>NW_021163014.1:2940000-3330000 GCF_004324835.1 Dendronephthya gigantea
CTGAAGCCTGGAAAGAGAAAAAGCGTAGTTTTGTATGGAAATATATTCGATGTATTGGGCAGGGGAGTCTTTTGACGGTCAAAAAAGAATTGATGATAAAAATATTATAAAATTATTTATTAGCTATATAATCGAACTTCCTCTGTTAAGACCTTTAGTTCGGTCCTCACTCAAATTTCATTCCTTTCACCGAAAGGATGGTATAGTAATTCGCACATGGGTATTAATATTTCTAAAAAGAACATGACTGTTTTCCGTCTTGAACTAAATTCAGAATAATGGTTAACATAAATCAATTATATGTTCATATAGATCATTCAGAAATTGTAAAGGTTAACAAACCCAGATCGTTGCTCAATTGAACTAAAATTGAAAGTATATCATGTAATTATATTTTAGAACCACATCAGAAAATAAAATTTTGTAGAAAAAATACTAACATTGTTTGTAAGTTATTAATCTCAGTTCGCTTTCTAAAAAATTCCACTGCATGTGTATAAAAATTAAAAGAGTGATTGCATGTTTAACCGCTTGATGGAATACGAATTGCGTTGTGATTGATTACCTTTGAAGTTGCCAGTTCCTTGGATTCGCAGACCGTTATTGAATGCATGATAATTGTTCGGAAAAGGCCAATATCGACCGACAATAGTCCCATCGAATGGAGCATATACTGTGCTGCCTGGGTTGCATGTTATGTCAACTCCTCTATGACTTCTACTGCCCCTAAAATACAAAGTCATATATAATATGCAATTATCAAACCCTTAGCGACGTACTGTTGCAAATGAATAAAAGCCTGCATTAAGTCGATTGATATAACGGGATGCATGGGACTAAAATATTTCGAAAAAAACCTTCAGGTCTTAGAAAAGGTCTTGAGCTACTTTCACGAGGGATTGAATCAATTTGTGATAATATTATATAGAGTTGTTAATGATTTAAAAAAATTGATGAATCTTCTACTCTACGAGATATAGAGCATGGAAATACTGGAAGCCGATTGGTCCTTGAGCATAAATAATCCCCGAGACGGCACGAAGCGCCTTGCGAGGGTACTAATCCCGCCCGGATATTAGGAATTACACCCGGGTATTGTGACAGAACATAGGCGAATCCAAAGTTGCCCAAATGTCATGGACGTTCAATGGTCATCATAGTTGTGCGCATGCGCAAAATTCGAAGAAAAAACGGTCGTCTACAACTTGCTGATTGGCTGAAGACAAAAAGAGAGCATGCATGAAAGCGTCAGCATTTTAACCGTCATTTTGCAAACTATTTTTTAAAAATATAAAATGAAATCATGGAGTCAAATATTAAAACAATAATAAAAGATTTAAAGATCATCACAGCACAGAAGCAGTCGGTAAAATAGGAACAACTCGTAGTTTATAATCTTTGAAGTGGTAGGTGTCTATATTTTGCTTATTCAGGTACAAGTACGAGCTTGGTATGTCGTTTTACAAGGAGTTAACCGACCGTCTAAAGCTTTACATCATCGCTTAAACTTTAAAAAGAGTTCTCAAAAGTGTACTTCAGAGTTTTGATTAAACAAATATCACTTTGCAGCTTATATAGTCGCTAAAATCATTGAAAAAAAAAAATATCGAAAAACGAGATTCGACGTTCAGTGCTTGTATGGTTATATATAATAATTATTTGTGCTGTTTTGATGTTTTGAAGGTTTAGCTATAGAAAAGTTTAACACTCACTTAAACTGCAACGTAATGCAGCAGGCAAACAGGTGATTTCTGTTCACCTTTACGACTGTCTTTGTTTCCGAAAAACTTGCACGAGTTATTTCATAATAAAATTATTAGCGTAGAAAGTTAGGTCTGGGTAGCGCACGAAATGTTTTGCTTCGTTTAAAATGGCGAGGGGTTGCTGCATGCATTATTTCTAGTAAATTTGTGTAGGGTTTTCACAGTGCGAACTCTGGAAAATCGTAAAAAAGTATACGTTATATTACCTCGAAGCTCCATAGTATCCACATCCTTTCCGATCGCATCCTCGTACCGTGTTGAAAGGATTTGAAGAACACAGCTGAGCGAATTTTGAGGCCTCCACTAAATGTTGACAAATATTATTAAGTAAAACACAGAAATGTGTCTCTATTGCCTTGAATTTAAGCCAGAGAAAAGTCCACACGCTTTATATATCATGGTAAATATAATTTCGTTGAAAACGTCTTCCTGAAAATTACATATTTCCGCCTCAGTAAACTCTCACAGTAAAAATAAGAAACAATAACTGCCAAGACGACAAATATTAGGCGATAGCCAATATAGTTTTCTCAAAATAGGCAGAAGTAAAAATATGCGATTTTCACCATAATGAAATGATAATGCGCGGTACACGGCGTTCTATATATCCCATATATCCTATAATAAGATATTTTTTCAGTCTCAGCTGAAGTAGGTAGAGGAGGCTCAATAACTGTTCACAAACAGGGGTCGGTTGTATCAAGCCCGTTTAGCTTAAACGGTGGTTAAGTTCAAAATAAAAAGCAAGTCTATCGTTTTATTCAACAAGCAAACTAAATGTTTTCAACCTTAATACAAAGATACTGTTTACAACTACATATTCAGTGCATAATATTCAAGTTGAGACATTCAAGAGAGTTGTAAGAGTGTTATTTAATTTTGACTTATCCACCGTTTAAGCTAAACGGGCTTGATACAACCGGCCCCAGGTAGGTAAGTATACCACACAGGAAGGCAAAGCACCCTTGGAGTTTGTACATTGTGATCTAGCGGGGCCGATAGAGCCCACAGCGAAAGGGGATCGAGTTTAAATACGCTTTATCATTTGTAGATGATTTTACAGGCATAAATATGGTATCCTTCATGAAACGGAAGAGTTACACTATAGATCGAAGCTACCGAGAAATACCTAGCTGACTTCGCCCGTTATGGAAACGTCGAGCGACTATACGTAGCGAGAAAGGAGGTGAGTTTATTAGTTATGCATGATTTAAAAGTCTCTTGAAGAAACGCTCAATCAAGCATGAGCAAGTGCGCCTTACTCACCGTATACGCCGCCTTACACACGGTACAGTAGAGAGAGCTTGGAGAAGCTTGTTTAGCATGGCGAGATGTCTTTTGTTGGAAGAAAAATTGCGAAAACGTTTGTGGACATATGCTGCAATGGCTTCAGCTTATAAACCAGATTATATACGTTGGACAAAATATGTTAGATGACAACACAAGTTGCAGAATTGATTATTGTTATACGCTTGCAAACATCCCAGTGAGGGCACCAAATGCAAATAAATAGCAATACGTCTTTTGCATTTTGATTAATATGTATTTTCGTGTTTTATGGAACTTAAGAATTTTTTTTGCATTGTGTTTTTGTATGGTTTCGTGTTAACATGCAAGAGATCGAGCTTATAAAATTTAATCTAGCTAGATATTACACACCCTTTCCAGAAATTCACACCCAATTTCGTGATTATACCGCAAGTTTGATAGATTTCGGAGGCATGGGCTTAAAATATAGTCAGAGCTTTGATAATATTTCAACCATGGGAAATAAAACCGTGACAATAATACTGACACGTACCAGCGTTTTCCTGAACGGCTATGCCTGCCAAGATTACGATGCAGAACAGGAGCTTGAACATCTTGGCTAACTTCTCGCGTCCTATGGGAAGTTAGAAGAATATTAAAAACATTATAAGAAAACTGTGAACTAATTTGTCGCCTATACAAAGCCTGAAAAGCGTTGGTTGAAATTTGAAAGTAAACAAAAAAGCCCTTTTACCGGATTTTATGTGTGATTTTCGTCTTTTGATAGATGTGAACGAGTGAGCTAGTTGTTGATGTTCGAATAAGAGCTCTTTCTTATACATCAGAACATTGGTAACTAATTACTCGTTCACATCTATCGAAAAAAGAAAATCAAACATAAAATCTCAGCATAAATCGCAAGTGTAAACGAGCCTATATAACGCCGGTTAACACTTGCGATTTCAGTTGCTGCCATTTTATGTGCGATTTTGTCCTTTTGATAGAATGATGCATGCGAATCACTGAATAAGTTACGAATTTTCAAATACGGAAACCTATATACAACAGAATACCTATCGGAAGGACAACTCTACTGTTTTTTTTGCGTAAGTTGCGATAAATTTGTATTTCTGTTTTCAGTGATGATTAGCATTTCAAAGCTTTGTTTGACAAATTTTCAAAAGAAAAATGTCAATTTCTAACGGCGGAAGAATGTAATTTTTATCAACTTTTTGTCGACCCAATATTGGTTCATTTTTTAACAGAATGACACGTACATGGATATAATTTGAAAAGCAAGTAAATAAACTTAACAATGGTGTAAAAATCAATCAATTTATCACATGTATTCTGCGTAAATGTACGCTAAATTTGGACTGAAATTTTTTTTATACACACTGTGTATTCATTATAATGCATGCATGTTTGAATTGTTGTTGTTAGAATTTGAATACATGATCAACGAGTAGTATGTAAGTCGTACTGGTCTGTAGTTTTTTCGCCTGCGCTTCTTGTACTGTTAGATTTGTATTTAGGATGCATCAGTGATGGAAAGTACACGTTCTGGGACATTTTTTGAATCCACTTTCTAAAAAAAATAATGCTTATTTCGAATGGCACTTTTCGCTTAAATGTGCGCGACTTGTCCAGATTTATATGGAGGAAACTAGCCGCTCGTACAGTCTGTTCCAGAAAACTGGCTCTAGAACGTATTGCGCAGCTCTATGCCTCAAAGTATCCCCAGAGTTTGAATCTTTGTCAAGTTATTTTGATAATAAGTTTATGAATATTCTCGACGATTTCGGAATGGCAAAATGCGGAAAGTTGTGGGTTCGGCTCTAGTTTGGCTGCTCATTATGTATTTAAATGGTTGTTAACCTATCCCTTGTAGTTAATGCGAAACAAGTTTCTATCACGATCTACTTCTCGTACCTCATTCTCCGGCGTAAAGACTTTTATCATTTGTGGACTTTGGGAGCATTTAGACAAAGGCATACAAGTGCAGTCACCGCGTATTGTTTGGCAAAACGTATGGGTTGACGTAAGGTTCGCTTAGTTTTGAAAATGAGTGTCATATTGCGCGTCATTCACAGCGTGCGAGGCACTGGACACAAGTTGAGGCAAATGTTCGTGATAGTATTACAAACGTTTGACAGTGCTAAATTTGCCCACTTTTGGTTGAAAGAACTTGTAGTGCACTCAGGGAATGGACACTGATGCAGCATTTAGCACGCATACATGCCGTTCGTAATGGCGATCCACATGTAATTATAACAGGAATGACGGTTTTTAACAGTTTAATCAGATGCATGCAGAAGAAATTATTAATGCATAGCAGCTATTTATTATGTTATATGCATGGGAAAGCATTATATTGTTACGTCAGATACTCACCGTGAAATAAAGATAAACGAATTGCAGCTTTTCAAACCAGTTTAGGTATTAAAGTTAAACTTTGTCTTCTATAAGACGGACCTGGCGATCCAAAGACATTTGGTAAAGACCGATATTTGGTCAATTTTTAAGTAGGCCCGCTTTGGTTTTTATCTGGTTTATTTCACGTAAATACAAAAAATTGTGACATGCTTGTCTTCCAGGATAATGCAGAAAATGTCATTTTATCTAGTTTATGTACATAAACTATTTTGAAAAGCTGCGGTAGTGCCGGAATTTATATCTAAGTAACTATTGGTCAACGAGCAGTTTAACCCCGTTTATAGAATATACATTGTTTGGAGAGCACATAAAACTAAAATACAACTCATTAACTATGTTGAGGTAGATTTATGCAAAAAAAATTTCCTTTCTCATCACGTATCTATTGTGTTTTGCACAGACAATCTTATAATTAACATATTTTTCAAGTGAAGGTTGAGGAGCTTAAGAAGACGAATGAATTGGTACGTTTGGCTAAAATACAATAAACACGTGACGAGAGAGGAAAAATTTCTTGCATAAACCTAGACAGTAACATAGTTAATGAGCTGTATTGTACTTTTATTTAGTCACCAAACCATGTATATTCTATTAACTGTGGTTAAACTCATGCAGTTCAGAATTCCTCTCAGACATTAAAAATATCAACTGTTCTGTTTTATTAATCAGTAATATTTTGCACGGGAACATCCTGGCACACCCTGGATAGTAATATCAAATATGCTTTGCGGATCGATAAAACAATATAATATTATTTATTCAACACTGTGCATGTTTTCTGGTAAATAATATTACACTCGTTGCAGACAAGTTCTCATTTCCGACTTACCAGGTCCTTTGACTGACAGGGTACTCCTGCACGTCGTAAAGATGGTCTCATAATAGTCAAATGTCTGTGTGAAAGGACTGATTATATAATAAATGCCAACAGGACATTTGCTAAATCATTATAACATGATTTCTACTTGATTTCAAAATTCAAAGACAAAATCAGATTTAAAATCCGCAGTACCATTCATCTTCAAGTAGCTACATCCCTACATTACTGTTAGCAGACATTATCATGCACACCAACTGCTCCATTGTTTTAGTATCTGCGGATTTATTTCTATCGTCATGTTCACGGTTCACTTCTACCCAATCGACGGTTAGCATTATAAAAGATTACGTCAGGAATGCTACCATTCCCGTTCGCAGGCTGAAAAGTAAACACCCGGACCCGAGCAGAAAGATTGTTTTTAACCGTGTCAATTTTATTTTAACGTTATTTCGTTACAGTTTTACCTGTAGGGTTGTTCTGTTTTAGTAAGTGTTTTAATCATGAATTCTATGAAATTCAGCTGTGTAAATTGCATCAAATTTTGTGAGAAATCCAACCGATCTTTTCGCTTCGCAGGGCAAAGCAATCTCATCCAGATTTGCAAGAGAACGACATAAGTTGACACGTAAGCAATTGTATTATTGAATGATATTCTTATATATTGCTTTTAATGAAGACATAAAAGACAATTTCAAAAATTAAGCTCGCGAAAGCCTTGCAAAGTAAAAGAGCACATCATAAATTATGAAGACTAAATCATAATCATAAAGTTTAACTACTACCACTCATAGATTACCAATGAAATTTGTCCCGACAAAACTGCTTCGCGTTCGACAGCTTTTTCAAACTGCATGTATTGAAAAGAAAGAATATTACGAATGATTATTATCTATTTTACCAACAGTATCATACAGACGCGTAGGAACGAATTTAAATTCAGGGGTTTGAAATCGAGGCTAGTATAGTGAACGCGAACCTATATTTTATGGCATGTTTAGGTGAGGAGCAGACTCTCTTGCCAGCAGGTTTCGACAAACGTTCTTGTACATCATTGTGAATCAATCAATAATTAGCAATTTAAGGATGTTAACACAATCTATATTGACCACGACCTCTCAGTAACTTATAGGTACTAGTAACGTAGTACGATTTTTCTGGGGTCAACCCCAATCAATTTACCACAAACATTAGGCCAGTTTACCACTAGGGATAATTTTCACGTGAAGCGATATTTTACTTTTGTTCCAAAGCTGTCAACAGCAACTATCTGGAACAAATTGCTCAAAAATGTCGCTGAAAAATATCGGTTTGGAAAACCAGCTGTGCGAAGCTTTCTGCATCTCTGGTATGCAGCCAGTAGCGTTGCCAGCCTGACAATTAGTCCCGCTATGCCAATATTTTGGTGTTCATTGACTGTGAAAAAACTAAATTTCTAAAGATATGAATAATTATAATAACTCGAAATTTACATACCGGGGCAAAATCGTCAGGCTGGCTACGCCACTGTATACAGTACAGTATGCTGTCCAGAAATAACCTAACATCGCGATTGCGTTTCGGTTGTTTTCTCTCTAAATAAAGGTATGTAGCTATGTTGTTTCTTTGGTTTCGGATCCGGAGTAGTTTTAAGTCCAAATTCTCTTATGAAATATCTGTAGATCATATATGCAAATTCCCACCCCAAGTTCTGGTACATATTAGCTAGGTCAAGATGAAGTTAATGAACGTTTTCATAAAGAAACAAGGTAAAGTAAACATAATGTCATGTGTTATTTCACGGTGTCAATTATCATTCCAGTAGGCAAGATCAATAGTACTTTGAAAAATATCACTCAAGTTACGTCGCGAAGGAAAACCTTGCAATAATTGCGTTCATGACACATATTTTATACTGATGCACGAGGAGGGACCTTAAACATGTAGGAAGGGAATACGTTGAGGGGAGTTGTCAATACAATGACCATTAAATAAAAAATTATATTCCTATCTATATTCGAGTTTCAGACGTTGTCCACATGTGTTCTGTTCACAACTGGAAATCTCTGGCTTTCACGTCAGCATTTAAGACGCATCAAGCGCTACATGTATGTACTTGTAAATTTATTCGAATAAGAATATACAACAACTATTTACCATAGCATAATTATATTTTTTTAAATAGCGTTTCAGCCGCGTCATCGTCGTCGCCTAATCTTGAATAAAAACTTTTACCTACTTGCGATAACAACGTGGACACCAAAAGCCCTGGAAAGTAAAAGGTTAGTAAACATCAAGAGCATTGAATAGTAAGAAGAAAACATCGTAGTTATAAAGTTTAACTATTACCACGGTTCCGGCGCGTTGGACAGTTTTTCCAAACTGCATCTATTGCGGTTTCCCACCTAAATCATCACAAGAAAGAATCTGACGAATGATTATTATCTAAAGAAAGAATCTGACGAATGATTATTATCTATTATGTATAATACCAACAGTATTATACAGAGGTGTATGAACGAATTAAAGTTAAAGAGTTAGAAGCTTTCCGCGCCTCTGGTAGAGTAACATGTCAATTATTGAAAATAAATCGATAAAAGTACGAAATAGCACAAAATTTGGTGATATCTCATTATATATGTTTTCGAGTAAATGACTATAAAATTAGGTATTAGAGTCAAGCATATGACACGTCCAGACCACGTCCTACTTATTCGTGGGTTAAAATAAACCTTCTTAAGAGATATCTCAGCGACATATTTTTGTCAACTGGACTAGATTATCTGCTTGTCAGTTTTTGCTTAATGTATCCGACGAAACGCGTGTCTTTGCTTTATTAAAGATAGCAAGGGTCTTAAGGTCTTTTCAAACGATCCACTTTTGTTGGATTCAATTCTTAAACTTCTGTTGGATGTTTATAGTTTGTTGATCTGAAATAGCTATAATTTTATATGGGCACCAAACCACTTGAGCTTAAACAAGTGTGATGGAGGAATTACATCTGGATATTTGGGTCTTTCACATTTTCTGCGACTGCAAAGTTCGCAACCACTTTATTAAATAAATTTTACAAAAAGATTTACAAAATTGATATTATAATGAAACCATCTACATTTACGGCAAGTTAATTGGGATATATAGTTTACAATTGATTAATGAATATGGTGTGGTAGGTCTAGCTTTATCAACTTAATCTCAATAGTATAAATTATCTTAATTAAAATAAAATCGATAGGATTGGATTGGCGAGGCAATTAAAATATGTTGTTGAAAAAAGAAAACAAAATAAAATTATGATCGCGAAGTATACGCATAAAAACATTATTTTGCATGCACTTGCGAATGTGTCAATTATTTTTACATTAAGGGAGATTAGCTACTTAAGTGCTACTTTAAATTGCCAATGTTGGACGAAAACCTTGAATGGTGGGCTGTTGTGTTTGACACATGACCGAGTGCATGACTTAATTATGGCTTGTTTGTGATCATGTTGTGTATATGCATGCACCATAAAGTTGCAATGCTAAATAATTTGTGCAGTGATTTGAGCAGTGTCAAAATATGGAAGACAAAAGTTTTGTGCATGCGTTATCATGCGACATTTATCATTTGTTATCCACATGCACATACGCATAATTATACATTTATGACATTCTAGCCTGCATCAACATTAAGTTGCTTTTCATGAGAGATGTGTACAGGCAGTGCAGAAATTACATACCCTTGTATTAATAAGCAAATACAAAACAGACAGATAAATAGAAAAACTATAAAGGCATAAAAACGAATTGGTATTATTCAGAAAAGATCAGCTTCATCTCACTTTTGATTTTATACTTCTCTTAAACCAGCCATTTTTACATCAATGGGTAGGTTATTCCAATTGATAGTTCCATTGTATCTGAACCTTATTTTAAGAAATTCTTTCTTTGGTTGTCCATGCTAATATTAAATTAGTTTTATGATTCCTAAGATCATTGGGTGAGTCACCATCATTACATCATTGAAATAACTGTTTTAAGTTTGAAGCAGCTAGGTTTAGAGCAGCAAGCTTGAAACTCTGGCATCTAAGAAAAAAAATTGTGTGCTTTACTAAGGCCATCATACAACCTTCTAATGCTAATGTGCTTCAATGTCCTAATTTGTTATAACGAAACCTTTAAGCTCTTGTCCAAAATTTTATATAGCTACCAGGTTTTGATTTATATATATATATTTTTGTTATTTTGTGCCTTGACCTTTTACACTACGGACAAATCAATGATACTTTGTGCTTCAATGGGTGAATCAGTGATATTTAGTTTCTGTGCTTGTGTGTCAATATTAACATATGATTTACATATTTCGTATGAAAAGTTATTTATTACATGCCTGTGTGCATGAGATCTAGATGTGGCACATATAACAGTAGGTAAATTTTCTACATATAAAATATATGTCTCATTCTAAGACTACAAAGCTGGAATTCAGGGCTTTTGAATGAAAACAAACTGTCTTCTTAGGAATGTTCCTGCCTGGCTGTAAGAGCGCCGTCATATTAAAAAGCACATCACCTTTTGAATAAACACTAAAACGTTCATCGGCTTCATTAAAACCCGCAGTCAAAAAAAGGGACATTGCTTGGGATGAAAATCCAAGTTTTAGAAGCTATTGACTTTTAGTAAATTATATCGCCCACAATCACCACATGATATTCTGAAAAAACATGCGCGCAATAGAAAAATATATTGTTTACACCCCTTGAAAGATTCAAGACGGACTCCTGTAAACACGACATCTTTGCGGACTACCGGACAAACAAAATCGAAATCTCGAACGATACATATTGATACCTCGGGCGAAAGACTGGGTCGAGAGAAACAGCCATACCCCTGGTTAATTACGGTCATGTCATTGGCACGTCGTACACCAATTGAACATAAAAGCGGACAAGTAACACTAACACAAAATGAACCGTTTACACTAATGAACAAATATTACAAGCTCTCAAAAGACATTGGTTTATAAATAACAACAATTTTTTTTAATACATGCCTGAAGACCAAAGTTATAGCTACTGAGTGAAATTGGAAGTCAGTTTGTTACATTCTGAACTTTTATACATCTAAAATACAATATGCACTCCGAAAATAAAGAATCCCATGCTGGTTTGAGTGGACGACTTGCGCCTTAGACTAACTTTTGATCGAAGTGACTAGAGGAAAATAAATCACCCTAGCTTGAAAGATCTTATTAAATCAGTAAAACTGCCAAGTTTGGCTGCAAAATTTTGTAAAATACGGAAAATATAGCCATGCGAAGTTGGCAAATTTTGTATACTTTTGTATTACGTGCGGAAATGTGTAACTAATTTAGTTACAAACTTCCGGTCGTAATACAAAAGTATACAAAAATCGACAACTTTGCATAGGTATATTTTCCGTATTTTACAACAATTCGCCGTCAAACTTGGCAGTTTTACTTATTTGAGTAAGCTCTTTCAGAAAATGTCCTTTTTATCGCCGAGGTAAGAAATTAGTCTAAAGCGCAAGTCGTCCATTGGCTACGTTTTAAGCTTGTTCAGGTAGAAGTTTTGTGCGACCCTTAATCCGTCCTCACTCTCTCCGATCTTCAGTTGACCGCTTGATTCCCCAACCGCACTTTATGCGAAATCGTTTGTCAATAGCTAAATATATTATTGGAGTCGACACAGTAGTAGCATGTGCTGCAACGAGACCAGAAAAATACGCACAGGAATAATATGAAAACAACCCAGTGCTCATCAACCCAGCCAAAGCTCCATGTGGCATCCAAAAAATGGAGTAGCAGACACACATTGTGATTGCTTGTTTGTGAAAACTGATTATTTTCGCCCGCGATGCTTGTTGTAACACTTGTTCGGTCTCATGATGATGCTCTTTCAATTTGGAATGTATTTTGTGGAGGCTTGTGCGGATAATCCTTGAGCAAATAGTAATCCAAATGGTAGTTAGGAATATAAGACAGGCGATTGAGGCTTGTTCTCCACCAGTGAATGCCTTTCTATGCGTTTCGCAAATACCGTTTCCTTGTATGCTGGTTACAAGGAGGCCAGAATGCGCTGTCGACACGAGAACTACCGATAAAATAAAATTGGCTGCAATGATTTTGACAGACAACCGGAAGCCAAGCAACCGATTGCCTGGAAATTTTATTATGTTCTCGTAAGTAATGAAACATAACGCAGCCATGGAGGCCAAGTTGTTGACAAAAGATATAAATAAGATGTGATTATAGATTATACAGAATCTCTTCGCAGATGGCACAATATTAAGCCTGCCCAACAATTGTCCTAACAAACCTCCAAATATACTAAGCAAGTTCACGGCAACTATGATCAACAGAAAAAGTCTGTCTTGCCTTTTCCCGGCTGACAATTTCTTCAAAACGAGGCAAAGCAGAACGATATTCACAAATAATCCTACAGCAAATACTCCCCAACCGAATCCAGCTATGATAACCGTGGCAAAGGGAGAACATTCTCCAAAATCAATAAAATTGGTTGAATTCGTTATGTTTGCTGACGAATTCATGCTTGAAACTAACTCTAATGAGAACCCGCGGCGTTCTTATATATTGAAGCAGGAGGCGAGAATAGATAATTAGGACTGTGTTAGCGTTGTTTCACCGTAACGATATTGTTGAGACAGTCAGGCCGGCGGATTCTTGCAATTATTTTCACAAATTATTTTCTTGTCGGTTAAAATTTTGATTTTGAACAACAGGTATAAGTTTAGGAATGACAGGTAATACCCAAGGTCCCAGCAGGCACATATATGTACAGTATGTATGGTTCAAATAATTGGCATAAAGTTTCATCGATTATCTCACAAGAATAAGCAAAATAATATAATCGAAAACATATTCGTGCAACTGTATGAACTTGCCCAATATACAATACCCGATTTAAAATCAAGCCGCCAAAGTAATTACCGCAATTATATAAAGTGGTTAGGTCAGATTTAGACGTCGAACTTTTGAAGTGCTGATTATAATTTTGAAGAGCTAAATTTAGTTTTTGTTTCAGATCATTTGCATTGCGGTTTGACACATGAAAAGTTCGACTTTGGAAAGGGACTGATGGATTTCAACTCCACTGGCTTTATTGTATTCAGGGCCATACTAATCTCCACTGCCCTTACTGTAATGATGTAGTATAACATAATATATTAATTCGACAGTCACTGGGATTGAGTATTTGAGTAAATGAATCAGAGAAAGAATGCCCCGATTGTCTTTATATTATATAGGCACTGGTGCCATTTCTGATATGCCTTATTACATCTAGCTATATACCTCGTAATTACAGTCAAATCTCATTTAGTTCAGTTTACTTCAAGACTTGAGACTGCATAAATTTTGAGATAAACATATGCCAGCACTCCATGCCATCCGCCAGACTTCGAGCCTTGAAATCGGCAGCCCAACTATGATGGGCATTTGATGGCTCTAAGCAGTCGGTAAACGATACGGGCATCGGACTTCTGATGCGTTTTCTGCCTTAATATAACAGATATCTAGATTTCTAGGCGCTGATTTTCTAGGAGAAGCTGCATGATTAACATTTGAGTTATGATTGTAGTTTTGTGTTGAGATCTATAAGAGCCCACTGATGTGCCATACTTTGAAAAACGACTTATTTAAAGTTTACTGAGGTCTTTTGATTTTAGCATGTTATTGATCCAAGGGCCAAGGCTCTGAAGTAGATTTCAGCTGGTCCCACAACATAATAGCAGCTGAATATCTAGCAGCTGAATATTGTGTTGCCCACAAAATTGCCTCATTTTTACCTTTTCTCTCTGTGATACACACTTCTATTGTACATTGTAAAAAATCGGAACTCTTTCAAATGTATGTTTATTTAGCTGTGTTGTATTGTAGTAATCCGACAAATTTAATCTCCAGTAAATCAAACTCAACTGACATGTTCTTAAAAAACAATATTATTTTAATTTTCCAATTTTTTTTTCATTTAACTTGTCCTTTATCTGAGTACAAACTATATTTTGTCTTCTCACCTGCGTGATTGCAGCCACTATTATACTTTATTTCAATTTTATTTATTCCAATTACTTCTCAATACATTGTTGTCTAGTTTTAATTTGAAAGGTTCGCTTTTCTTTGATGCACGGCTTTTGAGGACGGCGCCAACGAACTTTACCAATTCCCAGACGGTTTGCACCCAAAAACCCGTATTACACCTTCTACCATTTTCTATTGGGTTTAAACCAACTCGAATTTCTTACATCAAATATGTTTGACTTCTTTTTTTGCTTACGTTTTATATACTTGAAATTTACCAAGTATATATTTTGATATTGTCAAGTGTTTACTGAGGTCTAATCTTATATGGATGATAGTGCGTTATGGAAATTTAATACACTCCTATAGAACTAATATGCCGATACATTTCTTATCGTATGTAAGATTTTGAAGAACGGCGGGACAATTTATGCTTACAATTGCCAATAGTTTTTACAATAAAATTTTAGGTGTTAATGCAGTGTTGCATGCATTAATTACAGTGGTGCTAAACACACCAAATCCGGCAGTGGCGTAAATATATGTAGACCTCCTATAGGATATTACACGGTAACGATGTAGATAATTTTATGTAGGATATTACATGATGGCGAATAGATATTGATTTTATGTTCGACTGACAGAAATAATATCTCACGAGTGAGTAATCTTGTTCCCCGAGCCCGCGATTCTTCTGGCGAGAAAACAAAGGCTCTGCATGGGCTCTGGGATAATCGAAATTAGAAATGATTCTGCTTGGTTGTCCACGCCGTTTCAATTTCGAAACATTAAACGAGTTGTTATGCCTGCATGCTGTACTGAATCATAAGCGGAGCTGCCACGCATTCCCACAAGATGTCTGCAAATGCTATAGAGGCTCAAAACAAATAAATTTGCCAGGCGGTCTGGAAAGCCGTCGGTCAAAATATTCGTCAAAATCACAAAGAAAACCAACACGAGCCCCACGAATCGAAATATTACCACAACTGCAATAATGAAGATAGTTTCTACTTCACTTAAATACTAGAGGTGGAGCATAAAAAAACGTTTCACCTGAACGCGATGTTTGCTAAAAGGAATATCGATCAGACCTGTTGTTTGGCATATTAGTTTTCGATACGAACGTCTTTGTATATTAATTATTATAATTTAGCTCTTTTGTAGAGTATTTGTAAAATACCTTTTGCGCATGCAGTTCGCGCATGCATGTTTGCAAAAAGGTTTCTTCACTACGGGTACTGTTGAACAATTTTTTCAGATTTAGCAAATATATAGAAACCACTTTAAATTCAGCGTTACACCTTCTATCTATAGCGACGCAAAATGCGTAATTAAAAAAAGGGTAATGACCGGTCATTGTATGTTTTTCATCCAAACGTCTAACAGCATATATGTGTATATATATGAGGCTAAAATGAAGTTTCTCGTTTAAAATCGTTTAAAAACGACATTGGGCAAGCAAAGATTTCAGGCCGACACAAACATTGGATGCGACTCTCTATTAAGGCGACGCAAAAATTTCTCATTCTCAGAAGCCAATAAATTATATTCTGAAAGAACATTTTGAGCGATATTGGTACCAGACGAGTCAAAATATACTATCGATCAGCAATTACCAAGAATAACATAACACTGTCAAAATTAGAAAATTTTTAAAACTGAAAAACTCGTACAAATCGCGTCGCGTTGCCGGATCGTGTCCGGTGTGGGTCGGCATTTAATGGAGCGACTAAAATCGTAAAACTGATCGATAATTTAATAAAAATGATCCAAACATTTGGTGTCAAGGCTAGTATGAGGGATATTCATTCACTAGTTCACTTAGTTTTCAGTTGTTACTAAGTGAGAATCAGTCTTACGAGTAAAAAATCGCACATAAGTAAATGTTCGGTTTTACATTACTTTATCACATTAACTACATTTGAAAGTTCGACCTCATTAAGCGGCATCATACGAGAGCTCGTTAGTAAAGTCATTGTATGGCCATCAAAAGAACATCTGCTAAATTCTCATTCATTTTAAATGAACACATTAAAACCAGGATCAAATTGCATTAATCATGTATAAATCATCACCTGGGGCGATATAAGTCTTGAAGCAGTTTAGAATACTTCGGAAATAGTAGCTGCTGATTATCTCCCAGTGAGCAAGGACGAAAAAATAATGGAGATAAGCCAGGTCTAAAAGGAAGAAACTTTCGAGCATTTGAATTAACAGTCAATCCATTCCGAGCCAAAAAAATGCTATACCTTTATTTAAGTAAAGAAGAAACTATCTGCATTTTTGCTGTTGTGCTAATATTCGGACTGCTTGGGTTCGTGTTAAATCTTCTCTTGATATCCTCCATTACTTTGACCGACGGCTTCGCAGAGATTCCGGCAAATTTTTTTGTTTTGAGCCTAGCCGTTTCAGATACCATGATAGACTGCGTTGCAGCTCCTCTTATGATTTACAACATGTACCACTTCGCGTTTGAAGCCTTCCTCGTAGTAGGCAAGTTTTTTGGCTTGGCAACCACTGGAAGCGTATTCCTCTTAACCCTGAATCGCTTCATCTCCACAGTAAAAGCTTTGAAGTATCCCACCATTGTGACCTTTAAACGAGCCGTAACTATGGTTGGCGCTATTTGGTTTGTCGCCCTCCTTGTCGCTGTCAAGACTACAGCGAGTTTAATCTCCGATCTGGTACCAAATGTGAGTGTTGCACGGAACATCGTCGTATTCTACGTTCTAACATCAATTGCATTGTGCGTGTATATGTACAAATTAGGCAGAAAACACGCGAAACGTGTGAAACAGCAGGCGTTTGCCGTAACCGGTGAACTTCAGGCAGCCTCGCATGAGTTCAAAACGTTACGTACGCTGTTTCTCATCGCCGGGAGTCTTGGAGCATGTATGTTGCCAACAACGGCACTATTTTTAGTCATTGATAGGGAAGAACATCCTGCTCAGTTTCATCGTGCATTCAGTTTTATTGCACCCTTGGTTCTTCTAAACACAATTATAGATCCTTTTGTGTATTATTTTCGAAGTAAAGGATTTCGCATGTCACTGAAAACGTTAAAAAGGAGGTTTACAAATTCTGGATGTTTTTATTAACACGATCAAAGCAATATTCTTGTGATTAGCATCTTTTGTCAGTGTAGACAGTTACAAATTGATTCGAATATTAAAATTAAAACCGGGATACATGGAAATTATTCCATAATGATAGTAAATTCTGTTAGCATTTTTATTCATTATTTTCCCCGAGCCGGTGCGGAGCACCGGGGGAGGGTACTAATTCCGCTCGGATATTTACACCCAGGATGTGCAAAGGCGAAATCAAAGTTGTCCGCCATTATGCAATGGACCTCACGCCATGGACGGTCTTCTACGTTATGCGCATGCGCCAGTGTACTAAGCTCTTGATTGGTCGAGACAAATATTTGTATTTTTAAACATGCATAACTGTCATTTCGCAAAATTTTGAAGAAACTTATGAATATATTTTCATATTATTTATATTTTCATAAATATGGAATATATATACTATTTTTAATTACATCAGAGGGAAACTCGAATCAGTCGAATGTGGTCAGGACTTTTTACGGTTTAACAAAAAAAAACAAGACTAAATTTTCGACCGAATTCACCGTGTATAATGAAGTCGGAAGATTTTACACTTGAAAATAAGACCCGGCGCAGGTATGAAAAGTCATTTTTTGTGGTAAACACAACTTTAGTATTCTCAAACGTATTTCACTACAAATCTGAATGTGTAATATGATAGACGACATTATAATTTCGTTTAAAAACTCCATTTTTTCAAAATATTCGCGTGCAAAAACCAGTCGAGGCGTAAACATAAAACTTTGGAAGTCGTATGAGACGTTTGGTGTTATATTTCATAGTAATTAATAATTGAAATAATTCACCATAACACTGACTATAGATGAGTAATTTAACTTCCAGAAAATGGTTAGAATCTTGTCGTATTTTTTGCCTTTTTTTCACAAAAATATGAGGGTAAACTTTAATTCTTTGAAAATATACGGCCGTTGCGATGTTGGTTGCGAGTTGCTATGACTACAGTGCTTCCGCTTCCAGAAATATATTTCCATTCTTCTCTTCTCACATACCAACACCAAGTACCCTCCAAACACCCCAACCCACACAAAATTTTCCAACTATCATGTCACCATCCCTATGCTTAACTCATTTCGCTTAACCGAGGCGAAGGGTTGCTGCATGCATGTATTTCTAGTAATATTAATTATAGAGATGAAAAAAGTGTGGAGGGGTAGGGTTGGGTCTGAAATTGTTTTTTTATTGATATATGTTGAATATAGACACTCAACATTATTGCATGATTATATAAAGTTTAAGTTAACTATTAGATGGACGCACATATAGCAGGCGCATGTTACGTATATAAAACGTTCTTGTTATGTTCGCTGTAAAAGGATATTAAATTTACATATTTGTACGATGTTTTCGCTGGATATTTATCTATAAAATTAACAGGTTATGGGCCCAGTCATCGCCAAACTGTGAGGTAACTGTCTATTGCGTTATTGACCTGTATATTTTACGAAAATGGCCCAGGAAGACAAATTATCGATCGATAAACTTGAAGGTGCGAGAAATTGGCAAATATGGAAGTATCAGATGACCGCAATTCTGGAAGCTAAGGAACTGTACGGTCATGTTGATGGAACGTCGATTCGCCCAAGTACATCGGAAAGCAGTTCCGGGGCAGAAGCGTCGTTTGAAAAGGCTCAAAAGAAGACAAAAGCTCTCATAGTCACGTCTATTAAATCCGATCTTATTTATCTTATAACCGAATGCCACACTCCAAAAGAAATATGGGACACGTTGAAAAATCGATTTGAACGAGATACGATTGCGAACAAGCTGTATCTAAAGCAACAATTTTTCTCCTTAAAGATGAAAGAATCAGACCATCTTGATGAACACTTGCGAAAAATGAAAGTGATCACTGATCAACTAGCTGCTATCAAAGCTACAATACCGGAGGATGAACACATAGTCGCTCTACTTTTAAGCCTGCCAGGTTCATATAACACTTTGGTTACGGCACTGACTGCAAAAGGAGATGAATTAAACCTGAGTCAACTGCATGCAGCATTGTTAAATGAAGCAGAAAAACGCAAGCAAAGCAAAAGCCATGCTAGTGGTAGTGGAGGTAGTGATGGCCAATCTGCGCTACAACACAACAAGTCTGATCGAAAGCCTGTCAAGTGTTATGGATGTGGCGAGGAAGGTCACCTTATTCGAAATTGCGCTCAGAACAGGAGGAAGAAACAGCATAGACGTAATGAAAATCAAGGGAAATTTGATAAATCAAAGCATAATGCTTCTCCTGCTGATGGGGACAGTGGTAAGGATGATGGGAGTGGCGCCAATGTTTTTGCTGTTGGATTGAATGTTGCAAAAGATTATGATTGCTGGATTATCGATTCTGGTGCGTCTCAGCACATGACGTCAAATTATAGTCTACTGGTGAACTATAAGGAATTTTCAGAGCCAGAGCCAGTTGTTCTTGGAGATGGCCGATCTGTTCACGCTCTTGGCACTGGCGATATACCCATTACCATGCTTCTTGGCCCTAAAAAGAAAGATGGACGAAAATCAACGATTACCAAAGTCCTGTATGTTCCCAAATTAGCTGCAAATCTCTTTAGTGCTCGTGCAGCAGCGATGAAAGGAAAAGTGGTGCAATTTGGTCATACTCTTTGTTGGATAAAAGATCCTCAAGGAAAAGTCGTAGCAAGAGGACGTCTTGTTGGCAACATGTATCGTTTGGATTGCAGAATAGAAAGACAAGAAGAACAGGCGTCAGTTGCAGAAGGATCAACTAATAAATTTAAGCTGTGGCATCAAAGGATGGCTCACTTGAATGCAGGACAGATGAAGTTGATGGTTTCAAAACAGATTGTAACAGGCACCGACATGCCGGGATCTGGGAAACTGGACTTTTGCGAAGCCTGTGCCGAAGGAAAATCTCATCGAGCACCTTTCAAACCAGTGGGAGAAGTACAATCAAAGAAACGATTGGAGCTTGTCCATAGTGATGTTGCTGGACCTATGAAGATTGAAAGTTTTGGTGGTGCTAGGTATTTCGTGACGTTCATTGATGACTATTCGAGGTGTGTAACCGTTTATCCCATTGCACACAAATCAGAAGTCCTAGATAAGTTCAAAGAATGGGAAGCAGTTGTTACAAATCAAGCGGACTGCAAAATCAAAACTTTGCGGACAGATAACGGAGGTGAATATATGTCGACTGAATTCCAAAATTTGCTCAAAGAAAAGGGCATCCATCACGAGACAACTGTACCCTACTCACCACAGCAAAACGGCATCGCCGAGCGTATGAACAGGACCCTCCAGGAAGCTGCATTATCAATGATCCTACACGCGGGAGTATCCAAGGGTTTCTGGGCTGAAGCTGTTTGTTCAGCAGCATACATAAGGAACCGTGTTATCACAACTGCAACTGGAGTCACCCCATATGAACGATGGTACAGTAAAAAACCAGATGTTTCAAACCTTCGTGTTTTTGGCTGCACTGCCTACGCCCATGTACCTGATTCCTCACGTCAAAAACTCGACCAGAAAGCTGTAAAGATGCGATTTGTTGGCTATAGTCTGACACAAAAAGGATATCGATTGTATGATGAAGACAAGCGTAAGATCTTCATCCGTCGAGATGTCACCTTTAACGAATCTGATTTTGGACTTACGACTGAAGTTCAACTGGATATCGAAAATCAGAATGATGCGTGCTCAGAGGAAGAATCAAAAAGGAAACCAACTGACATCAGGTGCTCAACAAGAGAGAGAAAACCGCCTGTTTATTATCACGATGAATATGCTAGTATTGCAAGAGCGAAGCATACAGCTCTCTATGTAACAGAAGTTGAAGAACCGACAACATTGAAAAAAGCACTCGAAAGTGACTACGGTGTACACTGGAAGACAGCGGCTGATTCTGAATACAAATCCCTAATGGAAAATGAGACCTGGGAACTTGTAGAATTGCCACCAGGAAGAAAAGCAATTACCTGTAGATGGGTATTTAAAGTCAAACATGATGAAAATGGGAAGATTGAACGGTTCAAAGGACGTCTGGTAGCGAAAGGTTTTCTTCAGAAGTCCGGGATTGAATTTGATGAAACATTTTCACCTGTGGTTCGGTTTACATCTATCCGTACTCTTTTGGCCTTCGCTGTCTCTAGAAATATGTTTGTCCATCAAATGGATGTTGTCACGGCTTTCCTGAACGGGACACTAGAAGAAGATATTTATATGGAGCAGCCTGAAGGTTATGTTGTCCAAGGAAAAGAACACCTGGTATGCCATCTAAAGAAATCTCTTTATGGACTTAAGCAGAGTCCACGATGCTGGAACAAGTCATTCAATGAATTTATGCTATCCCAGGGATTTGAGCAAAGTACAGCCGATCCATGTGTGTTTATTCGCAAAGTCGATGGTAAACTGACCGTAGTTGCTGTGCACGTTGATGACTTAATACTTCTAACCGAAAGCGAGCAAGAAATGATCGACTTAAAGGCGTGTCTCGCTGCCCGTTTCAAGATGAAAGATATGGGCAAACTACATTACTGTCTTGGAGTAAACATCAAATCACTGGACGGTGTTCTGCAAATAAGCCAAGGACAGTATATCCACAAGATATTAAACAAGTACAACTTACAAGATTGTAAACCTGTATCAACTCCGATGGACGTGAACGTGAAGTTGGTCAAAGATGATGGTATCAGCAAATCTGTAGATCCGGTTATCTATCAATCGATGGTGGGAAGCTTAATTTACGCAGCTATTGCAACACGACCAGACATCGCTCACGCAGTTGGTACTCTGGCAAAGTTTAACTCGTCTCCAAACGAAGCGCACCTTACCGCTGTTAAGCGAGTATTTCGATACCTGAAAGGAACAATTAGATTCCAGCTGCAGTACGAAACGAGTGACAAAAACATGGAAGGGTATTCCGATGCCGACTGGGCCGCAGACTCAGAAGATCGAAGATCAACTTCAGGAAATGTGTTTCTAATGTCCAACGGTGCCATTAGTTGGGCAAGCCAGAAACAACCCACCGTTGCACTTTTAACTGCTGAGGCTGAATATATCGCCTTGTGCCTGGCAACACAAGAAAGTGTATGGTTACGACAACTGAGCAAAGATCTGCAACTAGATTGTTCAAGTCCAACAATCCTTCACGAAGATAATCAAGGGACAATCGCAATGTCAAGAAACCCTGTTCTGCACAAGCGCACCAAACATATTGACATTAAATTCCACTTTGTGCGTGAGAAAGTACAAGATAAAACAATCGAACTTAAGTATTGTCCTACTCAAGAAATGGTTGCTGATATCTTCACGAAGCCTTTAACACGAGGACAGTTTGAATGTCTTCGAGCAAGACTCGGACTTGTACAAGTGTAGTAAATGCTGAGTGAGTGGGAGTGTTGAATATAGACACTCAACATTATTGCATGATTATATAAAGTTTAAGTTAACTATTAGATGGACGCACATATAGCAGGCGCATGTTACGTATATAAAACGTTCTTGTTATGTTCGCTGTAAAAGGATATTAAATTTACATATTTGTACGATGTTTTCGCTGGATATTTATCTATAAAATTAACAATATAGGGGTCTTTAATGGTGGTCTCTAAATTAAATAGTGTGACAAGAGGGGTTTTAGGACAAAGAGGGGTTTTGGACTAAAGTTTATATGCTCATATTATATTGTTATCATTAACATTGGTAACATACCAAGAAATCACCAAGAAGGTGTATACAATATAATGCCTCTATGTGTAGATCATCAGACTTCAAGGAATATCTTAGTTACTTTTATATATAAATGAAGTAACAATCAATAAAATACCTAAATAAGTTAAGATGATATTGCAATATTCACAAACAGACATCTTGCAACGTGAAAATCACAAGGAGGCAATTATAAACTAATCCCCAGCTGCCTCAAGTGCCATCAGGTACTTGAGTCAGTAAGTTTACCCCTTGATCCTCGAACAATTAAAGTTGGTGGGAAATTTTGAAAATATTCCACAGGAATTTTTTCTGTACCAACCACTGCGATAGCAACGAATGCTCTTGATGCTTTTGATGCAGCAAGATAAGTCAAACTAAAGACACCACTCATTGAAGGTGAAACAATTACAGGTGAAACACTTCTTAATGAACTGTTCTAAAAATTCAACTCTACTTGAATCACTTGTATCAAATTTATGCAAAGATTTACCGTAACCAGGCAAATCCAATGCAATAACTTGATAGCCATGCGACGCCAAAATATTCATGGTATTTAACTCAACCCAGTTTCTTGAGCTAAAGCTCATATCATGCAGCAATAGTACATCAAGTTTGGCGTTTCCTTCAGGAAAAAATTCTTGATAGTATACTACACCCTCGTTTATATAGTCATTCCATTCCAAGTAGAAATCTTTAAACGGATGTTGACGGGAACTACCCTTTCTCCATAGCAAAATACGATAAATTTTGACGAAACAAAATAATATAAACATAATTATTACGACGAGGAAGTATGTCCATTTGGAAAATTGCATCGAATACATTCGTACCGTTGAATTGTTAACTCTGCCTTTAAAATTAGACAAAAACATTTGCAGATAACGATTACCTAGTCCTTAGAAACAGACAAAAAGTTAGACAAAAATGAACTCAAATCGAAAGTGAATTTGTATTGCGTTTTTTGTTGCCATTTGAACGGTGTTACCACATTTGTTTTTTTTATTTCCATTTGTAATCACTCACACCCAGCAACCCAGTGACCGGCTGGTATATTGAATGAGGAATGGACTAATGTCTTACCCCGGCGATAAAAACGACATTTTGGGAAAGAACTTATTAAGCTTTGTCAAGTTTGGCTGGAAATTGTTGCAAATTTCGGGAAATATAGCCGTACGAAGTTTGTATACTTTTGTATTAAGGCAGAAAGTGTGCAACCAATTTAGTTACACATCTCCGCACGTAATACAATGGTATACAAAATATGCCATCTTCGCATTGCTATGTTTTCCGTATTTTACAAAATTTCGCAGCCAAACCTTGCATTTGTACTAATTTGAGACCTTTCTGACTGTGACGATTTATTAGTCTTGTTACGCAAGGCTTTATTGTGTTTAGAGATATGCATATAAAAATAGCTGTAAAAATAGGAATATCAATAGCATGACAGGGATTAGTGAATGATTTTTGCCACAAGACGCCTGAGTAAATATAATTTTCGGCCATTAGCAAACATTAATCGCCTTTCCCTTTCATGTATGACATATCGTGGGATTAAATAAGTAATAAGGTGAAAATATTTATAATCCTCTCAGAACTAATACCTGGATAAACAGTCTTAAGTCTTCACTTATCTTAATGGTCGCATTCTTTAAAAAAGTGTGCGTGCTGTAGGCCATTCAAGTTCTTATGTCAATCAATTGTGTTAAAAATGTTGCTCGGTCAAGCATGTAATAGATTACGTCATCAAAAGTTCAATTCGATAAAATAAGAGTGAAAATAGTTTAAGTTAAAAGATATTGTTCACAGACGTATTGTTGGTATATTTTACTAGTTGTTGATGATGAACATTTTAAGTTGTGAACATTTTTAAGTATTGATCGATTGAGCAGAAGACCAACTCGACTAGTGCGACAACGCCTTAAACAAACAAGATATGAGAGCTGGAACGAGCTTCTAAGACCAACCCACATTTCTAACTTACAACGCTGATTGGTTGGATAAGGATCAGCCCACTCTGGTTGATGACGTCTGCAAGTTTCCCTCAACCGTTACTATAAAAGGGCGTGCACAACACCCCAACCTTCAGTGGACTAGCGGAGTAAAAAGCATGTGAAACGTTAAGAAGCTCAACCTGACGGAACAGACGACCAAAGACAAGAACTCAAAAAACGACGAAGATCAGAAGATCAAGTGGAGAGTAGAGAATCCAGTAAAGAAACTGAACATTAATGAACATTAGTTAACCTACTGTAAAAGATCTCCTACCTCGCGTAAATAGAAAATAAAAGCTACTTAACAGTCTTCTTGTTACTTCGATCAAAAATCAGTCTAAAGCGCAAGTCGTCCATCTAAATATAGCTCAGTGGTCCCACATATATATTATATAGATATAATTGAAATAAAAATTAGTTCCGCCAATTCTAAACTCTAAAACTGAAAAAAATTAAATTTTGACATACGGCGCACTACTTCTAATTCTAATCAATGAAAAATTCCAATTCACTGAAGCACTGATAGTGCCTGACAAATATTAAGTTGTTGCCAGATATAACGTTTCAAAATCATGACTTTATTGAATCAGTTTCTACAAGTGTAGATACCTAAGAATGTTCCAAGACTACATGTATTTGTATTGTGCATAATTATTGTGTGCATATATCTCGTTGTGTTAACTATTTTCACTTCCTGGAAATAAGACAGTTTCCGTTTATTTTTTTGGTGTACAATCACCTATAAAAACAACAGATATCATCTTAGTTATTGATGATATTATTCATCGTAACGCATGGGGGCGTTGAGGGAGCCCAAGGCTCGTAAATTTGCCTTTCTTATCAATACAATCGCTGTTTATCTATTACGGCGAATGTTGCAGTACTTTTGATTTTTTTGGAACTCATGGTGTATTGACACTCGCGGTGGCCTGGAGCTAGAGGACATGTGGTGTGAAAAACGAAAGGATGTTTTAGAGTTTGTCGAAGCGTGAAGTGTAATGTAGCTTGTTAAGTTACGTTAAATACATTGAAAGGTTGCATTTTTTATACATTCAAGTTGTACATTAAAATGGAACACCTGTAGGATTACAGGGGTGTTTAATTGTGTCATTACATGAACCGATTTGCAACGTCCCAACGGGAATGGCTGTTCGAATTCGATTTAGGAGTTAACACGGAAGAAATGATGGATAAAATCTATAGTTTATGAAATGAAACACACTGAGATTACATCTTCTTACCAACGTTATCTTCACAGTTCTTGCCTGCCCATCCTTTAGCACAAGAGCACAGGTAACCCCCACGGTAATCCAAACATGTACCACCGTTACGGCAGGGTCTTGTCTCACATGGCCACTCTATTAAAATGGAATATTTTGTTAACATAAAGGATGAAATAGGTTCCCTGATTACGAACGGTAATTATG
Source organism: Dendronephthya gigantea (assembly GCF_004324835.1). NCBI lineage: Eukaryota > Metazoa > Cnidaria > Anthozoa > Malacalcyonacea > Nephtheidae > Dendronephthya > Dendronephthya gigantea. The sequence continues at coordinate 2,966,506 of NW_021163014.1, forward strand.
TAACATCTGCATCAGTTACATCTTCAATAACCAATGAATGAGCTGTGGTGGCAGTAGGACTGGTATTTATAATAACAATTATTTATTAATCCATCTTTAGTTAAAATGTAGTATGGATTTACAACAGTCAGAACAAAATAACATATATAATTTTCATCAAGTACTTGATCAGTTATAGTTAGGAATTTAAAGTTTGATTACAGTATGTATATACTACAAACTTTGCTAAACTATATAAGCTTGTAAACAGAGGATAAACGGCTGTTACTGAAACCCAGCCCACGATTTATTGTAATGATCTGAATGATACACGGGCTACGATATTTCAAGATGTCCTCGGAAAGACGTAGTGACAATTTTACACATGACCATTAGCCAACCAGGAAATGTAATTATATCCCCCACCTGACCCCTCATAGCTACATTTTTAAGTTTAAAGTACGTTTTGTAGTAAAATTTTTACAAAGAGAGCACGAACCTTTTAAACAGCCGGCAAAACCAACCCTCATTGATATGTGCCTATACCAAGTCTTCGGATGGATGCGGATGTATTGAGCAACAATAACAGGAGAGACGCTTTGGCGAACAATTGTGTTTCTATTATTATTTCCCCCGAAAACCTTGGTAAAAAGATATATTATAATGAGTAAAAATTGGTATCTGGATGCAGTTGCCTTTACGCGTACATTACCTTGGCACAGTAAGAGTGGAACTAATTTATTACTAGCAGAGGGGAAGGGGAGAGGGAGGAAACCAGGGCTACCGCTAATGGGGGGGGGGCATTTAGCTATATTTTCGTAGCGCGTCATCTATTGATTTTGTCGGAAGGCTGATGTATTCATCGTGTATCTAGACTGAAAACATGTACCGCCTCCTTTTGATCTGTGTTCTAACGAGAACAAAAATGGTAAGAAAGTAACAGGTGAAAATTGCTTCAAATTAGTGACGTTATAGGAAACGTTTCATATCATATATTTTTTCATTTTTTTATTAATATTCATTCATTAGAGATAAAACTAGCAAAATTAAACGATTTAGCGATGCTTTGAAACGATTGAGTTTCTTTTGCATGGCCAGCATAAATATTCAGGACAAAAACTATGGTAAATAAATTTACCTTCACAAGACCATTTACGCGATATGTGAAGAAATTCAGGCCGTCCTTGCTGTAAGACACTGAATAGCTCTTCACCCACTGGTTTGCATTGCTGCGCCCTTGGGTAAGAATCTCAGTCACAGTGGCCTGAAGACCGAAGTTCACCTGAATCCATTGTTGGCCATTATTATACCTTGATGACCAAGCGCCTTGCCGGCGTCCCTGAGCCTTGAAGTTCAATCTGCCGTTCACTACCCCGTGGTTTGCGTCCCATTCTGACGAAGCTGATAATTGGGAGTCTAATACTTCGCCATTTTCGACACCAAGACGTACAGCATTCTTGCATTCTGATAGAAAAAGGTTAAACATAAGCGGCTTACTAAATATTCAGTATGCATCTGAAAGCAACAAATTTTATAAAATTACTGCAATTATTGTTGATATTTTCCTTATTGATTTACAATAATATTCAAATTATTACATTTCTTATTTTGAGACTGCTCAAGATATTGCAGCAGATTTGGGCACCTCTAGAAACGGGCTTTACGTTCTATTAAATCGATATTTGCTCCCAATACGAATCGGATGTTCCAATACGCTATAGTAAGTATCTAAGAATTACTATAATATTATACATCTTGGTACCTTTTTGTTCACATCTATTCCCGTAATACCCGGCAAGACACGAGCACACAACTTTTCCGCCAACGTTGTCACAATTTCCCTCATGAAGGCATGGTTCTGCTGCACATGGTTGGCCTGGAAAATAGCACGTGTTCAATATATATAATATGTGCAAGTTGTTTCTAAACCAATCGGAAGATTCCTTGGGCATTAAAACGGTTTATCTATTTTTTGGAACATACGGAATTTTATTATACACAGAATAACATCTAGGTATTTTAGTTGATTAAAAATTAGATGTATCAAAACACTATAAAGCAAAGTACTGTGAATTGTTGGTGATTAGGTCTAATCTAGAATATGAAGCTCCTATAGGTCGCATTGAGGCTTTTTACATCCAGGCATTTAGTATGTTTTGTTACAATTGCCTTTTTTAGCTTGAAGCGTTTGTAGGACTAATTGGATAAAAAAAATTATACCTTCAAAGCATCCGTTGAATTCAACTCGCATGGAAATATGACCCTGCCATGTTTTAGGATGGATTCGGATGAAACGAGCCACGATAACAGGGTGGAGAGTGTTTTTCACGATGCTTTTAAGGTTAACGTTCGCTACGAATACCTAGAATATACAGAATTGTAGAAGAAAATCAGTGCATTTCGTATAAAATTTCATTTAAAGAGATCATCTCAACCATTCCAACCAATTATCCTCTCACAATTGTGACAGATAATGGCGCACGAGGCCTTAATTTACTCACTTCTGAGGAAAATAGTGTATCTGGAATATTTACAGTGGAGTACCAATGTCTTTCCAACTGGGGTGTTGGACATGTCGCCCAGGATTTACCGATCAATTCCACTATCTCTATTTCACTATTCCACAAATTCTCACAATTATACATGTGAAGGGATATGATGAAAGTGGGGTAAAACTTGTTGTTTGTAGAAGTCGCGATACATGGATAAATTAACTTAAATGTGCTACGGTGGTCACCTTTTTTATCTACGGGCGGTCGACCATTGTTCCCGTACTATGAATTCGAAAATTACCAACTACCTTTGTTTTAAAACTGACAACTTCGTATTAATTTACATACCCCTCTCCCACGCTCAGCACGCCCCTGGCAATATATTCAAAATAATTGTACCTTATCATGACCGCTTCTTTGGTAGGGTTTGAAATTATGACCATCATCAGAGTATGAAACAGTGTAGCTTCGTACCCATTGGTTGTGCCTGCCACGGCCTTGAGTCAAAATATCGGTAATTGTAGCACGGAATTTGAAATCAACCTGCAGCCATTGGTTTTGGTTATTATATCTTGACGACCATGATCCAGAATTCTTAGCGAAATTTAACCGCGCATTGGTTGCGCCGTGGTTGGAATCCCATTCCGAAGATGCAGTTATTCGTGAATCTGGGATCTTTCCACTTTCCATTCCTAATGCTTTAGGATTCGTGCAAGCTAAAATGGCAATAAATTTTGAATTCCCAGGACTATGAAAATTGAAGGCGCCGATATCAGTCCTGGTTCCCCAACTGTGAAGGGTATAAAGCATGTTGGGGCATAAAGAATTCCTTTCGGTAACTTAAATATACATTACCAGATTGATTGCGAAGGGATGGACTTTGACGAGCAAAAACTGGAAAGAGCTTAGCAGACACATGTGTTTGTGTCGTAGTTTGTTGACAAAACGCGATACTAAGTAAAGCTGAATTTTTATGCCTGCAAGTTCTTTAGATACTACAATTTGTTTCCCGTTCTTTAACAAAAAATTTAGCGCATTGGGTTGACTGATCACATTTTTGTATTTTTGTAGTTTTCTCTGGGCGTTGTTTCTCCAAAAGTTTGCATACTTACTTCGTGTTTCACATTGATTTCCACTGTACCCTGCAGCGCAAGCGCAGCTGTAGTCTTTGCCTTTGTTTGTACAGATAGCGCCATTTCTGCATGGACCTGATGCACATGGAGCATCTTTGAAAGGGGAGAAATTGCAGCAATTAAAAAAAAGACAAGGAGTATTGTTCATGCATGCAGCGAAACTTGGAAGCTTGGAGTATATTGCCCATAAATAGGGGATGCTAATGCATGTTTACGATAGATAATTACACAGTCTCTGTGAGTGCGACATGGAAGTTTCTGTTCAACAAGGGGAGAAAATTTCGGACAATATTTTTATTCTGTACGCTATACTTGTGCTCTTTTTCCCTTTTCGGACGGCAAAAGATGCATTTGATTATTTTGGTGTGAAATATTCTTAAAATAACACTCTATACAATAATAGAGTAATCATCTTTTTGAGAGGCATTTAATTGTCAACCTCAATATGTTTATAGTATTACAGCAACAAAGCTACTTACTGCACTCTGCAAATTGAGGAAGATTTTTCCAGGAAATAGGAACTCCAGCTAGGGAACACGATGTTGCATAGGCAGCAAATTCTTCACACAGACATGAGGATGGATGATTATTACAAGCACAAACATCAAATTCGCAATCTTTGATAAAGCCCGCATCCTGATGCACTGCATTGTGGCACTTTGCAAATGGCTGCTGTTTCAGTAACTGGCATTTCTTCTTTGCCTGCTGAGCGACATTGCTTGCAGTAGGACAAGGGTTGGGTGATGGTTTTGAATTTGGACAGCTTCGGTCCACTTTCCACGAATCAGCGAAATGAAGGATGCTGGCGCTACGCCGGAAGTTCACGTCTATGAACTCATCGTTGGCATTACCATTGTAGTTCCCGCAAAGACCAGCTGTCTTTCCCTTGTATCGTGCAGACACCGTGACAAAAACATTATAAACTCCGTCATAACGTACTGAGACGCCAATATCAGATTGGATTTTTATAGTTCTTAGGCCTTCCTTCGTTATTATCACACCTATATATAAGCAGAAGATAAAGTTACAACAAACATGTTAAATTTGAGCTGATGAGGCCCCGTCCACACGTATCTTAGTTTTAATAGTCTGATCATATTTGCGTTTCAATTAATTTGATCGTCTGAAATAGCACCGTTCTTTAATATGCGGCACTTTAAAAATAATAATGGCAGTTTGATATCGATATTCCTTGCCTAAAAGTTAGTAAGAAGGCAATGCTCAAAATAAGCATATAAAAATTAATTTCCTTTAAGGAAAATCTACTTTTTGGTTTTAATGGCGGAACTTTAAATCTCCTGCTTCTATGCATAAATTGACATGTAACAGGTTTCAAGACTATATATTCATGCATGCATGTGCTCAGTGCATGCATGCAATTGTCCAATAATTTGTCGAGGGACGCATATTCCTACCTTGATTTCTGTAGGGTGCGTTTTTACGAATACCAAACACTGTAAAATGACCTCCTCTTGTTATTTTAATCTTCAACCCCTTTATTGTTACACTGACGGATAAAACACAGCTGAAACGATGGCCGTTGCAGCGCTCGTTCTTGGTTAAGACAAGGAAATTGTTGTTCACGTCCTTTGAAAGCACATATTCACAGACTCCCATAAAGTCGTATCGTCTACCATCGAATGTGAGGTAATGAGGATCTCCTGTAGCACTACATTTTGCTGTTTCTATACAATATATTTAAATAAAGTCATCAACTGTATTCATTATTAATCAAGACTATATGTTATTCGCTTTTATGACAATTGATGGTTCTTACCTTCAGTTTCACAACGAGAACCTTTGAATCCGGCTGGGCAGGTACATCGATAAGATTGACCAGCGTTAGTACAGGTACCACCATTCAAACAAGGAGCGTAAGCGCAAGGAGTCTCTGCAAAAAATGAATTATATGTCAGCAAAAAGTCTACGAAATACGTTTTGATGCACATTTCGGTGAACAATTAGCATGATTTGAAATTAAGGTGATTTCATGACTTGTGGGGCAAGAGCGTAACTGAACGGTCGATTTTGGTAAGTATTCATGTGATCTTTTCCTGCATCCAAATTGTGGCACTTGTGCCTTTCTACTTCCTATATTAAGATAAAAATATCACAAAACCAAGGAAACGCCTAAGTTTCTGGTATATATACATAGTTTAAGAACAGATTTGGAAGAAAAAGACTTACGGCATTCACGGAACTGCGTCAAGTGCCTCCACTTGATATTTACACCAGCCAATGCGCAGGTGTCAACGTAAGCTGCATATTCTTCGCACAAACACGAGAGAGGATGTCCCTTACAAGCACAGACATCATATTCACAATCCTGGATAAATCCTGAGTCCACCTTTATAAGATTGTTACAAGGTGAGAACGGAAGTCCTCTCATCACGGCACATTTCTTCTTGGCTTCTTGAGCTGTAGCACCGGCGTTTTGACACGGATTCCCGACAGGTCCGCCATCACGACAGTTTTGGTCGACTTTCCAAGATATTCCAAAATCTTGCGCGTTCGTGGTTATCTGGTTGTTAGGTTTTTTAAAGTCGTCGTTTTTGTTTCCGTTGAATGTTCCACACAGTCCAAGCGTTTTCCCTTTGTATCGACCAAACACTGTGACAAAGACATTGTACACTCCATCAAATTGTACGTTTAATCCAATATCTGTTGTTACTCTGACAGTTTTTAGACCGTGTTTTACAATCTTCACACCTAAAAGAGCAAAATGCAGCATTTCAGTAATCTTTCTCCTGCTAATAAATTTAGTTTTGTGTACTTTGTTCATGTTCACCTTGATTATTGTAAGGCAAATTCGTATGTTTTCCAGATATTTGAACCAGTCCTCCGCGAAGTAGTTTAATTTCCAATCCTTTCACTTTAACAGTTACACTGAATGTACACGTTACTTTTTGAGACAAGCTACCGCATGGTTTGTTCTTTGCCAACACAACAAACTTGTTTTCTGTATCTTTGGCCAATACATATTCACATTGTCCCATGAAATTATATGTCTTTCCATCAAAAGTTCTGTAATGCGGGTCACCCGTGGCACTGCATGTTGCCTGAACTAAAATAGGACGTACTTCGTTTTGTAATGTTACGTTAAAAATTCTCTGATGCAGAAACTTATTTTTTCTTTAAGCGCTATGTTATAATAATGTATGCATGATGTATGTGTTGAATTATATAAAATGATGCGTGGCGAGTAGGTAGTAAGTATACTACCTATTAGTTCATTATATTATTGTTGAGCTCGGGCAAGTGACGCGTCATTGTTGTTGCTAGTAATCCTAAATAAAATTACGCCTCTAGTACTGCGGTGTAAGTTCTCTCTTGAATCGATGTACTTTCTCTTTAGTTCTCTTTAAGCATTGCATTTATTTAAATATAAACTAATTTGACAAATAGAGAATACGAATACCTTCTGTTTGGCAGCGGTCACCGTGGTAATCTTCAGGACATGTACATTTAAAACTGCTTCCATGATTATTGCAAACACCACCATTCAAACACGGAGCGGAGGCACATGCCGAGCCTGGATACAAATGATAATTTTGTTGGTTTCAGATGTCAAATAATTATGATGCATGCATAAATTACTAAAAATGAAACTGTTCTCGTCATGCTTGCAAGCAGGACCGAAACGGTTCGGGTAGATATTCATATTATTATTTTGTTCTGAAAACGCATAATTATACGTAGAGGAGAAATTAAATATGTCACCAACTCGGATATATAAGATAATTATGCACCCCCTCTCCCCCGCCTATTATCGCATCTAGTTTCGGCTTTGATCAGTTCGAAATAAACACGCTGATTGAAACTACCTTGAAATTATTTTTTTTTAGTTATACGTAATAATTGATGTATAATCTGGTGAATATGAAATATAGTAACATTAAAACTATACCGAAGAGCAAGGGTTTTTACGTGTAAAAAACCCTACGTGTAAATTCGCATTATTTTACTGATATTTTGCACGACTATTAAGAATAAAATTTATATGTTTAAGCACATGATCTTATCAGACTGTTTGCAACTATATTCGATTCAAAACTCATCGTGGCTACCAAGGGACGTGACAAGAACGTTAATTGCCTGGTTAATATTCATATATATTCAGTTCTGCACGACGGATTTCTTTTGGAAGTGGAATAGCTTAGGATACAAATCCGCCGGGCAGAACTGAAAATATGAATATTCACCCCACGCCTCCAATTATCGTTTTAGTTACGTTCCTGTAACTACCTTAGCTTGTGCCAACTCCTCTTTGATTGGAATAGCCAAATAATATAATTATCAATTATATCTAACATACACCTGCCATTACATGAACTTACCACAATGACGGAATTGTGCAAGATGTTTCCACTGGATGTTGACTCCGGCATAACCACAAGTGGTAACGTAAGCAGAGTATTCTTCACATACGCACGCCAAAGGATTGGTTTTGCAAGCACAAACATCAAACTCGCAATCCTGGATGAAACCTGAGTTAACGTTCACATGGTTGTGGCAAGCCGAGAAAGGAGCTTGTTTCAGTAAAGCACATTTCGTCTTTGCTACATGGGCTTGAGCGCCAGCCGTCGTGCAAGGATTTATGGGTGGACGCGAATCAGGGCATGATTTGTCAATTTTCCAGGAGTTTGCAAACTCTTGATCATTTCCAGTCACTCGGTTGTCAGATTTGAGGAGATCGTTCGGGTTGCCATTAAAGTTTCCGCAAATTCCGCGTGTTTTCCCACGATATTTTGCAGCAACTGTGATATAAACGTTATAGACGCAATCGTAATTCACCGTTAAACCAACATCTGTCGTCACTAGGACCTTATTTCCAACTCTCTTGATGTTCACACCTGAAGATAGAACTTACATTATGTTCGCCCAAACCCATTATATCACTTGGGACCAGCTTAAAAAGTTTGTGAATCATAAAAACGTCAATTCCATTTCAACCCGAAACTGGATTATAAAAAAGCTTCTTTAACTGTGCTATTTAAATTGAGACATGGAAAAGAAACTAAATTTTTTCAATTAATTTGATTTGATAGAACAAACCTGGATCATCGATCCAAGAAAGCCGCATACAGTTCATTTCATTTTTGCCAAGATGTGATTAGAGTGATTAGTTTAGGGATACAGATATTTAAAATTGTTTTTCTGCAGTCAATGTTCGTTTATTTTTTAAAGGTGTTAATCCTCTTTTTCATCCTCAATAGGAGCATTGAAACCCGTTTATTTTGTCTTTTATTGCGTCTAATTTTTGATCCCTAAACCTAGCACTTTTCTTTATGAAAACTAGATGAATTCAGGAATGGCTACTCTTAATAAAAATACGGTTGATACGGTTTATTATACTTATTATAATTTATTATAATTATTACCTTGATTGGAGTATGGTAATCTTTTGACCACTCCGAAGACAGTAACGGTTCCACCGCGTTTGATAACGATAACAAGATTTTTCACTTTCACTGTGACCTCATTTGTGCATGAAACCTTATTTCCACACTTCCTGTTCTTGCCAAGCACCGAAAATTGGTTGTTCACATCTTTTGCCAAGACATATTGGCATTCGCCTTGGAAGTGGATAAGTCTTCCATCAAAGGTTCGATAGTGTGGGTCACCTGTTGCACTGCATGTGGCTGAATTCGAACCAGCTGCAATTTAAAATGGTATTTTCATTGAAGACATTACTATAGATGTTTGAATCGTTTCGATCTGGCACCAACCCTCGTCTGTTGGAGTAACTCATAAAAAGGTATTTTAAAGATCTTTAATTGCTTTAAATGCAGAAGTACTAGCAATTTAATTTTGTAATTTTACGAAGCAGGCTCTAAATCTTCCTCTCGCTCTTACGAGATGTGTTATTGATCCGTGAAGTTGGATTGAATATCTGCCGATTTTCATGTCTTATAATCATGGTGACAAAATGATGAGACCGAGAGGTGATCCGCCCTTTTTCTGTTTGGCTATAGATACTCACGTCGAAGCATTTAAAATCTTAGTTAGCATTTAAAAAACTGTAATTCCTGATTAAACTAATATACGGGTAATTTTTCATTAATTTAAGACATACAAAATGTGTTTTTATCCATGCAATCTGAAGTATGCGGCAATCTTTGAAGCTGAACTCTCTTTCAGTGCTCGCCCAGCCCCTTTCCATCGTCCATTCAGGAACTTGATATTGCTAACATTTTTACCTTAACGTCTGCATAAACGGTAAGCCCAAGAACAAACAAAATCGCAAAAAGCACCTGGTCTTCTCTAAACGTGTTTAATTTTATTGTGGTTTTATTGTGCATGCACTGAAATAGACCACTGAAATATATCCTGAAAGAGTGTAGTGATCTATATACCTACGTTGAATGAAGTCTTATAAAGTTAAATAATGTTTTTCGAAGTTATGTATTTTTAAGCTGGCAAGTATCACTCACTATGTAAAACGAATGAAAACCTAGGCACTTCAGCACTCCTAAGCGAAAAGAGACAGCTGCGCGCACCCGGTTTGAACTTTTCAACGTCAGCGTTTTAATGCGCATGCAGTTATCTATAGCGTGTGTATGATAAGTCTACTTATTTCACCTACCGGTCTGCTGCATTTGACAGCATTTGAAATATTCAATACAATACATGTAGTTACAAGTAGATCTGTAAAGACCCGTGATGTAGTGACCGGCTCTTGTGCACGACACCATGCCCTTACGATTCCAGTCAAATTTCGTCACAACATTTTCATTGTAGCATGATTTGTAAGAATTCGGGGCTCCACGAGGTTTGCAGCACCACGCATGCTCAATATTGTGTAGGTTATGGCCATGTGAGCGATAAAGTCCGGAGAGGTAATATCCTGTTGGGCATAGGTTCCAAGTACGCTGTCTGTGTACATATAGTGTAGTAAAATAAAATTGTATAGAAATTTAGAAAAAGAATGCGTGGAGACACTGACAAAGACAATTTCCAAGTCGTTTTATGCAGAGTTTATGCAGTCGGAAGTTTTTTGTAAAAGCAAATTGACATTGATTTATACAGAGGCATTAAACAGAATGTTGCTGTCCTTGCCGGTTACACGCGGCAATCTGATCTAAAACTCCAGACGAACGAAGACGAGTGATCACGAATGCAACACGAGCAAACAAAAGTGAACACAAGTAAAATAAATTAAATATTTAATCACTGTTTTCGTTTGTCTTTGCTCGAACACGCTCCTGTGGAGTTTTGGATGAGATCGCTACACGGCGTCTTATGCATGGAAAGGAAAATTAAAATGTTAATATACCTGTCAAAACTGCGCGCCCAATTGGCTTGTACACATTGAGCATTTGGTTTACCACCATCACAACAACTCGCTTCTTCAAGGAGGTATATCCAATCATGGTTAGGTCTCGACGCTTTATTCCTGTACAAACCACGTATATAAGGCAATGTGGAAGGACATTTGGACCAACCAGTTCGGTCAAAACTTGACCACCAATTCGCATTTCGACAGGAGCCGGCAGCTATAAATAATTTCATATTGAATTATATTAGAGTTCGGTAAATCTTCTGTGTGATCGTGATGAAGCACGCTGGTCCAAATTAGCTAAATTTCTCCCACTCGTGCGGGCTCTGTGGACAACATTGTCAGCAGACAATTAACATAAAACTGAGAGTAGTGCATAAAACGAAAAGCTTATAATTTGTGATGCGAAAACCACTGGAAGACGGAGTCCTCTGTACTGGAAGAAAATTGCCGACCATGACAAACGGGAAAAACACCACAACGTTTTACTAACATTATCCTCTCCTAATCAATGACACACTCTCTACTAAAAATTTTTTGTCTTCATTGCTATATATATTACACATGCACGCACCAAAATTACTCCTTACAAAGTTCTTCCACTTGTGTAGGCATTATTGTCTGCGTATAATTGGAATCATTGAGTGATTGTAATATAATTGGAATCATTTACGGGTTTAACGGCGAAGTTTCTTCTGTGTTGAGGATGAAATCCGTTAACCTACTCTAGTCACGAGCTCAAAACGGGGTAGAAGAGATGAAAACTTTTACTCTTATCTGATCCCCGGTGAAATCCAAAACATAAGATAATAATATTCCATAAAAGCTTAAAACCAGGCTCTCAGTCCACTGAATTATTTTATGCCAGTGAAAATATTTCAAGCTTTTGAAGAGGAAAATTTGATACCATTTAAAAAATAAGTACATGCAGTTGCCAAATTTGCATCTCTCAAAAGAAGAATTGTATAGCAAGTTCCATGAAAAATTGCACCTTTGTCAAAGTCATTGCACAATTGTCTAAGAAGGCCATAATTGTGTATTCAGGAGTTACCTCTCTGCAGTAAAAATTTTATGCTAATGTTCTTTTACCTGCCTAGTTTAGAAACTTGAGAATTACACACGAAGATGGAAATATAAGTTTCAGTTGCGTTTGAAATATCCTCTGGTTCTACCCTAAAGCTATTGGTATTCCAGTTTCGCAAATTATAGACATCACTTTGTCCAATAACTGTAATAATTATAGCGAGTTGTCATTTGAAATTGCACTTACGCAACGTAGTGAAAGCATGGGTGAATATGGCATTCACGCTTAATGTATTTTCCCTTTTTTTCTTTTTGACTTTCTCAATTGCAGCTTTATCTGAGTTCACATCGGCTGTCATGATTAGTAATTGAATTCAAAACATCATGTTAAAGGATATCTTATGCAACTTTTGTCTCTGAGTTTTCGACAGATACTGACAAAAACGGGAACCGTCCTCCCAGTTTATATAATTAGCTATAGTGATTATATTCTCACCTAGCCGAGATTTAACAAAACTTGAGATGACTTTGAGGTATCGGATGAAGCATATGTGCTGTTACACAGTTACACTATGCAACTTCCAACTTGCAATGCAATTCTACCGAGGGTCTTAATTCTACTTTACCAAATCGCAATGGAATTATATTGTAATGCAAATGTACCAAATCTAAAGCTGACGAATGCGAATATTTCTTATGATCGATAACGTTTTCTGAGCATTTGGAACACTCTTTACAAATTAATATCGCTCAAAACTATAATGGCATTGCAAATTGCAAGGAAGGTTGCATAGTGTAATACCGCTTATACGTCTAACATGATTCCGGTTAGTCTGCATGGCAGGCGGTCCCTGAAATTGGGCAAGGCGACAACGGCGAAAAACCGCGCCTGCCGGGTTTAGCTATGTAATTTAGAATCCCTACCCACTGGTGGACGGGAATTGATGATTGTCTGCGAGTCGAATCAGCTGTCAATCATGGGCAAATATTTTTAATTTGTGACATTCAAATTTGTTGGCGTCTGGTCTGGGCGAAATTTACTCACCATTGCGTTCGCTCCGCTCTTCTCAAACAAAATGATTTTCGAAAGTCGAAACGCGAACTGATTCATAAACGCGAGCAAGAGATGGTGTTAAAGATTTATCCCTTGGAAAACAATCATATTTTAGCCGTTTTACATACGATAGTTACGTGCAAGAAAATATTGCCAAATATAAATATAAAAGATGAGCGTAGGTGCGCTCTAGTTATTTTATCTTCACGCTGTATTACTGTACAGGAGATCATGCAAATGGCCGAAATGCTTTCGATGAAACGTCTCACAAGTTGCCAAGTCTCTACTGCGAAATATTTATACGATCGCAGATAGTTCATACCTATTTACATTGCCGGAGAATTTATTGAGACTTTACCCGATAGGGTAAAACGCGGATATGACTTTTAAAATTTGTTTTATTGAAAAGTAAGTTATCCGTCCGTCCGTCCGTCCATCCGTCCGTAATATTTACTGTTTGTGGATTGGCAAATTACGCTGGAACTGAAAAGGGGCGGTTCACAAAAACCATAGGCAAACCGGCAGGTGGTCTTCATCGTTGTCGCCTTGCCCGATTTTAAGGACTGCATTGCAAGCTAGATTCTGGTAGTCATGTAGTCATTCCAACAATAGAATGTGTTTGTTATTTTTCATAAAGACTTTAGTCCCCGAGTGGGCGCGGAGCGCCTGCGAGGATTCTAATTCCGCTCGGAGATTAGGAATTACACCCGGAGCCCGGGAGAACATAGCCGAATCCAAAGTTGTCCAAATTAACTCTATGCCATGGACAATATAGGAAATTGTGTACTTGGTTTGAAATAGCAAGTCGTTGCTGCATGCATGTGTTTGCCAGTACTTTAAAATAACTAAAAGGCCTTGTTACACGGTGCAATTTTTCTCCCAACTTGCAATGTAATTCTTCTTTTGAGAGATGTAAATTTGGCAGCTATCGCACTTTTGTCTTTAGGTCAGAAACATTTAATTCGCTTGTTTAATAAAACGATAGACTTGCTTTCTTTTTGAACATATCTGCCGTTTAAGGTAAACGGGCTTCATACAACCGGTCAAAGTTTGTAAGGCAAACCGTTAAACGGTGCAATTTTTCTGGCAACTGCCATAGTTGCTATGGCAATTCTGGTGAAGAGTTTTTAAAACACCTTGACCGCCAAAGACGGAGATTTTCGTTTTTGATCGATTATCACTTATCGATCTGTCTAGACCACTGGCAGTAAAAGTGTTAAAATGAAAGTTGAAGAAACGCCATGGAGTGTAATAAATACAAATATACCCTTTACAACTACATAATATTCAGCGCAATATATTCAAGTTGACTTATTCAAGAGAGTTATAAGAGTTATTGACTTATCCACCGTTTTTAAATGTCCATATTAATAATGAACATGTATCAAAAGCCAGACGCGGTTTTATTTTTGAATTTTCGTTAGCATGTATAGGTGTTTTAATAAATTTGTGCATTAAAGGTTTGTCCTTTTGATTAATGATAATCTCCGTACCATATACATGCCTTTTTCTATTTCTATCACTCTGTTTACATTCCACACAGATAGTTAATCGTCTGCATGTTTCTTGTTTGTGCGTGGTCGAAAGTTTAATTCTTATTATATTTGCAGATTTTACCAAACTGACTGCTTATCACGAGAGCCGAGCATAAAAAATATGTCCTAAAGGCCTGACTGAAAAATCTCGCTCACCAATAGCCGAATTTAACAGCATTCCCGTTGTACCCTCCCTTAATTGATTTAAAATCGGAATGCATATTTAATTTTAGTTTATTATGAAGGTTTTGCATTTAATTATGGTCATGTCATATCAACTATTGAATTAACTCCAAATTTTATGGAATAAAAGCAGTTTTCCAATTCGGTTGAATTTCATCGATCGAACGAGAATTTTACAAAGAATTTTTTTTAATATTGTAGCCGGTGAAGAAAATCCGCTACGGTTGAAATCTCACAATCTTAAAAATAATGTCGTTCAAACGAAAAATTCCGCCTAGTGGAAAACCGCCCTAATTTCTACAATATGCATTAAGATGAAGCATGGGATGTAACGTTTGGTTGTATGAAATGACCATTTTGAACACTTATAACAATTTAATTTGTTACACGTGTTTGTAGCTGCATTAGTCATGTAGGCATGCCATAGCTTAATAATGAAAATTATTAATCAAGTGGCAAGTTTGCCTGCACCAAAAACGAACATGCTGCGAAAACATACTGCTTTAAAACCCTAAGGAAAACTAGCTATTTGAGTTCAACTTTCCTTTTTACGTCCTTAACTTCAATACTGTATTAGGAATATACTTTATCGCAACTTGTACATACCGTCAATGAACCGTTCAAAGCGTCCTTAGTAACAGCCGCATGATATTGGTAGAACGTTCAATATACTTATTCAATTAGCACTTGGCCCTGGTCGTTTGTTTTAAAATTACACTCATAAAGGGCAAACTAGCTGGGGGGCATTTTACGATTATGAATTGTAAAAAGCTTACTATATATTGAACGGTTTCGATTTTACCGGACTATCATTACAGCACGCATTGAAGTTAATATTATCTTCTTAATTATTGCAATAATACAAAATGCATGCGTCGCACAATTAACAGGGAATGATTACAGGGAAATCGGGGTCAAAGGACTTGTTGATTAAATCCTGCATGGTTTTCCCTCAAATTGTAGAGTAAATGTTGTAACGTAGTTTGTGTATTGAAATTTTGTTGTGAATAATATACACTTAATGTATGCTCCCAAGGGTAATAGTGAGTTTTGTTTTCCCAAGAGTCTGAATGTTTCCCGAGACGAAGTCGAGTGAAACATTGAGACTCGAGGGAAAACCAAACTCACTAATTCCCGAGGTAGTGTACATTCAGTGTTTCGTTATATAGGAACAAGAACATTTAAAAAAGCCCACTTTACTTTGTTATGACAAGAAGCGGGCAACAATTTTTCACTTGTTTCCCTGGCGGGAAACATTGCATTTATTTAAAGTCATGTGACTACAAATGAACCAATCACATCTAAAATACACAGCACCTATATAACAATAACTAATTGAATACATATTCGAATAAAAATTAATTCGATTCCAGACTATTTCGAATTGGTGAAGAGTACGTTTAAGGACAGCTAACACAGCGGAAGAAAGCGGTTCCTCATAAACGAGAGAGAATAGTATATTTTGCCTGAGCAGCTAAGTACATTTAAAACATTGCGCCAATAATATACAATCACCATCTAAAGAGTCCTTTTGCGATTTCTTGTAATCCTAATTATATTATAGTACTGGGGCTGTATGGACCATTAATTTAGAATTTCGATTCATGGAAAATGCTATGGAAACATTTACCTTAGCTTATAATGATTAAATTGATTGTATATTTTTTTACTTACAGGCTTATACAGCGTATTGGCAAATGGAGGTCTAGAGATCACAAATCATGTGATATGGCTGAGTAATGCTGGTATAATCCCATACGGAGCCGCTTACGAGAAATAATAAAGAATTATTTGAATGTAAGACAGAGTAAAGAATTAATTGCTTAACATGAAATTTTCCGTGTTTACCAAGAAATAATACAAGTCGATGCACGTACCATTATATCAACATGCAAAAAATCATGTGGACATGTTGTTCCGTTTTCCAATATATACAATAATTTATACCGGTCAGAAATCCCATAAATAATTTGTGATGCGTTTCCAATGTGCATTCCCAGCTTGAGGAAGGATGTACGAAAGAAACGTATTACATGGGAAAATACATTTGTTACGTACGAGGTTCTTAAAACACGTTGTCGCCAACGCAGCGTATGCATGAGCGTATGTTGACCACAAGTGGACACACTTTGAAAATTAGCTCGCGGATTTGTTACAAATTGTCTATTCCCGCATGCATGCCAACCTCGTTCCCAGGGAATTTCACCATGATTCTGGGTTAGGGTATATATATATAAAAGGCCATGAGATCGGCCAGTTGCTTCTTTCTTATGATTTGTTGAATGACTTCCCAACGGAGCAAATAAATAGGAGTGCGATAAAGGGGATAGTATATACGTGGTTGCCGGGAACTAATTAACTTCACATATAAATATATAAATATAAATGTATTTTCGTGTTTTATGGAACTTAATAATAATCTTTTTTGAATTTTGTGTCTTTCGATTGTTTCGTGTTAACATGCAAGAGATGGAGCTTATAAAATTTTACATTACACACGTTTTCCGGAAATTCACACACAATTTCGTGATTATACCGCGAATTTCATAGAATTCGGCAGCATGGGCTTAAAATATGGTCAAAGTTTCGATAACGTTTCAATCATGAGAAATGTGCGATAATACTGACACTTACCCGCGTTTTCCTGAACGGCTATGCCTGCCAAGATTACGATGCAGAACAGGAGCTTGAACATCTTCGCTAACTTGTCGCGTCCTTTGGGAAGTTAGAAGAATATCAAAAACTTATAAGAACGCTGTAAACTAATTTGTCACTCGGCTATACAAAGCCTGACAAAGCGTAGGTTGAAACTTGAAAGTAAAGAAAAAATGGGTCAACATGGGAGTGGTGCATGCATGTGTAGAAATAATTATTTATCATTACATTCGACTATAGAAAAAAAACACCGCACGGATATAAAAAGGATTATGAATTCGTACTTGACGTGATAATGGTCTTTGTTCACTAGCCGAAATAATTTACGCAAAAATAAAATTCTTAATAAAAACCTCTAAATTGATCGATTGACAGCTAGGGTTATTAGTTTATAACCCGTCTTAGTGCAAATATTGCTTTGAAGCAAAATATAAATCCAATTCAGTTTTTGTTTTCATTCCGCGCGTTCCTTTTTTGATTTCAAGTAGTTTCGGATCATCCGTGCATTCAAGCCCAAGGGATGATTCAAAGCGAATCTCAATAGTTAGTTAATAATGCATTTTTCATATTACGATGGTCATTTGCATAGCAACGTTTGTAGAAAAATTATATATTTCCTTGGTAATTTTTTATCAATGTAAATATATACTTCGTAATTCAAGCAACGTTAGAAATTATAAAAAACTACACGAAGATACTTTGGGTGTTATTTACACTGCAAGATCTGATGAACGTTCGACTGGTGTTAGATCAATTTCACCATATCCATGCATTAAAAGCTCAATTTATTTGCTGATTTTCCTTATTGGGGATTGGCTACGGCCCAACTGCTTGTTTCCGGACAAGCAATTGCTATAGTTTTGAATTTATCCCAACCAAGTCTAGCGCGTTCACAACATTGCATTTGCGAGCAAATGCACCGGCAACTTTCGGAATGGCCGTCAATGAAGCAGTTCTGAAACCACTGCAGTAATAAGAAGCGAATCCCAAATGGCTGCGCCAACAAAGCGACAGGCATGTCAATTCTCTACGCGATATCATTAATCCTGCATGCCCACTTAAATTTACCCGTGAACTCTGTGCTATTAACTTCCTTACAATTTTTACAGACGCCCGATAGACCGTTTACAAAAAGCTAACGATGGGCTAAGATTCTAAGATATTAATATATTAACAATATTATACGGCTTTTACTTTACAATCATAATAATTTCCCAGCATCTTAAAAGAACCTATAGGAAATCCTACCGCTGTATTACCACCACGCATTACCTTGTAAATTTGGAAACAATGTTGAAACATTGAAAAGAGATTTCGAGGCATATCTATAAGGCCTCATCCAAAAGGGCTAATATGATAAGCCTTCAGGTTTTTTTATGCAAAAGGAATTTAAAACCATGCAAGCAGTGGGGATTAACCACCAGATAAAGCATGTTCATCTATATAATCACATAACGAATTAACGCACTACCTTACGCGCCGGTTAGTCTATAATAAAACAATTACCGTGAGAGAGCAGTAAATAGATTGTCTTTCTTCGCAATTTCTCGCGTATGTTTCAGATTCTCGTCCTTTCGGTGCTCAGGTCCGAGCACAAATGATAATTGCTAATGCTGGGTTATGTTTAAATAGACACGCTTGGTTCCAGTCTAGCTGATTTAACTTAATCTAGAAAAATTACTAATAAGTAAACTGATTAAAAATATTCTAATTTTGTACACAATTTCGTGACATATTGACATTGCGTGGAAATTTGAAAAAAGGTAATTGAATATTTTATGTACTTAAACAATTCCTTCGAAAAACTGCGATTTTGCCGGCACGTTTCCCACACAAGGTTAGATCAAGCATAGCGACACAAAAATGTCGAAGGCAAACTCGGTCAAATTCTTTTGATAGTCGTCATAACAGATATATTACAGAATATTCCAGCTGTGAGTGTTCCTAATTTTATACATATTATTATCTCTAAACGACAACTAATGCAAATACCTAAATGCTTTGGAACAATAATTATAAACTTATCAAGGAATAACTACCATTCTCTTCTGATCATGCACTGGCTATTTTCCTGCTGCCAGGATACGATAGTATATAACAAGGACACTGCAAATGTACACAATAATACGTCTGGTATATAATCCATTTTAGCTCAAATAATTCTTTGCCGTTATGTAATAAAATGACGGCAATCATTAAAGGCAGGCTTTTATGTGTCATAATTTCCCTAATTCCTCGTAATATTTAATTTCCACCGTAGAACGAGAACGAACGAATATTAATGGAATTAATACAAGTGGTGTTTTGAAAACCAAAATCGCGACCTTAAAGGCCCTTTTACCCGAATTTATATGTGATTTTCGTCTTTTGATAGATGTGAACAAATGAATTAGTTGTTGATGTTCAAATAAGAGCTCTTATACATCAGAACATTGGTAACTTATTACTCGTTAACATCTATCGAAAGAAGAAAATCAAACATAAAATCTCAGCATAAATTGCAAGTATAAACGAGCCTATATAACTTGCGATTTTAGTTGCTCGGATTTTGTGTGTGATTTTCTCCTTTTGATAGAATGATGCATGCGAATCAGTTAATAAGTTACGCGCGGATATCCAAATAAGAAAACCCATATATACCACAGAATACCTATCAGAAGGACAATTACACTGTTTTTTGCGTAAGATGCGATAAATTTGTATTTCTGTTCACAGTGATAATTAGCATTTCAAAGCTTTGTTTGACAAATTTTCAAAAGAAAAATGTCCAATTCCCAACGGCGGAAGAATGCAATTTTAACAACTTTTTTGTCGCCCGAATATAGGTTCATTTTTAACAGAATGACGTGTACATGGATTTAATTTGAAAAGCAAGTAAAAAAATTAAAAAAATGGTGTAAAAATCCACCAATTTTGTCACATATATTCTGCGTAAATATACGCCAAACTTGCATTGGAATTTTTTTTATACACGCTGTATATTCATGCATGCATTAATGCATGTGCAATGATTATGGCTCAGTATAGAATTCACTTTATAATATTGGGAAGAATATTAAAAAAAAAAATATCTTTGCAAAGATTCTTCGATGAATGCTGAATGCATAGAAAAAATGGTAAAAAAGTAGGGGGCTATATATATATGGTAATTTGAACAGTTTCAAAGATTTTGGTAGTGCACGTGTCAGCTAAAACGATTTTTTCTCTAATTGGATGTTGTTTGGCTGCTCATTATGTACTCAAATGCTTGTCGCTGTATCCCTTGTAGTGAATGCGAAACAAGTTTCTATCACGATCTGTACTTCGATACTCGTACCTCAATCTCTTATTTACTTTTATCATTTGCGGACTTTTTGCAGCATTTAGACAAAGGCCTAAAAGTGCAGTCACCGTATTGTTTGGCAAAACGTATCGGTTGACGTAAGGTTTAGTTTTGACCATGAGTGCATGTCATATTGCACATCATTCACAGCGTGCGAGGCACTGGACACAAGTTGAGGCAAATGTTCGTGATAGTACACTGGCGGTAAAAAAGAACTGCTCAAATGTTGCTATTATCGTATATAACAGGAATCGTGACAATATATCTTTTATTGTACACTAGCGGTGAAAAAGAACTGTTTAGATACAAATTCATAAAAAAGAAGCGAATATATGAGAGGGCTTCATAGGCATTTTGTATAATTCTTTTATTCCAAACAATATTTCAATAATGTAATGCAACCTGCCACACTTCCAAGATATTGTCAAACAATGGTTTCAGAAAGAGGGAGTGACAGAAATGGATTGGCCTGCACAGTCAAAAGATCTTAAAGCTTTATTGAAAATCTGTGGGACAATGTCAAGGGGATATAGTGCAAGAAAGGAATTCATTCATAAAGCGTCCATGATTTATGCGTTGCTGTAAAGACTGTCCATAGTTTCTTTTGATCACCGTGAAGATTACCACCTTAACAGAAAGTATGCCACGCTGGTGTAAGGCCGTCATCAAGGCCAAAGGAGGGACAACAAAATAATTCTATTAATATTTCATATAGTTTAGCATGTAATCTAGTCTATATTCGCTCGTACATATTGTTAGAGGGACAGTTGAGAGCATTTAACTTGTTTTGAGCAGTTTTTTTACTGCCAGTGTATTACGAAAGTTTGACAGTGCTAAATTTGCCAACTTTCGGCAGAAACCAGAAAGAACTTGTGGTGCACTCAGCGAACGCCTTCGTAATGGCGATCCACATGCATGTGATTATTAACATGCAGGAATGACGGATTTTAACAGTTTAATCACATGCATGCTGAAGAAATTATTAATTCACAGCAGCTATTTATTATGTTATACGGCAAAGCACTATATAGTTGTCATGCAGATACTCACCGTGAAATAAAGATAAACGAATTGCAGCTTTTTAAACCAGTTTAGGTAACTCTGTTTTCTAAGACAAACCTAGCGATCCAAAGACAAATGGTTTAAAATAATTCAAATGATAAATCAAAAAGCTGCAATTGCATAAGATGCATAGGGTTGGATAAAGTGTTAAGATTTTGTGTGTGTTTTTCTGCAAAAAATGTAATTACTTAACAACTTTAACAAGACTTATATCATTTCGGATTTGTGTCATGATGTCAATTATCCTTCCATTGGGCAAGATAATTAGTACTTTCATGGACAAATAGTACTCAAGTTAATGTGGACGAAAACCTTGCTTTAAACTATATACGTTCATGGCACAGATTTTAGGTAAAATTGTTCTGGTTTAACGGTACTCAATTTTCAAGTGTGGGTACTGATGCACAAAGTATTCATGGGAGCTTTAGTTTTTTAGAAGCCGACAAATCTGCATGTCGAGACGCAGGAAGCGCTACACGTACCCGTAAAATTCACACGAATTACGATAATTCTACAACAACTCTTTACCATAGTATATATTATTCGTCGTCACTTTCTGACTACAACCTTAAGGTCCCTAATAACCATTAAAAACTTATACCTACTCGCAAAAGCCATGAAAAGTAAAAGGACCCTTCATATAAAGACTAAATCATAATTATAAAGTTTAACTGCTACCACTACATCGACTACCAAAATTTCCCGGACAAACCGCTTCGCGTTGGACAGCTTTTTCCAACTGCATGTATTGAAAAGAAAGAATAATTATTACGAATGATTATTATCAATTTTACCAACAGTATTATACAGAGGCGTAGGAAAGAACGGAGAGTTCAGAGGGTTGAAATTGAGGCTGGTGTAGTGAACGAACCTATGTTTTATGGCATGTTTAGGTGAGGAGCAGACTCTCTTGGCAGAAGGTTTCAACAAACGTTTTTGTACATCATTGTGCATCAATCAATAATTAGCACATTTAAGGATGTTAATACAATCCATATTGACCGCGACCTCTAAGTAACTTATAGGTAGTAGCAGGGTAGTACGAGTTTTCTAAGGTCAACCCCAATCAATTGCTAATTACCACACAGTTTAGGCCAGTTTTCCACTAGGGATAATTACTTTTATTCTAAAGCTGTCAACAGCAATCATCTGGAACAAATTGCTCAAAAATATCGCTGAAAAATATCGCTATGGAAAACCAGCTGTGCGAAGCTTTCTGCGTCCCAATCTGCACACCGCGATTGCGGTTCGGTGACGGTCGAACGATCAACGATGGTAACCGCAGACGACCGCAAGGGGAAAATACGATCCCGGTTGCGAACGGAGTATTAAAGAGATTTAGCATGAGGACGTGAACGTCAAAGACGACGTGAAAATAACGAGTAAATGGCGTGGCATGTCAATATTTGGGCGCATCACGCCATTTATTCGCTATTTTCACGTCGTCTTTGACGTTCACGTCCTGATGCTAAATCGCCCTATTATGAACAGCTGAGAACGACAACACAATAATCAACTCGAAAACATCCTAAGAAATGCCTGTCACACCGAGTTCGACCGAGGTTCAACATCGCGGGCTCACTGCGGTTCAACCTCGGTCTGACCAAAGTCAATTACTGGTTTTGTTAGTTAATTTCTGGACAGTACTGTAAATGATTGTCGCCTTGAAGCACAAAAAAATACCTCAGCTATTGACGGAAATTAAAAAAGATAATGCGTACAAGTTATATAACCCGGCCGAACCGAGAAAACTTGATCTCTCTCTAAATAAAGGTATATGTAGCTATGTTGTTTCTTTGGTTCCGAAATCCGGAGTAGTTTTTAAGTCCAAATTCTCTTATTGTGAAACTTCAGTAGATTATATAATTTTATGTACATTCCCACCCCAGGTTCTGGTACATATTAGCTTAGTCAAGTGGAAGACAATGAACTTTTTTATATGGAAACAAGGTAAAGTAAATATAATGTCATGTGCCATTTCATGGTGTCAATAATTATCACTCCAGTAGGCAAGATCAATAGTACTTTAATTGAAAAATAACACTCAAGTTACGTTGTGAACGAAAACCTTGCATTAAATTGCGTTTATGACACATATTTCAGGTAAAACAACTCTGGTTTAAACATACTCAATTTTCAAGTGGGGTACTGATGCACGAGTAAGGACCTTAAACATGTGAGAAGGGAATACGTTGACGGAAGTTATCAATATAATCGCCATTGTAAAGAAATGAAGAATTATATTTCGAGTTTCAGACGTCGTCCACATGTATTCTGTTCACAACTGGAAATCTCTGGCTTTCACGTCAGCATCTAAGACGCATCAAGCGCTACATGTACTTGTAAATTTATTCGAATAACAATTTACAACAACTATTTACCATAGCATTATTATATTAATTTTTTAAACAGCGTCTCAGCCGCGTCGTCGTCGCCCCTTGAGGTTCCTAATATTGAGTAAAACCTTTTACCTACTCGTCATCACAACGTGAACACCAAAAGCCATGGAAAGTAAAAGGTTAGCAAACATCAATAGCACTGAATAGTATGAAGAAAGCATCGTAATTATAAAGTTTAACTACTACCGCTGCATCGACTACCAAAATTGCCCCGACAAATCGGTTCGCGTTGGACAGTCTTTTCAAACTGAGTCTATTTCAGTTTCAGTTTTCCACATAAATCATTACAAGAAAGAACTTACCAATCGATTATTATTTATTTTACCTACAGAGGTGTAGGAACGAATTTAAAGTTAGGGGGTTGGAAGCTTTCTACGCTTATGGTAGAGGTAACATACAATTTTAAAAATAAATCGATAAAAATACGAAATAACACAAAATTTGGTGATATCTCATGATAATATATGTTTTCGAGTAAATGACTATAAAATTAGGTATTAGACTCAAGCCTATGACACGCCCACACCACGTCCTACATACCCGTGGAATAAAATAAACCTTCTTGAAAAGACTTCTCAGCGACATATTTTTGTCAACTGGACTAGATTATCTGCTTGTCACATGCTTTCTCAATGTCAGTAAGGGTCTTTTCAAACGATCCATTTTTGTTGGATTCAGTTCCTAAACTTCTGTTCGATGTTTATAGTTTGTTGACCTGAGATAGCTATTAATTTGTATGGGCATCAAACCACTAGAACTTAAACAAGTGTGATAGAGGAATTACATCTGAATATTTGTGTCTTTCACATTTCCTGCGACAACAAAGTTTACAACTACTTTATTAAATAAATCTTACAAAAATATTTACAAAATTGATTTTAGAATGAAACCATTTACATTTACGGCAAGTTACTGAGGTAGGTAGTTTACAATTGATTAATAAATATGGTATGGTAGGTCTAGCTTCATCAACTTAATCTCAATAGTATAAATTATCCTAATTAAATTAAAATCGATAGAAGGAAGAGTTGAAATCACTTGGCGAGGCGAAATATGTTTTTGAAAAAAGCAAACAAACAAAAAAACTATGATCGCGAAGTATAGCCTACGCATAATACGAAAATGATTGTTACGCAATTCCGATAACACGGAGGACAGTCAAGTATATAGATTGTGACGAAGAGGGAAAAATAAGGTGGATATTATCTATTTTACTATCGGTATTATACAGAGGCGTAGGAACGAATTTAAAGTCGGGTTGAAATCGAGGCTAAGTGCACACATAATGTGAAAATAATTGTTATGCGACGGACAGAAAGCATATTAATCATTACCACTGGCAATTTGTGAATGCCTCTTGTCGTTTAAATCTAGTTAGAATAAAATTAAGTAAATATTATTTTGCACTTGCGAATGTGGCGATAATTTTTGCATTAGGGTGATTAGCTACTTAATTAAGTGCTACTTTAAATTGCCAATGTCGGACAAAAACTTGAATGGTGGGCTGTTGTGTTTGACACATGACGTCGAGTGCATGACTTAATTATCGCTTGTTTGTGACCATGTTGTGCGTTTGTGAGAGATTTGTATAAAGTTGCAATGCTAACTAATTTGTGCAGTGATTTGAGCAGTGTCAAAAGATGGAAGACAGAAGTTTTGTACATGCCTTATCATGCGATATTTATCATTTGTTATCCACACACACACCATAATTATGAAAGTATGTGTGTTATATACGACTGTATTAATTATTGCATATCGGTAGTAACACATTCGAATTGTTTAATCTGCAAAAACATTTTTCCTTTATGTTCCGTGTATAACCATAAATTAACATTATAAGATGGTAAATTATATTTTGAATATGTTATGTACTGATTGGTGTAATTATCGATATGTTTTTGCATAGAGCACTTTGTGTGTTGATAAGTTCCACTGCGTGTAGTCTGTATTTAAGAGTCATGCATAATCAGGGCCGTATCGAGAGCATTCAGATTGGGGGAGGGGATTAATAAGTGGTATATCCGAATCTCATAATTAACAATTATTGAATGAGGTTGAACATTATGAAGAATTATCAAGCCGAAGTTTGTAGTTATCAACCGAAGCCGAAAGCTGAGTCGCATAATAATGACTAATAGCTAACTCTAGCTGCGCTGCACGCTTCGTTAGAGTACCTCGTTAGGATGAAATGAGGCTGTTCATTAGCAAGATTGAATAAAAAAATTATGTTATTAAGCCCTATATAGATTTACCTGAACGTAATGACTGTTAGCATTCTCTCTAGATCTGCAATGCACATTCGTTTTCAATATTCTCGTTCACTTTCTAGACGGGTATTTTGTTTGGTTTTATATTTTCCCTAATTTTAATAACTTTCAATTAATAAATTTCAATTTTAATAAATTTCAATTTTAAATTATCAATTTTAAAACCGATTAATCACAAGATCATTTGAATAATTTTTTTTAAAACTATAAAACTACGATTTATATTATTCTTGTTTTGATAATTTATTCTCATGCTTTTCAAAGCCAGTATTTATCCGGCCCGTCTACGCCCTCGATGATGGATCAACGTGCATGTGTTAGATGAATTTTCCTTGCCGATCTAAGCTTAGGAGTTACGAAACATCTCACGAATGCACATCTGCATAGCCTAGATGACCGGCTAAGGTCTGTTACATGGTGGTGCATAATTTTGGATTCTCCTCGACAACATCGTTGGTGCAAACGTTCGAGAGGTATCAACGTTGATTGTTGGAATGTTTATTCATATATTCAGTTCTGTTTGACGGTTTTTTGTGAGCAATTGAATTTACGAAAGAAACCCATCGGGCTGAACTGAATAATGTGAATAAACAGGGGATTATAGTGACTGTTTTTAGTCATGCATAATTCCCTGACTGGGGGAACATTTGCAAGTTGCTTATAGTAATCTCACGTTTAATTGATAACGATCTGTTTTTGCACTATATTGCTAAATACATGAAGTGTTATGGTAATCGCATTAATACAGTTTTAAGTCTATATAATTTTATATGTATGGAATGCTTGTAAAACCACCGTCGCCTGTGTTTTGAAAGCTGACTGACACTCAAACTTGTTGAATGGGATATTTTAATCAAGTCGTAACGATTCTATGACGGTCTTTTCACTTGGATAGGAGCTCGGTTTTCAGTGTTTTACATCAATTAAAACTTCTTAAGAATAATTACGCATGGTGAGCATTTGAAAAGCTAAGATAATTACATTTGTGAACATTACAGCTTTTTACAGGTAAAATCAATTGATGTTATAGGTTATATGTTTTTCAAGCATTGTATTGAATTATAAATAAAGACGTTTTAACGAAAGTTTTGATTGAGGGATAGTTCTATATTCTTGCATGGTTAATTGTTTTTTTTATGTCTATCTCATCTGATTGCTTGGTATATGACGGCTTACTCTCTTATCACCCCAATCCCTTGAGAACAAAATTATGGGCCTAAGTATCTAAAATACATATAGAAAAATCCATTTAATTTTTACGTATACACCAACTTGATTTTCATTATAGGGGATAGCAGGATACGCTTTCCAAATAAATTCCAAAATTATAATGTAGTATAGTAGCTAGTATACATTTAATATAAACACTTTGCATCAAATGTGGTATAGCCACTGCCTGACATGGGCAAAAACACTTCTGGACGTTCCGATACTAACGACTGAGGTATATTGTAAGTAAGCCTGAAAGAGCTGCCGCCCTCCCCCGAACCTGCATTGTTATACTGGGAGGTATAAACGAACAGGTTTGTCCAGTGCACGCTTCTGAAAAGAACTTCTTACTCAGGGCACTTCTTTGCTTATTTGTATTGACTTGACAACACGAGATATTATCATTTAGCCTGCATTTTTCATCAGGTCATGCACGACTTTCCCATTATTATTGTGGCTCGTTACAGTTTTCAAAAATTCCATCGTTCATCACTTTGACACGTTCAAACAACGCATTTTTATGATTTATTCTAGAGATATTGAGGTTTTTATATATTTGAAGTTTTTGCTTTTGAATCATATTAGTTTTAGTAAAAAATCGTCCGTTGCTATGGCGACATACGTGTACAAAATTCACTCCAAAATGGCCGATTGCCTCGGATAGTTGGAAAACAAAAACGGTGACCCCCAATTTTTTTTTCGTGCATTATTTTACTTATAAAAAAATATAAAATATAAAAATTCTATAATGCCAATTTTTTGAAAAATGTAAAAATGATCTGAGAACTAATTACGGTTTTGACGTCATACCGGGCACGTAACGAAATCGACTAGTATCACATTACAGTATACTATTTCACAACACTTTATTCATGCTCCATCAATTTCAGTTATGGGAAAAAACGTTGGTCAGCGTCCTCTCAGCCAGAGTGGAACAGTTTGGCTCAGATGGGAAGTCCGAGTACGACCCCGACGGCTGATAGGCGGGTGTTCAGTGGGTCGTTCTCAAACTCGTGCCAACCTGTGCCACTGAGCAAGAAGGGAGTGGCCTTTGATTCCAGCTTAGTATACTATTTCACAACACTCTGTTCATGCTCAGTCAAATTCAGTCATGGGAAAAAACGTTGGTCAGCCCCACATAACGCCTTCTGTCTCATGGACTAACCCACCAAAGGAATGCCCTTTCACTTCCCTCAAATTTCCCAAACCTTTACCCCAAAACTAATCCCCAAATCTCCAACACTCTCGTGCTTACTATTCGCCTGGAGAAAAAGCAAGAAAAGAGAGAAAAGAAAGCATTAACACCCACGGAATGAAATCCTAACACCCCCCCTTGTATGCCGAAATAAGTACTACTTTACCAAGCACGGAAATTGGCCAGTTCCCAAGCCTTGTAAAAGAGTCTAGCGGATAAAGTCGACAAATAATGCACAGGAGACATTGTTTTTGGACCAGGAACTGGTCCCTAACCGCTGCTAATCTTCTTCTTCTTCTTCTTCTTCTTCTTCTTCTTCTTCTTCTTCTTCTTCTTCTTCTTCTTCTTCTTCTTCTTCTTCTTCTTCTTCTTCTTCTACGCAAACGATTAGACATACATTGTCCTCTCTATTGTTGTAAATACAATGCAGTTCAGAAACTCGTTCACGCAGTTCCTGGTCCACTATAGTAGGAGATCGGAATCAAATTGTTCCCTATCTAACGAGGTCGACCTTTCCCACCAGTACAGTAATGAGCGCTAGAAGACAAATTACATGAGGAATCAATAGGAGGATCCCCTATCAGCCAACAGAGAGACAACAACTTTGACCCAGCATAACCGGGAGGGTTTTGTTTAGATACCCCGCTTTCAAAGCCATCGACCCACTGTGACATATCGCAGAAAGGGGGTCAAACGTAAACTTTGTCTATAGATTTTCATTCGAAATATTTTTTTTAAGTGATTTCATTTATACCCAGTTCTATACCAGTGTAGATGCAATAAGGTATATTAAATCGGACTAATTAAGCAGCTAGTACCAATACATAATGGTTTAATACGCAGACAATCCACCAGAATGGCATATCCTTATTCGAAGAGAAAACACACTAAAGTCCGATTAGGTCATACACTACAAATCGCCTTTCAATAGCTTTCAGTTCACTTGTCACTTGGCTTGCTGTGGCCAGGTTGTGGGAGGGGCCTGGCGTCTGAGACTCCAATTTTCGCAACATACATCGTGCAATAATATGTCCAGTCTGATTACAATAAAAACAGCGGAGAGTGGCAACTGCTCTCGCGTAGCGACACTGCACGAATGTGTTGGACTTATAACTACAGGAAAACAATAAATGTGGAAAATTTCAACTGACTAACGTTACTGCCCATAGTAACAAATCCAGCAAAAGTAATTTTAGTGTTTAATAAATTATATACGTTCATTATGTATGTATACTTGTCAATTAAGGAGATTGGGCGAAATATTTCCTAAAATGATGAAATAATTTACCATCTCTATTTTTCACTAATAAATAATTTTTCACTAATTTATTAAGTTGATAAGATTACGGACGTCGTCTACGAGTCGCTTAAACCCACCGCACACGAGAGCTATCAGTTGAACTAAACAACTCGCTAGGCTGTTAATACCTCCGAAGGTTTCTCTATTGTGCGGATAGTTTTCGTGAGAAATCCACTTGTGTTTTCGGGCTGAGCGAACTGCCACGTGATGTCGTTAGCTCAGCTGATAGTTCTCGTATGCGGTAGGCTTTAATGGTCAGTTGCTCGTTAAAAATTATATTCATCTTTGTAATTAGCTTAAAGAAAGGCATCATTTCCAGAGATAATATACGTCTCTTTGTAACAAATAATGAATGTAATCTAATTCTGGCTTTTGGGTAGACCATAAATGCGTATATAATTATTACTGATTTTTAAAAAAATATATCCGACAAACCAAAAAAAGCATCTGTTGGACGCATTTTTTCAAATAAAGGCAATATAATTATGCGTTTTTGTCAAACTGCTTCTTCCTGCCTACTAAGCAACGCTCAGGAATATTGTTGCGTTTTGTGGAAAAATAAGTGGAATAAATGAATATTTAAATTTATGTGGAGTGATAAGTTACTCTCGTGTGCGGATAGTTTTTCGTGAGGAGTTCGCCTCGAGAGGCAAGTTTTTCACGTGTGCGGATGCTTTTCAAGCTGAGGTAACCCAGGTCGTTGGCTCAGCTGATAGTTCTTGTTTTCAGCGAGCTTAAGCCATCCGCACACAAGAGCAATTTGCCTCTCGAGGCGAATTCCTCACGACAACTTGCTGAGTTAATCAGTATCCTTGCCAAGTCTTCAGCTCAGTTAATAAATAGTTCTCGTGTGCGGTGGGCTTAACGTCACGTTTTTCAATTTCAAGATTTCACTGTGCAACAGATGCAAATTGATGATACTTCATCAATCGATCCTCTTAGCAATCTTTCTTGGGACACGCTTGAAACTAGATGGCCTGGTGTCAAGTCAGTATTGATGTACAAGATACTTAATGAACACACTGCGCCGGCTCTCCGGGAGTCTTTTGTGAGAAGAGAAATGGATCAAACTAATTATCATCTCCAAAACTTTACAACAAACCTAAGTTTCCTTAGGCTGAATCGAGAGTACCTTAAAAAGTTTCAAATATAGCGGCGCTATATGCTTTGGAATCGGCTCCCAAACGAAGCAAAATCAGCCGAGTTACTTCGTTTGTTTAAATCAATTGTTGTTGGACACTAAAACGTATCCTACTTATATTCATATAATCTATCTATGTGTGAAACTGTCTATGTGTATATTGTCCTGTTTTATAGTCTTATTAACTTTTTTTAATAATTTAAACACGCCCCTCATGGAAACCAGCTAGAGTGTTTCTTGGTTTTAAATAAAGTTTTACCTAACTACCTTTCTACCTACCTACCTACCTACCTATACCTACCTACTTACCTACCTACCTACCTGCTTACCTACCTACCTACCTACCTACCTACCTACCTACCTACCTACCTACCTACCTACCTACCAACCTACTTATCTATCTATATCTACCTATCTACCTACCTACCTACCTACCTACCTACCTACCTTCTTGCCTAACTACCTACCTACCTACCAACCTACCTGCCTACCTACCTACCTACCTACCTACCTACCTACCTACCTACCTACCTACCTACCTACCTACCTACCTACCTACCTACCTACCTACCTACCAACCTACCTACCTACCTACCTACCTACCTACCTACCTACCTACCTACCTACCTACCTACCTACCTACCTACCTACCTACCTACCTACCTACCTACCTACCTACCTACCTACCTACCTAACTACCTACCTACCTACCTACCTACCTACCTACCTACCTACCTACCTACCTACCTTCCTACCTACCTACCTACCTACCTACCAACCTACCTGCCTGCCTACCTGCCTACCTGCCTACCTGCCTACCTACCTACCTACCTACCTACCTACCTGCCTGCCTACCTTCCTACCTGCCTATCTACCTATCTACCTACCTACCTACCTACCTACCTACCTACCTACCTACCTACCTACCTACCTACCTACCTACCTACCTACCTACCTACCTACCTACCTACCTACCTACCTACCTACCTACCTACCTACCTACCTACCTACCTACCTTCCTACCTACCTACCTACCTACCTACCTACCTTTCTACCTGCCTGCCTACCTGCCTACCTGCCTACCTACCTACCTACCTGCCTGCCTACCTGCCTACCTGCCTATCTACCTATCTAACTACCTACCTACCTACCTACCTACTTACCTACCTACCTACCTACCTACCTACCTACCTACCTACCTTCCTACCTACCTTCCTACCTACCTACCTACCTACCTACCTACCTACCTACCTTGCCTAACCTACCTACCTACCTACCTACCTGCCTACCTGCCTGCCTACCTGCCTACCTACCTACCTACCTACCTACCTACCTACCTACCTACCTACCTACCTACCTACCTACCTACCTACCTACCTACCTACCTACCTACCTACCTACCTACCTACCTACCTACCTGCCTGCCTACCTGCCTACCTGCCTACCTGCCTACCTACCTACCTACCTACCTATCTACTTACCTATCTATACCTACCTATCAAGGACAAAGGTACCGTTCCAGTTTACCCGAATTTAAAGAGTAAATTAAAAGTTGTATAAGTTATTAAAATATAAAAGAGTTGAGAAGATTTATAGCTTTTGTTTTAGGGCGCCATGGCGATTCGAAGAAGAACACGCTGTGTAGCAGGTATTCGTTTGTTTTGGAGAGTGAATGTTTCTGGAAATATGATAACATACCATAGGTTATGGGTTGTAAGGTTCAACAGGGTTGCCCGAAAACCATCCGCACACGTGAGAAACTTGCCTCTCGAGGCAAATTTCTCACGAAAACCTATCCGCACACGAAAGTAACTTGCTGAGCTAACAGTCACGTCAGGGGCCGGTTGTTCGAAAGGCGTTTAGCTTAAACGGTGGATAAGCCAAAGTTTAAAAATACTCTCATAGGTCTTGTGAATGACTTAACCTGCATCTTATGCATTTAATATGTACTTCCGTTGACAATTAAACCTTTTACATCGAAATATTTTAGCTCAGTTGTTCGATAAATAGATAATTTGGTTTTTTATTTTTAACTTATCCACAGTTGAAGCTAAACACCTTTCGAACAACCGGTCCCAGGTCTTTAGCTCAGCTAATAGCTCACGTGTGTGGCGGGCTTTAGGCTTTAAATTTTTAGCCCTGAAAAAATATAGATAAAAAGAAGGTACGTATGACCGGTTTAATTCATCGTCAAATTCCTGTCAGATATCTAAAGGAAGATTGAATTTGAAAAGTGAGTTTAAATTGACCAGTTATTCTAATATTTGTTACACGATTGAGGCGATCTATATATCACTGCAAAAAAAACATTGCATTGGCAAATTCAACACTTCGGTTGCCCATATTCAATATGGCCATTTAAACGAGGGAAAATAAGTCGCAGCTTAAATAAGAAGCGACCTCGTCGTATAGACGATACACAATGCTCGTTCATTCCCGTCTAAGATAAGACCCTCCCTAGTATGCAAGACGGGCTTGTTAGGCTCGTAGAAACGAACAGCTCGTGTCTTGTTCAAGTCATCATTCTTATTTTCCCCCGTATAACTGGCCCTATGTATATAAACGAAGTATATACAAAGTAAAAAAAGTATACAAAGTTTTCGAAGTATACAAAGTGAAGAAAGCCAACCACGTATGACACGTACGTAAAGACAAGCGACGGCAGCTGCTCGTATAGCTCAAGCATCCCCAGATATATTTTACTCATGGATGCTGGGGTATTGTTTTCTCCTGCCTGTGTAGAGTATGCTATCGCTGAATAATTAATGTATGGATGGATTAGCATTATTATATTTTGCACTCTGTCATTAAACCGCTCTTTTCCTACCAGAAGGATGATACTAAGCCTGACAGCTGAGACAAGTGCTCAACGCTATCGTTACAGATGGTTTCCTTTTCAAACGCTTTCATTAAAAAGTCCCGCTTCCTTTGATTTAAAACGAGTGAAAACGGGAGCCGAGGCTTAGCGCTTAAAATTACAGATAATCTTTCACAGTGCCGTGTTCTCACCGCATAATTAGATTTCTCGTCTTTGTAGTTATACTGTAGAACAACGTCTGCTAATATCGCTTACAACAACAAATGACATATTATTATAATTAAATGACATATTATTGGCAATAATTTTTTTTTTACTTTTTAGTTATTTTATGCGTATTGTTTGTATTGACTTCAGCTTTGTTTTGAAATGCCCTGCTTCCCTGCAACTTTTTACAAGCTTCGCTTTAGAGAGCGATGAATAATTTAATCACTTTATTGTAGTAGAGAAAATTACAAATTAAATATGAATAGTTAATGTTGCCAGTGGAGTTGTTTGTTTCTATAAATTTGTCTTTCACCGAGGAAATATACCGCCCTACCACTAGATACAACAGTATAATTATAGGTTACATGCTTGGATATCTTGTGTAAGCATTTAAAACGAAGCAGTTTTCGAACTTGTCATTTGAACCGATGGAAAGGTGTAGAATATAATTGCATGTACAGTACTTATATATTCAAATGCTCAAGCAAAACACTCATTTGCAATTCAAAACCAGATCGCCCACGACCTTTTAACTTCAGTATTTACATGCAGGTGTAGATATTGCTCCGAACAGCCGTTTGGGTCTTAGCCTAGACGAGTTGAGAGCTAGATACTGTTGCTTATTGAAATACTACAAGATTTGTTCCAAAGAACGGCCTGGGACGACATTTACGCACGGGAGACTCGCAAACTTTGCTCAAACACGTATCGAGAGGTATATGTTTTTTAAATTGGACGTGGCTAGTATTGTCAACAACGATGACAGACACACCGCTGCTGCCAAACATTGAACCAAATCCTTTGTGCCCGATGATAACGAATACGATGAACTCAAACATTGAAAACCAAATCCAACCGAACCAAGACGCTAAAATCATCATTAATGTTAGCGGTCTACGATTCCAAACGTATGTTAGCACCCTCGAAAAATTTCCCGACACATTGCTCGGCTCGGCCGAGAAACGTCAGCGATTCTACGATCCGGAGTTATCCGAATTGTTCTTCGATAGAAATCGTTCAGCGTTCGAAGCGATTCTTAGCTACTATCAAAACGACGGCTGTATATTCCGACCCGAAAACGTACCTGTGAAAATAATCGCTGGGGAAATAATATTCTTTGAGTTGGGTTCGGTTGCCATGAATCAATTGTTCGAGATTCCAGGCCATACGCCTGCTGCGGAGACTGTGTTGCCAAAGAACAAACTACAGCGTCGCGTTTGGCTGTTGTTTGAGCATCCGGACAGTTCAGTGTATGCTAGGATTCTAGCATTTTTCTCGCTGACTGTCATCATGGTATCCATAGTAACATTCTGCTTGGAAAGCATGCCCATGTTCAGCTGCCAGGAAGACAAGTGCTCAAATAAGAAAGATGAGCCCTGGCATTCAATAGAGATCGTTTGCATTGCCTGGTTTACAATTGAGTACCTCGCTCGGCTGCTCTCTGCCCCCGAAAAGATGAAATTCATCAGGTCATTCCTCAACATAATCGACCTGGTTGCTATATTGCCTTACTATATCACATTACCGCTAGATAACGCTACTGGTGGTTCGTTTGCCGTTCTTCGTGTTTTCAGATTGGTCCGCGTGTTCCGAATTTTCAAATTGTCGCGTCATTCCAAAGGTCTGCAGATACTTGGCCAAACGCTTCGCGCAAGTATGCGAGAGCTCGGAATGCTGATATTCTTCATGATCATCGTGGTAGTCCTCTTCTCCAGTGCTATATATTATGCTGAAGGAAACAACTTCTCATCCATCCCTGGGGCATTCTGGTGGTCCGTAGTTACCATGACAACGGTGGGATATGGCGACAAGTATCCAAAAACTTGGCAAGGCAAGCTCGTAGGCTCGATATGCGCTCTGTCAGGTGTACTAACCATTGCCCTCCCAGTCCCCGTCATCGTTTCAAATTTCACGTATTTCTACCAGAGTGAACATGAATACAGAGAATTCGAAGCGATGTCTGATAAATGGGAGGAAAACAAAGAGGATACCAAGGAATTGGATGGTACTGCAGATTTTTGTGGAGTGAAGGTATGTAACACTCCTGGAGCACCATGCATCAGCGAGGGTTATAATGAGTTGCAACAGCACAGCCCCAAAATTGAATCAAAAAAGATAGAAGAAATTGAACTCGCGGAAGTTGTCGTGACTTGAACAAACAATAGTTTATTTCATATTTAATTATTTATTGATTTATGTATTTATTGATGTATCGGTTGTAGGGAAAGAAAGCGAGGAATGGTCTTAAAACCTTGATATATGTAATTATAATATGCGTATAGAGATTTTTGCAAAGCAGAATGATGAAATAAAAATCGTATTTCATTGTGTAAATTAATTTCATGCAATTTGATTGGACGTACGATATTCTTCACACGTGAAAAATTGTCGCATTTCATTTTGGGGGCAATTTAACTAAAGTAACGTAAGCGAGAAATTTTAATTCCAAATATCTAATCCGAACTGTAATTTACATTTTCTTTCATGATGGCGTCGAAATATAGGAGTAAGATTCAAAACATTATTTTCACTGAGAGTTATGCGACACAATGCCGGAAAAGCCCGATTTTTCAGCCGGAAGTTAATTAATATGGATGTAAAAACACGTGTGACAATACCAACTGTATAAAATCCAGTGACACGGAAGTTTTTTCGTCATTTGCCACGAAGACACATAAGAATAGCGTTGAAGACAGGCTTTTTTGGTTTTGTCACCGGCAGTCTTTCCTTGTCGCAGCCGAGCCGCAAGAATTATAGCAGAAGCCGTTCAGCCGCAACCTATTGATGTGGATGACTTGCATGCATGTCGCTCCTCAACCTCCTCATGTGCACCAGCCGCCTGCGGTCGATCAGCAAGTGCCGCCCAATCGGCAAAATGTAGCAGTCGCCGTACAACCCGTAGAGCCTCAGGTTAGATACCTCTTATTAGCCAACCTTTCAAAGCCTTTTCAAACCATGCCTAGACATTTACGCCATATAGCTACTTTTTATACCATCGTCGTTCGTCTCGGATCCGCTTGCTTGCATGCGTGGCATGTCAGTGCCGACTTATTTTACCGTGACAGTTTTCTTATATGTTTTATATTCTTTTTACAATACCTTATTTTCGTATATCCTTATTGTTGGACTGACCAATATCTCTTGCTTGTACTGATTCTCGAGAGGGGCAAACTTAGTACGCCTTATACACTGTCTACGACGGCGTTCTCGTTTACCAGTTACTTGTAGTGGGATGGTTAAGTGCGCTTTACACTTTTACACTCGTTATTCTCCCACTATCGCTCATCTGACACATATTAGATGGCTCGTATGTATTTATTTAACGCCCCAGTGCTGGTGTAATCGCCTGATTCTTTTATCTATGTTTTTCTATGCTATACATATGGCTCGAGCATGCTTCTGTGTCCGCTTTGTAAACTTTTATACACCTTTCGTGTATGATAGCGTAGAATCAGCGAACCCAATTCGCTTTTAGATATGCCTTTGGTGCATGAGGCTAAATGGCTGCATGTTTATTATCGAATCCGCTGTGGGTGCAGCGGACCTTGAAAACTTCGATACGTCTTTGGTGCATGAGGCTAG
The DNA here is from genome assembly GCF_004324835.1 of Dendronephthya gigantea. NCBI lineage: Eukaryota > Metazoa > Cnidaria > Anthozoa > Malacalcyonacea > Nephtheidae > Dendronephthya > Dendronephthya gigantea. The sequence continues at coordinate 3,004,344 of NW_021163014.1, forward strand.
ATGCTTGCATGTTTATTATCGAATCCGCTGTGGGTGCAGCAGACCTTGTAAACTTCGATACGTCTTTGGTGCATGTATGAGGCTAGATGGCTGCATGTTTATTATCGGATCTGCTGTAGGTGCAGTAACTGTATATTAAGTTTGATATGCCTTTGGTGCACGAGGCTAGATGGGTGCATGTTTATTATCGGATCTGCTGTAGGTGCAGCTAATTTTTATTAACTTCGATACGCCTTTGGTGCATGAGGCTAGATGCTTGCATGTTTATTATCGAATCCGCTGTGGGTGCAGTAAATGTATATTAAGTTTGATATGCCTTTGGTGCATGAGGCTATCTGGATTTACACGATCTTGCTGTCGGTGCAGCGAACCTTGTTACTGTGATACGCCTTGGTGCATGAGGCTAAATGGATGCATGTTTATTATCCGCTGTGGGTGCAGCTAAATTTTATTAACTTGCATACGACTTTGGTGCATGAGGCCAGGTGGAGGTTTATTATCGAATTCGCTGTCGGTGCAGCTAATCTTAATTAATTTTGATATATATGCCTTCGGTGCATGAGGCGATGTAGACTTTTACCGTTGTAGGTTTGTGTAGCCTTCCCTTAACCTAATTCTGAGAATTGAAGAGATAATCCTTATTTGTATAATAGTTTATTTGTATTACTTCAATTAAAGGTACAACAGTCTTTAGTGCGTCGGCGCCTCGGGGGCTGGGCTGAAAATTTTTCTCCCCATACTTAGCAATAATCGGCTCAGGGCATTGTGTGGCAGAGCGACCAGTGAAAATATATTACTATTTTCACTGAGAGTTATGCGACACAATGCCGGAAAAGCCCGATTTTTCAGCCGGAAGTTAATTAATATGGATGTAAAAACACGTGTGACAATACCAACTGTATAAAATCCAGTGACACGGAAGTTTTTTCGTCATTTGCCACGAAGACACATAAGAATAGCGTTGGAGACAGGCTTTTTTGGTTTTGTTTGTTTTTTCACCCACCCCCCTCCCCTCGGCTGCGACACAACGGTTGCTCCGCCACGTTCTGCTTTGGGCTGAAAATTTTTCTCCCCATACTTAGCAATAATCGGCTCAGGGCATTGTGTGGCAGAGCGACCAGTGAAAATATATTACAATTCTCATATTCAAGATATTTTCACATTCGCACATTCTCAAATCTTTCGGAAAGAATATCTAACTTCTATTGAACAAAATTACAAAGGAAATTAAGGAACTGGACGGCAATAAATATGTTTTAATGCATAAATTATCGATTTTTGTTGCTGACTGTGCTTTTGTATATTAAAAGCGTGTCGTGGTCAAACTGATCTCTATACACATTAATTTCAATTAACAAATTACTTCGTGGTTGGCTCGTTTGTACGATTTTCATCATGAACTCGTTGTGAAAGATCGCAGACTCACTCTTTCACGACGCTCACCCGTTCGTTTTACGATCCTTCACAACTCGTGCATAAAAATCGTACGCACTCGCCAACATGCATAAAGTAATTTCTATTTATATAATGTAAATGCTGTGTGTCATACTTATAAGTGTATAGATGCGAAACATGATCGAATCGATTCCTGTGCACAAAATGAGCTATTAGAAGCGATTAGAGACTTAGAGTTTTTATTAAATTAACAGAATAGTTTATAGAAGAAAAGATTTTGAAATACCATAAAATTAATGCATTGGCCTTTGCAATTGTAACTGAAAAAATAGGCTTTTACTACAATCACATTTTTATCTCATGTTTGTTTTAATTATGTTTCACTTTCAACCGATGGTATTTCTGCTCACCCAAGGACGGCAAAGGCTGCAACAACGAAAACCAATGTTCCTTTGCAAAATGGCTCGATACATTATGAGTTATCACACTATGCTTAACAAACTAAATTAATGCGAGAAGAATAAATCATAAAAGGAGATCTATAAACGGCTCAGCCGTAGCGAGAGCCTAATAGAGTGTGTGGGGGGGGGTGCTCATTGGTTTCTTTCAAAATTCAAAAGTGGCGTTCCTTATGGTATACTCGAATATATGAATATACAGCCGTCGCTCCCCCCATTACGCAGTTGACGCGTTTAATCAACGGCCACAAAGCATGTACATATACTGATTGGATGCACGTTGGTCTGGAACGTGTCCTCGGGTATTTTACCGCTGATTATGTGACTTCACAGACGCCAACAAAAAATTGATTTAATCTGATAGAGTTTGTTCATGTCCCTTGAAAGATATCGGAAGGGAAATCAGAATCTTGCTAATAAATCATACCGCTATGTAAAAGTGCCTATATCAACCTCCGGGGAATAACCTACTTATAGATAGATTAGCACCATTTTCTTCTGAAGCAATAACTAATTGAAATTTAATCATATTAAATCCCCACTGGCTAAAATTTGTGAACACAGCATTCAAATTTTAACAATGAGTGATTTCAATATTTTTCGGTTTTTTTTGAGACACCCTGTAGACTTGAATCGTGACACTTGAAATTTGTACAAGAGTACTATTGCTTGGCAGGAAATCCCATGGGCTGTCACCTCATGACAGGAAAAGTAATTTTGTCATTGCGAAGGGCCATAGAAATATTAAACTTTACACGTCATGTTATGTGACATTTTTCACATGTAATTTCTTCATCAATATTGACCTATTATTTTTCGCAATGCTATTATACATTCTAATTTTATATTCGCATTTCGTAACACTTTAGCAAGGTTTCCACATCGCTGGTGCAAACCAAACCTTTTTTTCTAAGAGGTGGAAAACAACTGACGTTATTACTACACTGTGCTGTTTGTTGAAATGCGCCGGAGGCTAGCGATAATAAAGGATGCTTTCCACTGTTGCGTTTTTTGCACCAACATTCACGCGCGTAAAATTTTAAAACCTTGTAAATTGTTGTATAATTAACTTTATGCCAGAAAAACACCAAAACATCAAAAGAATGCAACCCTATAATATGCATCTATTCAATGGTTGATTTCATATAAGTATTATTTAAATGATTTTAAAATTTAACCTGCCTATTCGTACGTGCATCACTATTACTAGAAATACATGCATGCAGCAACCCCTCGCTATTTCAAACCAAGTACAGATTTCCTGAGTTAACCTGCCCTAAACTTATGACCTAAACTAAAATGACACAAAACCCAAATCAGTCTTTTTATATTTTACCGAGTATATTATAGATAATGTTTCCATCATTTAATACAAAAATAATCATAAAGCTAGTGTAAACATTGCCCGTTCAATTTTGCTGCATACCATGCCAGCAATTAAGTAACGGTTTAAAATCGAAGTTACAAGCGAATAAAACAATACAAAATCTTCACAGACAAAGAAAAAACTTCAAATGTTATTTTATTCTGTATTTGCAATCGACGCCGGCGGCTAAAAGTTTTTTACTTTATAAATTAGTGTGTATTTTTGATACCGAAATTCAAATTACACTTTCAAAAACACTTTTTGAAGTTAAAGCAAAGGTGTAATAGCTTTTCACAGGTTTATGCGTTTGCATAAAAAGCTGAAAATTTAACAAATAAGCGGCATACAAAGCTGAAAAGTATACAAATACGGCTCATTCTTACCGCGAAACAAATACGAAATAAACAAAGTAAACACGTACCCTTTGTCTTTGAAAACATTTATAAGCTTGCAGATTATGAATTATTCCTCTTACACGGCTTTGTCTTGACCGTATCCACGTTCATCTTTGCTATCTGTCATGCTTCATATATCTTGTTTCTTCTCGTTTTACTTTCTTTGCACGAAGTTTATGAAACGCATTTACAAAAATGTTTACGAAATGACAGTTAAATATCTGACGTTCTCATTTAAATACAAATTTTCTGTCTTAGCCAATCAGAACGTTGATTACCAGACGTTACTCGCGCATGCGCATAACTTACAAAACCACCCAACGTCGACCGTCCATGACATAGAATTTGGACAACTTTGGATTCGCCTATGTTCTACCGGGCTCCGGGTGTAATTCCTAATCTCCGAGCGGAATTAGTACTCTCGCAGGCGCTCCGCGCCCGCTCGGGGATAAAGACTGCTCAATTCTACTTTTGCGCTTTTTATACCCATGTACAGAGATAGAGAGAGATCAAAACATACAGACAGTGCAGGCCACCTGTAATAATCATAAAGGGCTAATCAGTGACAGGTGGCCTGCACACGCATGTGAAATTATAGGACAAAAATATTCAACAAAAATTCGGGGTTTTATTATTTGATTCAAAAAATCCTAAGAAAATTCGTCTTTTAAAGAAGCTAAAGAGTTCGTCAATAAAGTCAAAATCCTTTATAATTATTAACTAAATCTTCAGCTTCTTTCAAAAAGATGCTAGGGAGCCACTTTAATTATTTGTTACTTGTAATTAAAAATCTATTGTCTCCTAGGCAATCAGCATACTTTTGACTAATGTGCATTATGTCATGGAAATGAACAGGATTTTGTTCTATGAGTAGCATTAGGCTGTATAGTTATTTTTAGTTTCTACATTCACTCATGCAACCATAAAATAATGTTTCAGGCCAATTAATTACGTCATAAGTCTAAAGAAAAATCTTAGGAATGCATTGTTATCTGTCTACCACCTGAAAATCTTGCTTACCAAAAATCGTCCACTAAAGTCTGTTTCATCCATGTATAGGAATCATGAAACAGACTGTATTAGTGTACGGTTTTTGGGTAGCAATACCGAATTTACTCGTTTAAGTGCGAATGAGCGCAGCACCAATTATTTTAAATTCGGCGCTTAATCGATACACTGTCAGAATTGTTGAAGACGCTATTGTTAAATCGGTCTTTAGAATTCTCGTAAGGCGCAGGTCAGTCATGAAGGCAGAGATTCGATGCAGTGACTTGTGCGAGGAGTTTGTTTTCTGTGAAAGGTTCAGTCAAAGTGGGGACATTTAGCTACATTTAAGATTTTGATTATTTTGTTTAAAGTTCTTGTTACTTTTTACAAATATTTTTTTTAAGGAGTGCCGCCCCCAATTGATCGCTGCCATCGATCAAACGCTTCATATTAAGTTTTAAAAATTTAAAGAGCGCCGCGCACTCAAACGAGTGGATAAGTAGATAGATATTTAATAAAATGAACACTTTGCAGCTATTACAGCTGAATTATGTGTTACATGTACATTTTAAAACCTAAGTAGAATACAATATAAAAACTATATAGCTACAAATTTATTTGATAGAGAATTCTCTGATACCAGCAAAAATAAAAGATCTTAAAAATCTATTGGTTTTTGCAATTGGTAAATACAGTACTATACTTAATTGTTTGCATGCAATCAGCATGAGGCCACAAAACTAATGCATGCAGTGATGTTCATATTAAAAAAGTCGTTTAAGTTTCATTATTTCTTTATACATTATTAACAAGAGGAAAATCCATATTATTTTATACAATATTTGGTAATTAAAAAGCCGCCTTAGATATTGAAAAATAATATATAAATGAATTTCATTTTATCTACATGCATGAACACATCAACAAGCGGTACGTTTTTCCATGCTTGGCCACTAAATGTTTCCTTCACAACACAAGGATTTTATTTCTTGTTTCAAAAAAATCCTGTGAAAATTCTTCTTTTAAAGAAGCTAAAGATTTAGTCAATAATTACAAAAATATTTAGTATATATTATATGTTTTCTGTGATATGTCCAAATGCTCGCTGTCAAAATGGGGAACAAATATTTTTTCAAGAGCGCAGCCCCGGGTTAAGCGCTTCATCTGAAGTTTTAAAAATTTTAAATGAGCCACATACTCGAACGAGTAAATACAGTACTTACTTAATTGTTTGCATGCAATCAGCACGGGTTTGCAAAACTATAATGCATGCATTAATATTTATGTTAAAAAAGTCGTTTAAGTTTCAATATTCCTTTATTATACATACATTATTAACAAGAGCAAAATTTATATTATTTTATTCAACATTTGGTAATTAAAAAGCTGTGTTAGACATTGAAAAGTATTATATAAATGAATTTTGTCTAAATGCATGGACACATCAACAAGCGGTACATTTTCCCATGCTTGGTCACCGAATGTTTCCTTTACGACACAACATTGACATGTTAATGCTTATCTCAGTGTCTCTTTGGGTAGTGGTAATTTCAAAGAACGCAGTATTTAAAAGATACGAGCGGAAATATTTCCCGTGTGATATCATCGAACGAAAGCAAGGAATTAGCGAAATGGAATGTGGGTTGTCTTGCCTTCGACAGGGATCTTGCACGTCAGTGAATTATAAGACGTCTAGTAATGGTCAAAATCTTTGCGAGCTTATCGTTCAGAATCATAAGGATAACTCTGAAATGTGCAACGGAAAGCACAACCCGGAATTTTTGCATCTAGAACTGATTGAAATAGTAAGTGAAAGCTTGAGTTCAAATTCCTGTTAAGGCATCCCTATAAAAGAGTGTTCAATACAAAAGTATAGACTATAGAGCAATAAAAATATCAAATACAGCTTGAATCACAGCATACGGACTTATTCAAAGCCCGGATTTGCAGGCCGGATGAGGTTTTTGAAAATAGATTAGGAGAGTTAAGAGGGTTTTTGCTCAGGAGGGGTATTGGTAATGAGTTTGTCCAGAGCCAGTTTGATCGTGCGAGGAATTTGGCTCGTTTGGTATTGGATAGTAGGGAAAGTTGTAAGAACATATAGTGACTTTCATCGTTTCTGACGATGGAGCTGTGCCCTGAAACGTATATTAGATTAAGTAATATAATTTCAATTATTATTAAAAAGATCTTCTTTAAGAGAAGTTTTATGTTTGTATATATATAATAATATATATAATTATAAATTATGGCAAGTACTGCTTGTTATACGAAGCAAATTTGTAATTGACAATTCCCCGCCCACTTGTCCATTTCCAAATAATTATGGTGGGACTCGAGCGTGTAAGGTTTGTTGAAATCGACTGTAATTTTTGAAACTTGGGAACATAAGCCCTTGCTAATTATTATGAAACTTGTCGGATTAAAATTAACTAAATTTTAATAAAAATCCATTTACAGAATGACAACATTGATATTGCTGTGGTCAGTCGTGGACATATCAGCAAACCTAAGTCAGGAAGCTACGCCATTATTGATATAAATGGCAAAGATCACTCAAAAAATACTCGTGGCTTCAACATCGTCGTTGTTAACGGCAAAAATGGTAAGAATAAACTATAAATATATTCGCTGATTCCCTGATATGTTTGACACATATAAACATGTGACACACACAAAGTAGCCTCTCTCTTTGGAATCCAGCCCAGGCTCAACCCCGACTCTTTTCATAAAATTAGTGCTTCAGATTTATTCAGTTTTTCAAATAATTATAAATCTAGAATTTATGTTCTAGCATTTATTGTTCTTTTATTTAATAGATTTTGGTATGCTTAATTCTTTCAAAGTGATTATACTGCAATTTATTATAACTAACTGCCTTGTTCCGAGTAATGCAACAACACAACACAATACCGTTGAACTTTACGTATCGACGGTCTTCCAAACATACGTCCCACATTTCTATACAGCCGCACTGAGTTGGTTGTAATCTAATTAATCTCATGGAATAGATGATTTTTGCTTGCCCTGTGACTTTCAGAATTTTATGAGAATTTCGAAGTTGCGGTAATGGTAATAGTAACATTGAAAATGCACCATGGGGCTGTTTTTATGACGAAGCTTTTGTTTACCTTTCAAAAACAGTCCCTTAATGCTATATTGGCCTCCACTATACCGCAACTTCTGAATGGCCAAAAAATAACAATATCAACAAATGCATAAAAAAAAAATCATAAAAATAACAAATATATTTAGGGAAGGTCGAAGAGTCACGTTCATTTGACACACATCACTTAGTAGAGGAAGTACATTACATGACAGCATTCCTTAACGATCTCTCTACCAAACCAAAGTAAGTCAAGTTTCAGTTAAGTGCTAGCGATTTATACACTAATTTTTAATGTTATATGAAATAGGCGTTTCCAACCAGCAGAATGCAATATTGTTGTACACGCCTAAAAACGATCAGGTTCATGATGCAATATTTATATCAACAGGTTGGAGCAATGTTGTACCGCCGACATTGTTTAGGGTTGTTATCAACGTCAGACAATACTGTTACACCTGATTTGGTTTCATCAATATTGTTCAATGTTGTTGACAAGTGTGAACAATAATGGCAGCACAACATTGTTGCATGCTGATGAACCGCAGCTCAAAGTTTTTAGCCGTGTACTCTTTTCGGTTCTACCCTTTACTGACTTTCAAGTGAACTTATTATAGCAAGCACAGGGTAGAATAAGTTCATATCCCCACGTTTTTCCTCACTAACTCCTATTTTTGCTTAAAATAAAGAAATAGCGAAATTATCTTAAGTCTCTCTTCTTCGATCGACAAAAGTAGTAATTAAAAAACTAGTGAATTAAAATTAATTAAAAAAATTAAAACTTAACAAAGAAGTGGCCTGTTGCAGAAGGAGGGTAAAATCCAAGAATATGATCGATATTTCATTTTGTTATTATTTCAGTAACGATTAATAAACACAACCACGTTCACGGCCTGTGTTATGATATAGTTAGCAATTATTGAGTGAGGTTGAACATGATATGAAGAATTATCAAGCCGAAGTTTGTCATTATCAACCGAAGACAAAGGCTGAGGTTTTCACACATGGCTATTAGCCAATCACAGACTGTGAATTATTTTAAATAAATAATAATTATACTTATTTTACTGAAGTAGTCTAGCTGTTCGGTTTCAAATAAAGTAATAAATGTATCGATTGTTAGTAATATCATAATAAAAAAGAAAATAATCCTTTTCATCTTTTCTAGCAAAATCATTATCGCCGCTATTAAAGATGAAGGTCGAAGAAAATTGACAACGGAAGCATTCAATGCTCTTTCGACGATAACCGGAGTGGCTGGTATATCATCAAAGCTTGCGTATAGAGGCTCGTTGTCAATGATTGGATTTTCGGAAGCCAAAAAGCCTTCGTTTGTAAACCTGGTAAGACAAGTCGCATTTAATAGCCCATTTATAACCATCCATAGCGAATCATGTCATTGATGTCAACATTGACTCATATATATGATACCGAAATCATTGCATCGAAACATTTGAAATGCTGTATGCCAATGAAACGATTTTCTCTTCCAATCCAGGCGAGGAATTTTGCTATAGCAAAAATTGTTCTAATTGAGTGCAGGGTAATAATTATATAACATCAATGATAACAAAACTTCATGTCATTTATTGAAACTTTGGGAAACCACAGAAAAACTATATATATAAGGGCGCTGTGATGGCGATGTTACATTATGCAACTTTCCTTGTAACTTTTAATGCAATTCTCCTCTTGAGGTATCTAAGTTGACAAAAACGAACATTTTCTACGATCTGCTAAAGTTTCCTTAGCATTTACTATTTACAAATTAGCATCCTAATCGTAGAAGTTTTATTTTATAGCCTGTAAAACGTTTAATATTGGAAAAGTTTTAATTACTCGAGCTTCAGCTCGGAGGCAAAAATATTTAGAAATAAATAAAACCAATTCCGTCGTTCTAGCGTTAAAATCTATTTGCTATTTTCCACCATTGGGTATGTTTAAGCTGGGTAACTATAGTGTTTGAAGATTCCTACAGGGCTTGCAATATCTTGCAACTTGCCTTACAATTAAATACAATATGACATAAAAAGATATTTTTATCGCTTTAAATCACTACCTAGTGTTTTTAATTTCAACAGGTAATGAAAAGCGAAAATCAAGAGACAAGTGTCATCAAGCAAATAATCCGCATTCCTGTCATAATTAATTAGACGCAGCATTTACTAAAGGAATACATTAAAAGTTATTACTATAAAATAGCTGTAGGATTGTGAATGAAAGAAAAGAGCTGTTTCTGGAATGCTATTCAGCTAGGGAGTCCCCAAAAGGCCAACTCCTGGAAACTATTATTGAAATCACCAATCGCATCCTAATATATTACACATACCTTGTTGGGACCTTCAAGTCTATAATTGTTTAACATAAGCATTTTTATGTAATGTGATTTATTTACGCATAGATATATTGCCAGACATGAATTTTGCATACCCTTTCCGCAGCTCAGTTTTCTGAGCATAATAAAGACACATTAAATTTTACGCCGTTTTGGGATAATTTTGGCTAGGAGTAATGGTTCTCCTATAGCCGCTTTATTTCTGTTAAACAAAACGATATTTATTAAAGTGCCTATATCACTTGTGGGATCTTTACGGATTTGAATAGGGCTTGAAAAGTTTGTTTATAAGTTCCACAACCTTTTTTAATATAATTAAATAGTTTCGAAAATACGTCGGTTTGGGGGACTGGGACTCAGGAATGATTTGCAAACACGCCGTCTTTTATAATGTAAACATGAAGAGTTTCACTGGCGATATAGTTTGCGCTTTTCAAGAAAAAAATGCGGGAACGGTGCGTTGTGTATCGCTGTAGCAACTGGGCGAGTTTTTCTCAAAATATTTTACGTTATTGGAAGATCGAAGTAAAATTACAATTGATTATATTACGTTTGACTAGAACTCGTTCCTGAGTCCCAGGCCCCCGAGCACGACGGAAATTTAGGCAAATCGTCATGTTTAGACGTAAATATTTCCGAAACTATTTATCTATATCAAAAAGGGATGTAGAACTTATAAACTAATTTTTCAAGCTCTATTTAAATCCGCAAAGATCTCACAAGTGATATAGGCACTTTAATACATTGCATTAAAATTCCAAATATTTACGCTCAGAAAAGGGTGGAGGTAAATTACCGCCAGCACCTGTAGATACGGCCTACGACCATCACTAATTAAGATATAACGTTCCTTCCTCTATACATATATATCAGTTACGGTAAATCGTCCAATGTACATGGGACGTACAATGTACGTGGGTTCAACTTTAAAGGAGCTCTGTCTTTTGCGATGTCACGCTTCACGTTGGTCATATTCGGCAAATTTTCTCCCGGTAAAGAGGGCTCAGTTTTCCAGCGGTCTTCGCATAAAAAATTAAAAGCTTTTCGTTTTACGCTCTGCTCTCAATTTTGTGTAGGTTGTCCGCTGACAACATGAGCCCGCACGAGTGGGAGAAACTTAGCTAAGTTGGACCAGCGTGCTTAAACTGACCGTTTGTGGTTTGGGTAATCGGTCTTTGTTAGTTTTCGATTTGCTGCTTGCCATTCACCACCTTTCCCATATTGCGTGCCATCCATTACCTGTCGGTCTTTTAGATAGGACGCAAAGCCCATAATATAAGATTTTTAATTATCGTCGGCAAGGCGTATCCCCATGGGGGTACACCTTGCCTTAGTAGTCTATTTATAAAATCACATTACATAAATTTCTTATTTCCTTCGTAAATATTTTGTTTTACGCATGATAACTGAGTAAAATTTTTTTATAGAGTTAAAATAACATTAAATATAAAAAATGTACAAATTTTTTTTAAAACGTTACCATCGTTATAGTACCCATTGCGTAAAATTTTGATGCAAAATTATTTCAACAAACGGTAGGGAGCACATTAACTACAATTAAGTTAACTATAGTCTTTTATACCACTATAGCCTCTGGTCAGTGAAATTTCAAAAAATAGGTGATTTCTATTGTTTTGGTTTTAATTTTTTTTGAGACGCTCTCTTCACTCGCTTCTGAATGCTTATTGTTTTTTTTCCTAGTAATGGTATCGCATAGTTGAGTTTAAATTATACTTGCTCTGATTTTGGGTGCTACGCATCTTTCTGAATATAGACCCATAGCCATAAACTAATTCAGAAATATATTATACAGCAAAACATAATTATAGTGCGAACTGTGAAAAATATAGCATAGAAATGTACCTACACAAATGTAAAAATAGGTACGCTAAGCGTACGTGTATCTGCTCACAACAATCTAGTTTGGACAGCAAATGGACCATATGGATTTGGCCATGTTTTTTAATTTCCTACACTATTTTACCGCTGTTCAAGCAATAGGAAATATGCTTAGTAATATGTAGTAATGTGAGACATGACAGTAATATAGACGTGCTCTGTTTTGGGAGGTCTCACTGGCTTGTTTGCGTTTCCTATATTCCCTTGCATATGCTCTTCGCTTTTGCTTAGCATAAGGGCTCTGCATTTCATTAGCTCGTTTTTCCTTCATGTATTTTTTCATATATTCTGTTCTTCTTTGCTTAGGCTGAGAGCTCCTATTTGACTGTTCAGGTCTTCAGGTTTAAGAAGTACCTGATGGGAAAGTTGATACATAATGATACTCATCTATATGACCTAAATAAATATCTCTAAGTTGATCTGTTGGTGAATATCCCAGTACTATAATGATTCAGAAAATTGTTCATGTGTCTCACTAATGACTATCTTTAACTTCAGCTGATCAGCCACAGCTTGTATAATCATAGCATCACCCCATGACCCTTGCATGGACATAATATTGAGGTATTCTAACCATGAGTTTTCAGTGTTACTTTCAATGAATCTCTCAGGATTAGCCCTCATATAAGCAATGCCAAATGCTCGAACTTGTAGATGGTGATAAGGGTCACCATATAACTGATGAGACCCAGCTCGAAAAAGGCAGTCGCCATCACCACCAACATCAAATGGTCTTAAATATAATGAAAGCGTTGCAGCCTTTGATCTAACACTACATTTGATGACAGTCTAGTGGGACTGTTGTTTTGAACAGGACCAGGATTTCTTTCAATATCTGAAAACATTAGTTTCCTTTGAGATATGTGATATTGTTTACTAGCAATATTGCCTGCTATCTTGTGACTGTATAAAACATTACAAAATGATTTTTTACTATATATGAATTATTTTTTCTACTAAGTTGACAAAAGACTTTAAATATCCGAATGAATTGATAAAAATATGTCGCATTGGCACAAATTGAAAACAACATTGCTTGAAATTACTAGCTATCTTATTTAAAATGGATGGCCTAGGGGCATTTCTTACAAAATAATGCTTTAAAGTGGTGGATCTACTTTTTCTCTTTCTCATAGCCAATATAATTCTCTTTAAAGGCAACCTGAAAGGTGCAAGGTCTCTAGATCGCTTGGTATTTGTCTGCTTTGTCAATTACCGTACATTTGGTCGGTGGCGACAACAGCAGCTACGCGTATAGTGATCTGAATTTATACACCTAACACAGCTGCTATCTATACAATACAAATGTATATTGTATAATGGTTCGCTGGTGAATTCCTTTAGGTTTCGTTAATCGTCTCAGAAGAGATTGTTTCGATCTCCGAAGAGATTGACTATTTACCTCATGCGGATAAATTTCCATGTTCAGAAAAACTTGGATAAAAAAACACAGAAAAAGATTTCTTGAAGCCAAAATTGCAATAGCGAGTCACGAGTATATGTTTATATTTTCTGCATGCTTTAGGTTATGGACTCATGCTGTGAGCGCGTAATAAACTAATCGCTGATTGGCTAATTATATAAGCGCATCGCTGAATGGCTATGTGCTAACACACGGTACGGTACGCGCACGATAGCATTATATCTGCGTTCGCAGATACAAAAATCGTTGCACGCACGTCAAGAAGCAAAATGTAGTTATGACCACCTAATACTTAAGCGGCAATATAGCTTATAAACGGCATGGTATAATGGGAAAGGGAAATAAAAATTATCTTTGCTTATTTTAATAGAAAGTCATGACTATGTACAAAATTCGTTTACGGATTTTTGTTTACTTTATCACTTTTCAAGATATTTTTTAGTGAAATTATCTTCCATCCACCATTTTGGATATGCATACTCTTGCTCTTGATCGCAGAAAAGTTCTGAGACCCCCAATTTCTTTGGCGTTAAATATCTAGGCTATAGATGCTTTATTAATTTTATAAAAAGTTTTAAAAAAATGCTGTGATGGGGAATATTTTTTAATAAGCCTGATTAACGTTTTTTTAAATCGAAAAAAATCCCCATGACATATTGTTTTAAAACTTTTTTCTATTACATATTAGTTATATTACAAAATATAATGCAGCTATTAACAATGTTATAATAATCTCAACGCCATTATAATTATAACTGAAATGAACACAAAAGAAGCTTCGATTCAAGTGTCATTTTCTTCTCGGCGTATCCCAAGAAATCTTTTAATTTTCACAATATTTTGAGATTGTACAGTTATACAGTAAGCATACTTTGTGAATGCTTTTCAGGTTTGCAAAGCATTTTTAATGATGAAAATTTTAGTGCTGTTGCATGAAGATATAACTGAGGTTTTGAGCATATATTACGCGATATAGAAAAATATCTCCTCTTGATATCCCTATTTAGAATGTACATCTAAAAATTTCGAGAAATTGTATCGAGGGTAAGTTTGGATTGCAAGTGAAGTTTGACGATGTCTGCTGCTGGGGAAAAATTCTCAACACTAGAAAAAGCAAATGAGATATATATAAAATCTCCGGGCGGAATTAGTACCCTCACCCGGTGCTTCGCACCAGCTCGAGGATTATTGACCAGAGAAATTATCATATTTTTGAGACAAAAAGACGAACTGCTAAATCGCGAAGAACTGCAAGTCGAAGAACTAAATGACTATCTATCTGAGTTATTTGAAAGAGCATGAATATACTGCGAATATTGTCGAAGATCTTGCGTTTGAAAAGACACGGAAATCATGATCTTCAAACAAGAAGTAAACAACCCAAGAAAAGAGGCAAAGGCAACAAGCCAAAGTGCAGCTGAAGCCTTGACGTACTTATTCGTGCATGTTATTTAATACTTATAATTCACGGAAGATTGAAATTTTAACTCTGTTGTATTCATTGTTAAAAGTTGCAGTTTTAAAAGTTTTCAGATGTAATGAGTCATCTTTACAATAACCAAAAATAAATCAATTTTTTAGGTTTATGAAAAACCTCGATAGCTATAAAAATTCATAAACAAATTTAGTAATGGGAGGTGCTTTTGTATAGTATTTTTGCACTTGTCACTTTACGTAAATTAACGCTGCAAAAATACCATACGTCAGCTCAGCACTTCCCATTAGGAAATCTCTGTATATTGGCTTTTCATAATAAGCTTAGCCTTAGGTCTGGAAAGCTCAGGCGATATTTTCTTCGTTTTTTATAGTAATTCCTATTCATATAACGTATAGTCAAAACGAATTTAAGAATTTTATATACAACCGGCCAGGCAATTTAATTAGCTAGCATCAAGAAAAGAAACATGATAATTATTACTTGTATTATTTTTGGCACTCCACTCGATGCACGTAAATTCTAAGGTTTATAAAGAGTCTTAACTTCAAGTGGAATTATGCACACTTCGATTTCGAATTCAAGCCAGGAACAGTTGATGAAAAAAATTAGTCAACTATAGGATTTCTGGCAGGAATCGAACCTACGCTATTGCGATGCCGGTGCAATGCTCTGCCACTGAGCTACAGATCGAGGTAGCTGACAAGAGCGAGCGTAGTTAATGTGAATAGGATAGTACTGGCAGTAATAGGTGAGGGTAAATCAATTGTGATTTTGGCATTTCACTCGATGCACGTAACTTCTAGGATTTAAAGAGAATTATACACACTTCAAATTCAAGCCGGGAACAGTTGAAGGAAAAAATCCTGCCAGAAGATCTCAGTATAGTTGACTCTTTTTTCCATCAACTGTTCCTGGCTTGAATTTGAAATGTGCATTTTTTCACTCAAATTTATTAAGATCCTTTAAATCAGCTAGAATTTACGTGCATCCTATTTATGTCAACTAGGCTAGCCCGTCTTGCCGGGCTGAAAGATCGCATGTTATCAATCGTTTCAGTCCGGCAAACCGGCATGCATAAACAACAATGGCTTCTGCATTTGCTAAATTTTCTTCGTTTGCTAAATTTTAGCTCGTCAAAAACTACTCATATAATCGTTTGCTAGATTTCAGTCCGGCAAAGGGGACTAACCCGGTCCATATAATCGGCCCCTAAATTTAGACATATTAAGGTATTAAAAACCTTTAAAATATTTGTATTAGTGGATTTAATATCTAATTGGAAATTCATAAAACTATACAATAGCATCTTTGTTTAAAGTGTCTATATCACTTGTAGGATCTTTACGGATTTAAATAAGGCTTGAAAAATTTGTTTATAAACTCTACAACCTTTTTTGATATAATTAAATAGTTTCGAAAATACGTCGGTTGGGGGGACTGGAACTCAGGAATGATTTGCAAACACGCCACCTTTTATAATGTAAACATGAAGAGTTTCACTGGCGATATAGTTTGCGCTTTTCAAGAGAAAAATGCGGGAACGGTGCATTGTGTATGGCTGTAGCAACTGGGCGAGTTTTTCTCAAATATTTTACGTTATTGGAAGATCGAAGTAAAATTACAATTGATTATATTATGTTTGACAAGGGTTGTAGAACTTATAAACTAATTTTTGAAGCTCTATTCAAATCCGTAAAGATCCCACAAGTGATATAGGCACTTTAGCACTCAATATTGACAAATTACTAAAAATATCGCCATATGGCATAATATTAGTTTTAATGGCACTTTAAACAATACTATTAATTAGCCCATAATCGAGCGAATTTTTGCCCTGGAAATGAAATACATTGAGAACCTCTATATATGCATATATGCATGGTTATTTGAAAATTGCTGCATAAAGCGATACATTTGCCTATTCTTTAATTGATTCAAGCCTAATGACATTGTCTACTATCAATGGCTAACCACAATGGCAAACTACCATGGCTAGAATTATATTCCCAGACATGGAATACGTTGCCGTGCAACTAACTTGCATAATCTCAGTCGATACTGAAAATAACTTTTGTAAATAAAGCTTTGGTTTAGAAAAGAATGAGGTAGGAATACTCATAAAATAATTTGAAACTTTATTTCTGAATTTTCTGGTGATATTCTGGTGAAAGGCAATCACTAATTAAAGTAAATTCATTTTTACAATCCTGCGGCTTTTCTGGAGAACAAGTGACCACTCTAATTATCAATGCTGAATTATTGTCAGATGAAAGCACTTGAGTCCTACATCAAACGACTATATATAATAACATTAATTGTAATTATATAATAAGTTTTGCCTATGTATTTGTTTACAGACGATTGTTTTAAGTTTCGTTCTCCAGAAGAATGTGAAGACAGCAGCAATGGCATGAAAAATTGAGCCTTGTGAACTCGTTTTACACTATACTTTATTTAAGATTTAAATTCAATAATCAGCAAGAGTACTCAAGTTGACGTCGCTTAGATATTGGCCTCATCTTGTATATATTCGGTGATGATCATTTATTGTGTTACGTTTTACGTGAAGAACGACATGGAAAAAGTATTCCGTTGGATATATCCGTTGTTTGGATAACCCAGGCTTTTACACAATTTTTGTTGCCCCCTGCTTCAATTAACGTTCCATATGATTAACGAGAGAATAGACATTTTATTACCTCGGAATGGGAAGCCAATCGCTACACGAACACTTTAATTATTATTTAAAAACTGTATCAAAAGCAATTACAGTTCCACACAAATTATATCTTGTAAAGTAATTTAGTTTTAATCACATAATTGTCCTGCAAATCATGCGAGGCTCACAATCGTATTTAATAATAGCTTGTTTCTTCTTAACATGATTTGTAATTAAGAATTGAAAACATTTTCCGACGCGTGGGAGTTTGCATGTGAGAACGAGAAATCATTAGTGGGAAAACGAGCCCGTAGCAGGAATGTGTAATAAACTGTAACTATCTAAATTGTCTTGCGTTAGGCTCTAAGTTTGTCTTCGAGAATGGTAATATCAAACGTACTAAGTAATTTAACCACAACTGCTTAGACTCGCTTAAAATTTACTGAAAATTCGGTAACTTCCTGAGCAGAAAAAGATTTAAATCTCTTTAGTTGATCAACATTAAAAAAACCATGCATACACGTATAATTCATCGCGGTTTTGTTTTCAATTATTTTTTTCTAGCACAAACGTCATGCATAATTGAAAATTAAAACTTTTAAACATTGTCAATAATTATGTTTTTAACGATACATCATTTAAACGGTACTAATACAGTCAGGTAATTCGTAAGGGACTGAGTGAGCCGGCCGCACTAGACTTTCGTTTTCTTTACAATGAAGGCGTTGAAATAATAAATATACGTGGTGTTGTCTCAAACTATTATTCATTATTGTCGTTCCTAACTGCTGGAATGTTATGAAGATCTTTCGTTCCGGAGACTTCTGGAATGTCAGATTTTTCCATCTGGACCTCACAGGCAGTAAACAACTCATCAATTTGTACTTTGTAGGCTCTTTTTTGACTTATGAATATTTATTAAGGCCAGAACCAATAACGAATAAATAAGAGAAAGTTTAGGTCGTCGAAGGTCAGTTAAATCCACAGATGACGGAGCTTCTGACATAATCAGCTTCGTGGTGGCAACGACCAGTTATAAGTAAATTAATGGTAACTAAGAAACACGTAAATGCCTCCTTAGCTATGCGGCTAACTGTCTTGAAAGAACATGCATTGTTTTTAAATGAAAGACTTCCTTTTGGGAAATAATGAATTTTACACCCTACTCCAAAGCAATTTCCAACACGGCATTTTTGCCTTCCTTTTTTGTCAAATTGTTGTTTACATGGATGGCATGCAGCACGGCGTAAACTTTTTCTGTTTGATGAATGTCATCGAATCATTACGATAAGGCCACTGAGCACAAGAGTCGCTGTCAAATGAATGCCTGCATTTTCAGTGGCGTAGTCAGCCTGACGACTTGTCCCGCTATGCTAATATTTGGGTGTTTATTGACTGTGAAAACAATGAATTTCTAAAGAAATGATAATTATGATAACACGAAATTTACATAGCGGGACAAAATCGTCAGGTTGGCTACGCCACTGCATTTTGAGCAAATAGACTGTCTAACATAACTGGCACATGTCTAGGTTTTAAAACTCAATATAATAATGTCGTTTTTATGCTGGAGACGTCTACAATTTCGTCGAGACTTATATAGATGTATCAAAAATTCAAAATGCTTTTTAAGTTACTATTTTTTGTATTTTAACAGCTATCCCAGTTTTACCCAGCACATGTACCAATAGGTCATCGTAGGGCGAAATTTTTCAAAAAATGAAATTTTGCATCATTTTTTCATCAAATGTTCCTGGCTTGAATTTGAAGTGTGTGTAATTCCACTTGAATTTAAGACCCTTTCAACCTTTAGAATTTACCTACATCGCGTGAAGTGCCAAAAATCATAATGATTTGCAATTACTTATTATATTTAATTTTCATTTTTATTTAATATAGTTATCCGTCTTTCACTCTTTGGAATGTTTAGAGTGAGTGGATAGTCTAATACCCTAATGAATAAAAGTTTTGTCTTATTATAATTATTGTTATATAGCTATTAGAGAAATAGTTGGGGTTTGAACAAATGATAATATAGTGTCTGCATGGCAACAAGTGAAAAGATTAATTATTGTTTTTATAGCAACAATATACCTCACCTTTGTTCAAGATCTATATTTCTTTCCTTCAGAAGAAGGAAGATCGATGCATTATCTGTAATCCTAAAAGAGATGGTCACAAGGTTGAAGTTGCAAAGCCTTTTATTAACAGCGAAGACGCGGCTATACATACATATTTTCGGTATACAATAACTACATTGAATAATCTAATAATTATTAGGGTATTGAGCTAACTATTCGAATATCTTTGAGCTGGTCTGAAGTGACACGTACGGATAATAATTTATGCTGAAAAATGATGATAATATAATATTGATTAAAGTGCCCTCACCTATAGTTGAGTACTTGATTGCTTCACGCGTACTTGATTGAATTAACTGACTAAAGAAAAGCAGAGGTTGGGCTGATATATTTTGACTAATGTGTCGAATGTGAAAATATTTGCCCCATTTAAAGCATTCGATGCCATGTTGTCTAATGATCAAATACAAGCGCAATACTTGGCCAGTGAATATAAAATTATTATAAAATATCAATACCAGAAACGCAAATGTGTAGTATAATTTTTATTTACAACGACCTAACTAATTAGTTCATTTGAAAAAATAATTTTAAAAATAAATATGACAGTCTAGATAGCTGAGAAATAAAAATTTAAAGTTTATGCATATCAGGACAAGTAGGACTTACACTCAACATTCAAACATTATTCTCTATTTAGTATATAACACTCCGGCTACTAAGCTATGTACGTACAATTACATAAAAGGTTCGCATAACAAATGTTTTCATATGCTACAAACATAAAAGGTTTCAGTTTTCATGAAACTATTATATTAAGGGTTCGTAAATTCTTCTTTCTAATGCGATCAGAAAGGAACTTAAACTTCATAAAGACCAATTTAAGTTTCTATTGACAAGGAACTTTGTAAAATCACATTCATGATGTAAGCAATTTTTAAAGTATCCAGAAATGTGTCTTTGTACTTCTTTTGTGACAATCGCTTGTTTTAAGAACCATTACGGTTTCGAGAATTCAGAATGGTTGGGGAAAACAATTTTCAAAATTAATATAACTTTTATGAAACATTTCCAAACACCACGGTTTATAATATCACTAATGTTTGTATTCAGGTGGCATTGGCAAATTATTTACATTATGCATATGTATGCCCTATCCAACTACAAAATGAAGCCTGGCTATGCAGTTGAAACAATTCTAATGCATTGCATTTACCTCAATTTATGGCTTCGTGTAGATTATCCGGAAAATACAGTACATCAGTACCAGGTTTACCAATTTGTATGTCACGTTATATACTCGTAAAACAAACTGAACCTTAAATAAACTGAACATAATTATACTGCAGTATATTATGACTGAGTAATAATTTTATAGGCATGCACATTATACCTTGACTAAAAACCTTTGAACTAGAATTACAATAAGTTAATGTTTTGCATAATATCCGGTCCGCTGTATATAGGTCGAAGTTTCTTTCTTTCCACCAATTTTTAAACAAAGGTGGGAACTTCCTTTGTATAGAAGAAAGAACTTTCAGCAATGGATCGTAAATCAATAATTTATGATATAACGTAGAAACAGCATGGCTTATATAAATCAGCCGTCATCGACAGAGAAGATTATTGTTGTGCATTTAGTCACTACCGGTTTTCAGCTTAGTCAGTAGGCTTCAACACATTGGATAAAGGGAGTTAAAGCCGAGTCCATATTGGGTAAGTCCTTTTCTGATAAAATATAATTTCGTAATTACAATTTACAAGTATTCATCTGTTGATAATATCATAGATATATCTATATTAGGTAGTGTCTTTGAAAGATAGACTTCTAATTAGTTACATGAAATTTACGTGCTTGCATGGTTGTATTTCCTTCAAGAAAAACCGTTACATGAAACGTATCAAATAAAAACTGCAGTGTTTGATGGTATAAAGTGAGCACGCACATTTACCTACAAATACACTGTCTTTCCATCTTTCTGCAAAAATCTACCCTTGTATCGTTTTATTAAAAGGAATTAGCCACAGGATTCCAAGGTAAATAGATTAAAAAATTATTTCCGTAATATTTCCGTAAAATTATTGCTGATTGGACGCCAGAAGACTTAGATTAGGGAATTTTAAATCTCTGCAAGACTGCCCGCTGTTTCGTTTACATCAAACCATATTAAACCTTTGTATTCATGAGGAAAGTTTTTGTTTATTAATTGCTTGTTAATATTAATGGTGTCACTTCCTTCAAAGCATTTTACATCAGTTCAAGGTGTTAATCGGGGCAGGAATAACAATTATAACCGTGTCTATAAACAGGCCAAAAGTTGTATTTTAACGTAAATGTTACATGATATCGAACCCACATGATTATAGGCATATAACCGTATCCTTGAGGAAAAATATTAGCGAACTGGTTAGGTACAGTACATTGCATGACCCACGCCAGTCGCTATTTATAATCATAATTGTTTCTTTTAGTGCTATAGGCTCATTTATAATGTAAATCTTTAAATAGTTTTAGCAAAAGATCGCTTTTTGTTGTTGATCGAAATTTAACGTATTTTTAACTGATTACGTGGGTTTCTTCACGCTATTTGCCCATTCCGATCATCAGAACTTAGTTTCGAACTAAAATGTTTCCTATGGATTGAATAACCTAAACGGAACTAACAAAGATTTATATATTTTGTTTGAATCAAACATTGCATTGAAGAATCAGTTTCTTAATTAAGAATGTTTGAAATTCGTGGGCATGACACACTGTCTTCCATAGTAACAAAGTCCTTCATCTGAACATCCACAAGCACATAGGATGATTGCTAACAGTTCGCCACAAAGAATGCTTTCAGAATAATCATGATATTGTCTTTATGTGTATGTAAATTAATAATCTTTAAGTGTTGCAAAGAAGATTATTGGGATTCGAATGCATTTCTATATGTTAATATGCCCTGAATGAAATATATCGACTAGCTTCGACTGATAAATCCGAAGGGATAGTAATTGATTAATTTGTAAATTTAATGTGTTTTAATCTACATTCCCAACGATTTCTTCGAGTTCCAACTATAAATATAATTCTGCCCCGAGGCGGGGACGGTTGGATTTATAAACTTTTATCTTATAAATTTGAATTTTCATGCATAAAATGTAAATATGTCACTTTTTTTCGGCCCGCCTGTTAGTAAAGAACTCTGTTCAAGAAATGTTGGCAGTGCAGTGGCGTTGAGGGGTATTGGGGGGTGGTTAATCCCCGCAACTTTTGTTGAATTGACATATTCGGAAAAACCGTTCTATAGACCCTTTTGTAAACATTCCTAAATCACATCTTTTAAAATCATCGATCAGATGCAGTGAAACATGTCTTAGTAGGCAAAAGTTTACTTATACTTATAGCACCTTTTTTTCTTCTTACTACGGTAGGAACTACTAAAAAAATCTGTTTTGATTCGGAAATATTTGGTCGTTACCCCCTACTTCCCCCCCCCCCCCCCCCCTCTAAACTATACATCCTATCTACGGCATTGAATATTGGCCTCGGATTGTCATCTTTGTACATAAAAAATTATGCAACTGCATTTATATTAAAGATTGTTCGTTCCTGTATTGAGGTAAAAAAGTAACAGGGAATATGAGAAAAAGAACTTGTTTGAAATATATATATATTGGCTGACGTAAAGATTGTAATTACTTTATGAAAATTAAATTATATGGGAGTACTTATAAACGAAATTCCATATTGCGCTAGCTAAAAACCAAATCCCACTGAAACAGAAAGCGTGGGAAGCTTAAGAAATGAGGAAGCTAATAGTACAAGGAATTCCTTAATGACTTGCATGTACATTATATTGATACACTACATTATTTTTACCGGTTTTATTCAGGAATGTCTCGTAAATATTGATCTTATATAGGCTTATCCTCATCAATTTTTGTCGTACTATATCATGTTTGAGTGGGAGCCATAATCCATTCAATGATTTCTTTAATCATCTTGTGACGAAATGCAAATTTTAAACTGTCGCACTCACGATGGTAATGCACGTCTGATCATCCCACCAAACAGGCTTAAAACTCTTTGATGTATGCTTTTCGGCAAATGGAATCTGTTAAAAATTCGAATGCTATAACTTCTCATATATATATCAAAGAAAATTTTCGAAAAATTTTCGCTGCTATTAAGCGAGCCTAACTGTACCCGGACCTCCCATACTAAACATGCCGTCACTGAGGGAAATTCTATTTCGTCGTTGTCATCATGACCACAGAAATATACTGAAGACGATATTATATATTTTACAATTTTATATGTTTTTCAGCGCTTTAATACGAGGATGATTGTAACTTCATTGTATCGTAAAGATTTATTAAAAAAATGGTTTACTTTCAAATTAGATACTCATGCACGGACTCGATAGATGTAATCCGATGTAATAAGGCATGTATTAGTCTAACAGCTAGAACCCAAAAAGAGGTATTGACAAAACATAAGCTGGAAAAATTTCTAATTGTATGATAATGATTAATTTTTAGGCATTCTTTTGTAAGAAGTTAAAGTTCCTTGCCATTAATCGACACTATTTCTACCACGACTTAATGAATAATTTTATAGCGTGTGCTCATAATTCATGATCATACTTAACTTAAGTTTAAAAAATCTTTGATCTCGCAACGTATGTAATTATTCAACCAGACCCTGAAATAAAGATGACGCACACAATAATATTTCTAAAGTAACCAGTGCACTATCTTGTATTGTGTCAGAAGATATATCCAGGAAGCAGCAAGGATTTATCCAATAGATTCTCATCAAATATACACTTATTCATGGTTAAGCAACTGCCTTACGTAGACAATTTTGTTCACCCAAACCGATGATTAACCATATTGACGAGTAATTATTCATAAAATATATACCATGCATGTATAGCAATTTAATCTAATTTCTTTTCACAGAACAATTGAAGATGAACTTAACAATATACGCTCTTGCCTTCTACATGCTAACCCTGGTAAGTTCAATGGTCGATATAATTATAGCTAACACTATTGAATCGTCTTGAAATAAATTGCAATTAACGATTTCATGCAAAGTTATCTATGAAAGTTACATAAAAGTTGATACTAATATACAGGGGACAAAACGAGCATGGCTAGTAAATTGCCACATTGAGTAGAATGCCACAAAATCTTAATGAATATGGATCGGGTGTAGGTATGAAAATTATTCGTCACCGCTCCAACTTAAATTATTTATCTCATTGCGATAATTCCATGATTGGTCGTTAATTAAAGTGACCAACACGTCGGTTCGATTCCTGTCGAAGGTTCTGAATTTAATGTTTTGAACGGTCACATTTTGTCTTTATGATCATCAGTTTCCGCATACTTTCACCCAATGACCCAAACCTCAATCAACTACGGAGAATTAGTAAGGAGAAAAAACTTTCAAAATTTTACCTAAAATCTACAAAGAACTCTCTGTTGAACCCCCCTAATTGTAGTTTTTTATATTATTTTTTTCTAGCTACATTTCGCTGAACCACAGGCTCAGCCATGTTTAGTTTGTGGAGATGTTGTATTGAGAATATGGTCGTTGATGAGTCGTGCAGGCGATAGATATCTACGAATAACAAATAATAATGCCGATAACAACGTAAATCACAGAAAAGTCGATTGTTCAGGCGGAGTGCAAAGTGATAAACTAACAAGTATGCCTAACTGGAAATTTGTTTCAAATTTAAATGAGCATGCATAGTTTAATAGGGATTTTTAAGAGCTAGATCCATCAAAAATTGAACAGAAATTAATGTTCTAAGATATCTACGGAACTGGTAACTCTCATAGTCAAGTTCGCCTATAAGCGCCATGCCCAAAAATTGCTGTGAGAGAGAAAAGTCTCGGTCTGATAGCAAAATTTGCACAATAATTATTATTATATGGCAAGCGTCACTCCCGGTGCAATGGAGCTCAGTGATTGGCTGAGAAGAATTTTTAGCATTCCATATTACTTTCCCGTAATAGAACGGCACTTTCCCATAATGGACCGGCGTTACAGGTGATGAATGAATCTAATATATGAAAGGCACAAATAAATGCTCAAGAGAAAATATAATTGCTTTTGAAATTATGAGAGTTTAGGTAACAGTTTGGGTAAACTAGATAATTCAATATTTTGTTTTTGTTTTTATCAAATGCGTACCAGGTTACTGAAAGCCTTAATTCAAGATTCAAAATCAAAAAATATATATATAATTTAATTCTCAAGATGTCTTGTTTATTCGGAATTTGCTTTTTACCTTACTTTTTCAAATTGTCGGCTGATCATGGTTTTTGGTCTACTAGCTAATATGAATTTATGCATTTCTTGTTTGTTTCATGTGCAAATAAATGCCTTATGCAGGGGTGGATCCAGCACTAGTGCACTAATTTGCATTACAAAACAAAATTGCTATTCTCAGCAGTTTTCTTGTGTCACGCAAATTAGTGCACTAGTGCTGGATCCACCCCTGTTATGCCATATAATAAACTTTTTATGAACCTCACGCTTGGTTAATGAGAAGCTATTATAGTACGTCACTGTTTGTACAATCATAAAGTAGCTATTAATTTTTTTCCCTATAATTATCTGTCAAGTTGTTCGGGTAAATTGAATAATATGCTATACATTTTATACGAATCTTAAGTCTGAAAAGATAGATTCGAAAAAGTTGTGCTTTGTGCCGGCGTGAAAACGCTAACGCAATTGCGTGATATGTTTTACAGCTTTGTTACTAACACGTGACATACCCAATATCGTTGGAGTAAGAATTCAATTGGTTTTTGCCAGCGGCGGCAACCGTTATCATCTTTATGCACCTTCAGCTGAAGGAGAACTCTTGGCAATGGTAAGAATATATTGCTTCTTGTATGTTTTGGCATTTTCTTTTATAACGAATTTGTACACTGATTTCGTTTCATTAATTCTTGTATATAATTAGGGCGCGCAGATAAAATGAAACATTCAGTAGAGAAAAATACTCCCTCAAACTTTGCAAATGATTGTCCACAGTGTGTTATTTTCCGACTTACGTCTAAAATTTGATACGCTGATTGAATCTATACGTTTTGTGTAAATTAAAAAACTACTGTATAACGCAAAGCTTTAAATCTGAGGTAAACTGAACAAAATTTAGGTATCTACCATAAGTGAAAACGTTTCTAAAGTTGTCATCTAAATGGTGTCAGCATTATGTTGTTCAGAGTATTTGGTAACTTTTAAGGTAATTTTTTTTTTGTATTGAGAAAATAACTTTAACCATTGCATTTTACCTTATGATCCTCAATAATGACAATACGAGTTTGAAAGAGTGGAATAAATTTCGTTAACGTGCATTGAACAAACGTGACCACCTTTTTTTAAACTGAAAATAATGTTGCACCCCGCAACGTAGCCAACCTGACGATTTTGTCCCGCTATGTAAATTTCGTGTTAATATAGTTATTCATTTCTTTAGAAATTCACTGTTTTCACAGGCAATGAGCACCAATATAAAATTATTAGCATAGCGGGACAAATCATTAGTCTGGTAACGCTACTGTCTGCACCTTGTCTATTAAATATTAGTATAAACTGACTAATAGGCTATCACTTTTCCTGCGTTCTGATTGGCTACGCTACTGGTAGGCTATTAGTGATAGCCTACTAGTAGCAAAATTCAAAACAATGGCGGAAAATTCGCGTTTCGCCGAAGTATCTGAAGATTTTTTGGACGACTTGTTGGACAATTCCGTACCAGAAAAAACAAAAAAAGCAACAAAATACGGAATTGCAATTTTTAAGGGTAAGAAAATACATAAAAATAACGTATACTCAATTGAATTTTTATATTTAAACTGAATTTTAAAACATTTTACGCGAACAACAATTAAAATATTTTCTTCCTTTAATATACGAAATAAATTTCAGAATGGTTTGCAAGCCAACAAGAATTTTATATTGTGTTTCCTAGTTGTAAATTAATGTTATAGTTTATACTAAAACAATTAGACAACTCGGCCTCGTTGTCTATGAGCAAATAGTCAACTCGGCTTCGCCTCGTTGACTATTCGCTCATAGACAACTCGGACTCGTTGTCTAATTGTTAAATATACTTGTTAAAAATCTCGTAAAAAAACTGTAATTTTTAAATTTGTCTTTAGCCAGCGAGTGACGGCGAAAAGGAGACAGACCACCGAAATACGTTCGCACCAGAAAGACTCTTGTACGAGCACCGATTGTTTACAGTTTATCAATCCGTGAAGTTCAAAGGTCACTATTTATCTTGTGATGGAAATGGAAAAGCAACTTTGAAAAAAATCATAAACCAGGCTCATAGGGAACCAACTCAACTATTTATTACTATTGATCCGGGTATGTAGAATAAATATTACATGCTTGAGATTGTGAAAGATAGAGCTGTTGAAATTAAGATTCGACGCTATTCGCGGTAATAGACTTTTCAACTTGTATTCAAATCAATCATTTCAAACCACGTGGCCTGAAATGGTTAAGTTTCATTGGCTGTATGCCATGGTAGCAACATCTAAAATGGCTTAGTTTGCATGCAAGCTAAAATGGTCTTTTAGTAAATTGCGTAGACATCGTCTTGAATTCTCCCATTGGAGACCCACGTTATTACATTCTACACCATCAGAGTTTTGCCATTACTTAATTAAGACGAAATTTATGTAGATGCATGGAACAGGATAATAAATTTTCATTCCCCGCCTAAATTGAAAGGTTGGTACATAACGGCATGAAATAACTCCCTGTATGCATTGAGCAATACATCATCAGCAAGATGGTTTCGTCATGGCATCGTGTTGCACAGGACGGGTTGTGTCTGACTAGTGATCGTGTAGACTATACCTATTAAACACTCATTTCTCTCTTTCTTTTGCACCTATTCGTAGGAAATGCTATCAGGGGAGTTGCTTTTGGTAATGCTGCCGCTCGAAGAAAACGCGAACTCTCGAGCTCGTCGTTCGAAGACGCCAACCCTGACGCTCAGAGGCAAAAGTCAAAAGGCCAAGGCAAAAGGCCACCTCCTCGATTGAATCAATACAAATTCTGGCACATTCGCAAGCACTTACCACACATTTTTTTCAGGAAGCCACAACCATATCCTGTATACCCGATCACAACTAAGAAACCAGACGTCACTACTCAGGCCCCCTCAGAATACAGTTCTCTCTCTACGGACTTTAATCTTCCACTTAACATAACCTTCGTTCTATGTTTCTGGATAAAGACGAAAACCCGAAATGCCCAACTTATTTCAGTAACGGAAAAAAATCAAATGCAAACGCCTACACAGAATCCGAAAACCAAAACCAAAGAGCAGAAAGTTATTCCGAGATGGTTTCGAAAACCAACTCCGAGACCTACGCCAACTCAGAAGAAAGCGACGGAAAAACCAAAGAACGTCATCAACGTAAGCCTCATGAGCGGAATGTTGAGACTTGAAATTGGTAATCAACACACAACAAGGTTAGTTGGAATAGAAAAATGCGAGTATGTGGCTACAACAGGACGTAGCCAGGCCTTAAAGAGGGGAGGGACGGGTGCAAGGCAAGAGTTTCAGCTTGCTTGACAATAACACGGAGTTTCAGCCCGGGCTTAGTAAAACAAACATACTTTAAAGACAGAGTAGATTTGATTCTTCTTAATTAAATTAATTCATTTCGAAGTAAGTGAATATTAGCAATAAAATTTTCAAAGGGAGGGAGCCGCGGCTCCTACAACTCCCCCCCTGCCTACGTCCCCGGGCAACATTCTCATT
The DNA here is from genome assembly GCF_004324835.1 of Dendronephthya gigantea. NCBI lineage: Eukaryota > Metazoa > Cnidaria > Anthozoa > Malacalcyonacea > Nephtheidae > Dendronephthya > Dendronephthya gigantea. Next base: position 3,033,683 of record NW_021163014.1, read on the forward strand.
AGAACCAGCGTGTATGTGCCTTCTGTATGAACTGTTAAAGTTATTTCCTGAAGATCAGGAATTTAATTTTCGAACGTAAGGATCATTAATTATAATAAATGAAGTTCCATTTCAATAAACCTTCACGTGATGAATAAGTCGTTCACTTGAAATTCTTTCGATGTACCAAATATGAAAACACTTACTCAATTAATGCAATTGATATATCAGCTAGACTGCTTAATGAAGGTGAATATTCATATAATATAATTGGCGAGATGAAGAAACATTTTGTGGGTGAGACACTATGTGATATAAAAAAATAGATCTTAACAGTTAAATCTGTTGTAATTTAAGTGGTCTATCTTCCGCCATGATATGATTCTGCTTTTTGCACTGCCGTAGGTACTACCTCTGTTAGTAGACACAAACCAATCTTATTCTACTTTCAGAACGGTTACCAACTGCGATGTAAGTGACGGCAAATTTCACCAAATCTGCATTTCTCTAAACCCAAAATACTTGCTTGAGGTATACCAGGACAGCAAAGTGCTACTTACAGACAGCCTGCCCAATGTCGCTTGTGACTTCGAAAATCAGAACAACCTAAAAAGGCGACCAGGTTCTTTAATGCTTGGGCGAACTCGAGGAATGGCCGGCGAGAGGTTTGACGGTAGCCTGTTCCAGGTAAATTTCTGGGATCAATATCCTTCATTTAGAATTAAAAGAATCGCAACCAATTGCGCATGCGGTGGTGGAAACTTGGTCAGTTGGAACGACTTGCTAAAAGGAAGTATGTCGGATGTCGATTTGGATAACGATTCCCAATGTCCTAAACTGGAGGGCTATAATTATGACGAACTTACACAAAATAGATTGATATAATTTTACATGATAACTGACATAAAACCTCCGTTAATTTAATGAAATTAATATTAAGTAAACGTTGTATAATTATATTAAGTGTAGATTACAGCCATACTGAACTGGAAAGAGGTTGAAACATTTAGACAAGAACAGAATGTATTAGTTTGAATTCTTCCAGGTGATGAAACTTTCGTATGAATCGTGGCAAAAAGGGATTTAAAACAATCGCCAAACATGGTTTGTGGTTAAATATAGCTCTTGCTTACCCATATTTACGCCAAAATATTTGTTCAGTCAGTGTTCATTAATCTTTAACGTATGCATTTTTGCCAAAAATGAAATAAATATAATCAATAAAACAATAATTATGTTGACAATTGTTTTGGTAGCACCCTGCCGTGATATAGTCGGCAAAGATCAGCGGCGTTGCGAGTGGGGGGTGGGGGGTGGGGTGACATCTACACCTATATTTAAATTTAGAAGAAGAAAGTGACCACAGTATAAGGAATGATTATACAATAGGACTATACAAGTAAGAATTCTTGTGTTACACATGCATATCTTGTTACGGTAGGCATTCACAGTCAGTCAATTGCCCAATGATGATCGAGTCTTGTTTTGGCCTTGAGGATGTTGTGCTCCTGGGCTTTCAGTTTTAATGGGAAATTTAATACAACTAAATAGACCTATAGCTTTTCCCTTTTAGCTTTCAAGCGAGCTTTGCGTGACGGTAGTTGATCATCAAGGTCAATTTGAGTTATGATTTCGCCATGTACAGGAACGATTTAGTTTAACAAAGAAGCAAAAAGACTCGGGAAGGTTTTCTTACAAAACGCTTCTAAGCAGGGAGATATCGCAACTCAAAGTTGTTTGATGATCAACTCCGTCATGCAGTGCGCGCTTGAAAGCTAAAAGGGGAAAGGTCTATTGAATTTGTTACAAATTGCGAAGTGATGACATCTCAAGACCAGTGGGGTAGCCAGCCTGACAATTTTGTCCCGCTGTGTAAATTCCCGCTGTGTGAGTTACTATAAGTATTCGTGTCATCAAGAATTCAGTGTTAAATAAATACTTTCAGAAATTCAATGAAAATCAAAATATTAGCAGAGTGGGACAAATCTTCAGGCTTGCTACGCTACTGTTCAAGGCCCAGGAAGGATTTTTCGCACCCTCTATAGCCTCCGCACTAGAATTAGCCACTGAATATAATTGTTTCTAATATAGCTAGAACCACGGTTAATAGAATATACATGGTTTGAATGGAGACCACATAAAACTACAATACAACTCATTATTAATTTTTTTATGCAAAAATACTTTTTTCCTCGCATGTTTATTTGTATTTTGCACAGATAACCCAATAGCAATCTTTTAATTAACATGTCTTTTAAGTCCAGGTTTAGGAGCTTAGCAATACGAATGCCGTTGGCACGTTTGGCTAAAATACAATAAACACATGAGGAGTTAACGTAATAACATAGTTAATGAGTTGTATTATACTTTTATTTTGTCTCCAAACCATGTTAACTGCGCTAGAACTTTGTAACATTTTATAAAGATATATGTATAAAAACAACGAAATCTGCCAAAACTTTTATTGATCACATGACCACAATTTCTACAGCTGGCTGTTTAGCCACTCATTGAATATAAGATGACACAATGAGTAGTGAGTTGGTAGCTTACAATAACACTTAGACTACTCTCCACCAGGCCCCCTGCGGATATTTGCATGGGTACGGTTTCTATAACAACAAAATATGTGATAACATCCATAACAACAAAAGATATGATGCCAGCTGTATTTGTTTAGCCACCATTATTACTTCATTAATTGGAAAAATTTTAATATTGGGAGTTTAAATAATATGTGGGAAATAATTAAATTTTATCATGAAAACAATTCCGGATAGATGCATGCATTTGTATTAAATACACAACAAAATATGTTTTGGTGACAAGATTTATTAAATGTCATTCACGGCAGGATATTAAAGGATAATTATGACTGCCTTTACAGTCTAAATGAGGATGAAAACATATCACAAAGAGGTTAATTCAATGAGGTATCTGAAAAGAGGGCTTTTATTACTGCAAATGGAAAATATTACTGGAAAACGAATCCTGTTATTAACGCGTAAACTATTAGGTCAACATTAAACCAGTTCTCATTAGTTGGTTTAATAAATATATATCTAAATGTCATTAACTATGGCAGTCGAAATGTAAATATAATAAAAAGATTTAAAAGATTGATCGAACGCCGGTCGACGTTCATGAACATAGTTTGTGAAAGACATTGGGAGTCGCAAAAGGCAAGTCAGGTTCATCAAATGCATTTTGCATACAGTCATTGAACTATAATCTAGTCCGAAAACTAGAAGTCATCGCAGTAGCTGCCGCCTAATCAAAATCAGTATATTTATTCGAAAAAGCCTTGGTATACAAAATCATGATGTGGAATGACTACTTTGTTGGAACGCTCTTGACCTTTGTTATAATATGTGGCTTCATAGGAAACTCTCTGGTAATATACTCCATTATGAGGGAACGACGGTTGCTCAAAAGTAACTACTATTATCTTGTACTAGTCTTGGCAATTGTCGATGCAATCCATTTGTCAACAGCTTCACGAATAAACTACGCAGACTGGTCCACAACATGGTTGTTACCAAACACAATTGCTTGCAAAATTTGGATGCATTTTGAGATGCTCCTTTGTACCTTTGGAGTGGAACTAATGGCTGTTATTTGTATTCTTCGATACCGTGCAGTTTTGCAGCCTTTGAAGCGCCCTATTCGTCGAAGAACCTTGCAACTAATTCTTCTCATTCTCTTTCTGGCAATAAACACCTATCTTGTCCCCTACGGTTTTGCCCAAGAATACAGCCCATTAAAAGGATGCCAAATAAATTGGTCGAACAAAACATTAGGGCTTTTTTACACCCTGCTTTCTTTGAATTTTCATTATGCATTACCCGTATTAGTCATGGCAATTCTCTATTTTAGAATTTGTAAGGCCTTAGTGAAACAGTCTCAGAAAATGAACTCCATACTGCAGGATGAAACAACATCAAATGGTCAGGAAACATCAGCTGGAACGTTGGAGCATTTCCAAAAGATTCGGCATCATCGAAACACCCGGACCTTTCTTATAAGTGTTGTAAGCGTAGGAGTTTTCTCAGCGATGTTGTTCCCTTTTGAAATATGGTGGATTTGCAATGTAAATGATTGTGGAGCTTTGGGAGGCGACTATGCAGGCTGGTTTTATCTTTCGTACATGATTGGCGCGTCATCAGTTAACCCATTCATCTACGGGGTTCTGGATAGGAAACTTGTAGAAGCCTTCAGGCGAAAGGCAAAATGCGCACCGAAATCCAAGAATTCGGTCACCGGGCAGACTAATAATTCTTAGTATACTTAACCCTAACTCTAACATTTATGATGTCGTCAGAAATGAATGTACACCACTATAATAGCGTGTGTGGGCCTTAATATTGCAGTTATGATTTCATTTCATCATCAATTACTTCGCTCCATGAGTCCGCGATACGTTGCTGTTCGAAAGCGGGAGCACGAATGAACACAAAACAAACTTGCAATATGAACTTATAATTATAGAATTTAAAACAGTGAGATTAATAAAACCAGCATTCGTTTTTACGTTTGCCAAAATGAGAACGTGTTGCTGCCATGCATATCTATGGCCCAGTTTGAAAATTCGGTAATAATGAATTTATTTTAGGATACCCTTTTGAGGATATGATTTTTCAAGCGTATAGGCCTTGTGCATGGACGCGCATACTATTGTTAATTGGTTTTTATTTTCTACGCCAGGTAAGAGATCTTTACAAGGTGTGACTAATGTTCATTAATGTTCTCTTCTTGCTTCGTTCTCCTCTTCTTTCTCTTTAGAACTTCGAAATAATTCGCAACGTTTTTTTCGCTAAGGAATATTCTTTAGAAAATCGAAATCGATAGCTTTGTTATTATTGCAGCTATTTTAAATTTAAGTTAAGCCGGCTGCGCAATTTATTCTGCCTAATCCTTGATCCGTCACTTACTTAGTCAATCATTATGACCAAAAAACAACTCGCTGCTGTTTTGAAAAAAACTTTTAAGGTGAAGTCGATACGAAGCGTGCATGTGCGTAAAATGTTACCAGAAATACCATGATGTATAGATACAGATGACGTGAATTGAAAGCTGAGCTAAATTACATCGTTTTAAAATTTAGTAAATGAAATTGAAAATATTATTACCGAAATATTTTTTTAATTTCACAGCCAATTGCATTCATTGTAATATTTTCAATAAAAATTATATTTATCTTTTTGTTTAAAATTTCATAGAAATTTTTATTGCCTCCTTCTGCTATACAGTTGAACATTTGGGGTTGAGTATGTTTTCCCAATGCAACTCATTAAAACTAGAAAGGTTAGTTTACGATTTTATCATCGCAATAACAAAAAAATAATCATAAAAGAGAAACATGCACTAATATTTAAGGGTGTTCAACATGAACTGCGTAAGTAACACAGGATATTTATCATTGCAGTGCAGTCTCCTTACGACACTATACGAATGTAATCATTCGCTATTCATCGGTCATACAATCAGTTGAACAAAGGAAACTTCGAATAGTTTAAAATGAATTGTTATATTCAAATGATATATAGGTTTTTATTATTGTTATTGTTGTCGTATTGCGCCAATGATTCTTCAATACATGCTAGTGATGTTCAAAATGCTTATATGGGATATCCACCATGCAGATAATGATTTCTCAAAATGCTCGAAAGCGATTAAATATCATCTTTGGGACCAACAATTATTAAAGAGGAAAACCGCTGTCCGGTGGATAGCGCTATCAGTTTTATATAACCGGCCCTTAAACTTTTAATATATGGCATAAATTACGTCGTGGACTTCAATTGCGCACGATTAAGATTTCATTGTAGTTATTAAAAATTAATTATCAACGCACTATTAATATAAAAAACGCGTTTTTCATTACTGCTCTTCCCTTAATGAAGCAAAATGCTCTATTAGAAATATTGTACGGTTTGTTTTTTGTACATATTATTGTATAGTAAATTCCTTTTAGCGTGAGCATTTTTTTACCTCTTCAGAGCCTATTGCCTTTCATCCTTCACTATAATCTCGGGCAGAAGTGACCTTTATGGAATAAGGTAATAAACAAATTCATTTCCGCGTGAATATTATTCCATTAGGGAAATTTTCATTAGTTTTTAATAACATGCCGAAAATATTTCATTACAAATATTGTGGGCATAGTTAGAAGGCGACTGACTTCATCGCTTCAGGGGTTAAAATTAAAAATATATTAATGACAAAGAAAAAAAATCGTGCTGTTTGCACGATTGATGCAGAAATCATAATACATTTTAAAATTTGTTTTATTTAGTTTAATAAAAATTTAGATATCGTACATAAAATTGATTGAAAAGTTTGATGGATTATTGTTGGAGGTATAAGTGACTTGCATTTTACGAGCGTTTTTTTAGTGAAAGATTATTTCAGAGCCGCCAGAAGGTCGTCATTATCATCGAAATAAAAGTTAATTAAACCGTAGCTATATGTTGAGATAATAGTTTTAAGCCTAACCATTTGAATACACCCAGAAAAACATGCTGAGAAATGACTACGCCGTTGGAACGCTCTTATCTATAGTTATAATATGTGGTGTATTTGGGAACTCTCTCGTCGTATACTCCATAATGAAAGCACGTCGGTTGCTCAAGAGCAACTACTATTACCTGGTTCTGATCTTAGCAGTTGTCGACGCTATCCACGTTTTTACTGCCTCGCGCTTAAGCTATACGATTTGGTTCCAAACACGGTTTTTAACAAACACATTTGCTTGCAAAGTGTGGCGTTATCTTGAGATGATCCTTTGCAATGTTGGAGTGGAAATAATGGTTATCATTTGTATTCTTCGGTACCGTGCAGTTTTGCAGCCTTTGAAGCGCCCTATTTCTCGAAGGAAATTACGCCTAATACTTTTTATTCTATTCGTGGCAACAAACATCTATCTTATTGCGTACATCATTGCCTATGAATACACTCCAGCAAAAGGATGTCACCAAGAATGGTCGAACAAAACATTAAGACTTTTTTATACATCGCTTTCATCAAGTATTCACTATGTTTTACCCGTGACAGTCATGTCAACGCTTTATTATAAAATTTGTAACGCTCTAGTAAGGCAAGCGAACGAAATGAACTCTATGTTACAAGAGAAATCAAGCTCAAATGGTCATGAAATATCGATAGCGGCTTCCGCGGAAAATTTTCAAAGGATTCGGCATCGCCGCAATACACGCACATTTGTTGTTAGTGCTGTAAGCGTCGGAATTTTCTCAGTGGCCCTGCTTCCTTTCCAGATATGGTGGATTTGCAATCAAAACGAATTTGGTAACTTCGAAAGCCAATACGAAGGTTGGTTTTTTATTTCGTATATGATTGGAGCTTCATCTGTTAACCCTTTCATCTATGGGGTCCTGGATGCGAAACTCTTCGAACTTGTAAAACGAAATACCATTCCGAAAAGGAATTAAAAATTGTGTAAGAAATAGAAAGGTGCATGGTGGACGAGTATACGAATGGCATTTTAAGGAGACATGCAAAACCAGATCTGCATCCTTTCTGATACATATAAAATTAAATAACGAAAATGTTTTTTTTTCCATACTTAAAAACACGTCAAGTCGACAATTTCTAAGAATATAAAAAGACTGAAACAAATTCCGAAGAATGTCTATTATTTCTATTATCGATACCTCTTACGGCAAGTTTATGTAAGAACAATGTGCTTACAATCGTAGTAAAAATTTCTGTTAAATTTGAAAAACGATCTTTATGGATTTTCCGTCATATAACATTAACGATTATATAACAGCATTATTATGATTTATAATCAGGGGCCGGTTGCATCAAGCCCGTTTAGCTTAAAAAATGGATACCGCGTTCAACATACACCACCTAATTTAGCTTCTAGCTACAGTCCTTATTATAATATACGAATGCATGTACATAGCAATGCAACATTATAATTATATTATACATTGGCAAAGAAGTTGATGTAAAGAACAGCACAAAGTGCACTTGTCAGAATAACTTTGGGTACAATCTAGTCTGGGTTGAGAATCAATAAAATAATAGACCAAACAGGCAGCGGAATTCGATTTCTATAGTGCACGAAGTGTCTCCAAACGACAGCGCCCCACATGCACAAACTAAACTCTACATTGAAGGCAAGTGACGAAATTCTTACCGATAATTACCGATAATTATGCTAAGGTAATGGTTTCTCTTTTACCTTAGCGCTTTCGTGCGGTGTATTAGGGGACTCTCTGGTGATATAATGAATTATGAAGAATTAATGGTCTGCATTCACCGCTATCGTACAGTTTTCGACGATTCTTGTATCATGTTTATTTCATTAGGCGTCTATATAGTGTTCCGTATTCAGTTCAGCCTATCAGTACAGGTCACGCCAAGGGGGGCATCAAAATTGGTTGAACAAAACTTTGAGCGCTATTTTATAGCCTAATCACCCTTAGTATTCAATACATTGCTCCCATTTCAACCGGTACCATTTCCGTGTTATTTTTCCGTGAGGAAGCCCAAAATATGAGTATGTTATTGTCACCAAAAGTGCATTCTTCCCCTTATAATTTGCGTAAATTTAATATTTTCAAACAATTATATGATAGGTTTTTAATAATTTACCTACTCAGTGATTGTATTGTTTGGCCTCATCCATAATTACTTGCAAATAATTTATATAATATATGAAGTAGTTTAAATTAAACTAGGAAAAACTAGTTATATTGAAGCAAAAGGAATGAGAGTTTCAGGATGCAGGAGTGGTAGAAAATTCTACCAAATTTCATTTGTTTTTTCTTGTATTTGTTTTAAAGTCAAGCATCGAAGAAAATCTGTCCCGCTGAATAACAGTTCGCTAAAAGTCTTGTGCAGACTGCATTGTCAGTGAAAATAAATATTATTTAATTGGAATCTCTTGATTCTGAAATATGCCAGAAATAAGTAACATTGCAGTATCAGATGCAGTTTTATATCCATTTTAAGATGTTGTTTTTTTCCACTAATGAAGGAAACATTAATATTACTGGATTAAAAGCTACGATATTTTCTGCAACCTTTTTCACATCATTATTTTCCTTTTTTCCTGCGCAAGCTCTTATTTATGTTTAGATTTTCCCTTTCGGCTTCTCTTTCTGCGAGCAAAAAGTTTTTTATCCAAAACTCCATAGATAAAAGGATTTGCAGACGAGGATCCGATCATGTAAAAAAGATAAAACCAGCCTTCGTAAGTATTTCTGAAATTCTTAAAACCGAGAACGTGAAATGTCCACCATATTTCAAAAGGCAACAAAGTTACGGCGAGAATCCCAACGCTTACAGCACTCACAAGAAACGTTCGCGTATTTCGGTGATGCCGAGTCCTTTGAAAATACTCAATATTGGTTGTGACCGGCGAAGCCTGACCTGTTGAACTGCTCCCAGTGTGAAGCATAGAGTTCATGTGATTTGCTTGTAACATCAAACCTTTGCAAATTTTGTAGTAAAACACTGCCATGGTTGTAACAGGTATCAAAAAATGAATATTAAGGGATAGCATGCTCAAAATAGTCGTTATTGTTTGGCTCGACCATACCTGGTGACATCCTTTGAGAGGAATGTACTGATAGGCTTGAATGTACGGAATGCAATAGATGCTTATGGTAATCAACAGAATTGTGAGCACCAATTTTAATTTTCTACGGCCGATCGGAGGTTTCAAAGGCTGCAAAACGGCGCGGTAGCGAAGAATGCAAATCATAGCCATGAGTTCCACTCCGTAATGGCTAAGTAGTAGTTCAAAATAGATCCAAACTTTACAAGTTGCTGTATAAGTGAAAGGCCATGCTTTGAACCAATACCTGTAGTTTAAACGAAAGCAACTTGCGAGGTGGAGCGCATCGCAAATCGCCAAAATTAAGACAAGAAAATAGTAGTTGCTTCTCAGTAATCTTTTCTCCTTCATGATGGAGTATATGACAAGAGAGTTCCCTAATACACCGCACAATATTGTCATTGTAAGACAAAATGCGAGAGCATAATTGGTAGTTAAAATAACTTTCACCGGCTCTGTCGTTGAGGTCACTGAGTATGAGACGTTTGTAGACATCATATCACGCACCAGTGGTCAGCGTTGCTCCCTCGATCGCCTTGCTCATAAAACTTTGTTTCACTTCTTCATCGTCTGCGTGGCGTCCGGCGGCTTTGGAAATGCTTGTTGTCTGGCAGGTTGTTTATTTAAAAAGCATGCTTTAATTATGTGTTTTCATTTTCTCATGTAATCATTAATGGTTTGTTTTATTTCTTGACATATGCTTAGTTTCACAAATCATCAAGTATTGTTTCTGAAATGTAAACATGCAGTGGCATTTAATTTTCGATATTAAAACGCGTAAATTAGAATTAAAGATTTATGCTGTTGTACGTATCGGTATATAATATCGTGTGCGGGATATTGTTATATAGGGTGAAATTACTCGAGTAAAATTTACGTCGGTAATACTAAACATTCGCCATGTACATGAACATGCGAGTGTCCTTAAAGATACCCTTCCCTAAAAGAAGTTGCTGTTAATTTTGTTGCTGTGTTGATTCAACTCTGACACCGTGGAAATTCGGGAAATTAAAAATGCTTAGCCGCAATTAATTCTCAACTTGGTGAGAAAAAGATTTATGAATAAAAGATTTGGCGCTTGCACACGGTAAAAACGAATCGTCATAATTAATAACCTTGTGTATACTTTAAGCCTCAAAATGGCCATTTCACAGCTGTCGGATGTGTATGATGAGCTGTCAAAAGATTGCAGAATGCGTATTCAGAAGAAAAACTGAACTTTTTAAAGTTATTCAATAGTTTTCTCTTTGATAGCGATACAGAAATGCACAATTGTGAACTAGTGATTAGATTTTTGGGTTAAAACTTCATAAACATGCACCAATTTCCGCGGTGTTCTCTGCATGATTCAGCTCTGGGCCGGTTGTTCGAAAGGCATTTAGATTAAACGATGATTATGTTGAAAATGGAGAACAAAATTCTCTATTTATTGAACAGCTGAGCTGAATTATTTCGATGCATAGATAGTTTAATTTTAAATCGAAGTACATATTTAATGCGTAACATGTAGTTTCAGTCATTCACAAGATCTATGAGAATATTTTTAAACTTTTGCTTATCCACCGTTTAAGCTAAACGCCTTTCGAACAACCGGCCCCTGAAATTTTTAATAATAATTTTAATTAATATGCAGTGGTATATTAGTGCCAATGTTTAGGAAATGGGCTTTATATATATTAATTATATAAATATATTCATTCAACGACATTTCTCAAGTCGGAGAAATTTTAAGTTTGCATCCTTTTAAATTTTTAAAGCAGAATAATTGCAATCGTGATTTTTTGGTACGTTTAATCGAAGTACGAAACACGACTTTTGGTCTTCGAGTTAAGGTTGCTCCCGACAATTCTAAAAAAATAGGTATTTTGCGTAACCTATCGTATAACATATCAAAAATTGAAATGAAGTTAAGGCAGGCATCAAGATATTCACGAATCGTCGACGATTGCCACGATTTCCTCTTATGAATTTCCTGAAATTTGGTCTTAACCAGAACAAGATAATTACTCCGGCGTGAGCGACGGAGTTAAAAATTTGGCTAGGTTTTGTTTTTTTTTGTTTTTTTTTTATTTTTCGTTGTCGCAAGTGTGTTTTGGCGCGAAATATACTAGTATTTGAAATGTGTATCTGACCGTATTTATCAACGTCACAGTTTTGTCTCCCAAGAGTTTTGGTGCACAGCTTTGGCTAATTTTCCGATGCGCGATTTGATTTCGCTCACATGACTTTGATACTGTTCGATTAAGTTAAGATTAAGATTTGATACATGCATGTAGATTCTGGTCCTATTTTAATAATATCGCTGCTATTTCGTCGTTTAACAAGATGTGGTCGTGTATGGGCGCGTTGACATGTACGTCGCAGTTTGCACAGGATTGAAGATTTAATATAACTATATAAGCGAATTCCAAAGCCAAAGTGTAAGACAAAGGGAACGTATACCATGCGGTTTATTTACATTTTTTGAACAATTGAACTTCTATGCTTTTTAAAGTACGATGTGCTTCTGAATTTCGCGATCGAACAACATTTTACATTTAGATTCCCAAGGCGTCTAAATAGATATGAACGGTATTGTTTATGTTCAGCAGCTTTATATTGAAGACTGGCATGTGCGCAGAACACCGGAGTTAACGCCAGAACAGGCGTCTCGTTGAATTAAGGCTTGAGTTAAGCACGCCCGTTTTTATCGACGAAGACCAAACGATTAGTGCGCGATATTCCGCTTTCTCCAGCAGGACAGCAAGCGAGGTACAAACGCTCTATGAAACCAGATTTTGCGAGTTTCAACTCTTTTAGAAAACGGCGTTTCTTTGGAAAGGATTCGGGATTTTGTTCATTTCCACAGTCCCGCGGGTTTCCTTTCGGAAAGAAAACGCTTTCGGGCTGCTAAAAAATTAATATTCTCGTGTAAGCGAATGTTATAAAAGGGCGGCATATGAGCAAAAAAATATGCAGGGGAAGTCGAAAACGTCAGCGTTGGCAAAAAAAATTCCGGGCAGTAACAAAACAATTGTTGAAGCAGCACAGCAAAGAAATACGGACATTTCTGTTGTGATTTTGGTGGGGTGAACATGAATGTAAGCAAACGCCTATATGTATTTCAAAGCTTAAATCTGTCTTACAGTCCACCAATAAGCAAGGATTAATAAGAACTAATCCCGGAGAAGAGACAAAATTAATTAGCTATTCACTGCATCACTCACGCGTAGTTTTGAACCATTTAACAGTAGGACTACACGTTTAGAAAAGGTTTTATACCTGTATGTGTTAAGATTTGGGAAAATCACCCATTTTAGTATTAATAGCAATTTAATAATAAAGCTAGTTAATACTCGTGGGAATCGTGTCCTGTGTTGGGGGGGGGGAGGCTTTAGTTCAAACACCGAAAAACTGTTCATTTGCGTCATATCAATTGATAATATATTGGTAACATTAGAAGATGGCTTGGAATCTTAAAATTAATTAGCTTATATAGCAATTTTTAAAAACATTTTTTTGAATGCAAATTAGTAGTGTATTTTCCTCCTTTGTAACATGTGATTTTAACGTGGCTAAAATGAGCGAAGCACTGTATAAAGAAAATGAATAAAGATCAAAATAACTCCATTAAAAAAATGAATTCAAAATGAATTATTAAGTGTCGCTAAATATGCTGAATAGCTCTTTTTTAGCTTGAAAACCCCGAACTTTGCATCTGAAGGTAAAGGAAAACATTGTGACAAGGTTCATTACCCTTTATTTTATAAACACTATAGCGACCTTAAAGTGGCTCCATACTGTTTCTTGAAAAATGCAAATTTGAGACATGCAGGGAAATTAAGCGTCCACGTGAACGAAATTAAGCGTCCAGAAGAACAAAATTGCATACATTTAAAGGACAGTTAACACGATCGATTTTTTTGGATCCAATCAACTTCTGATGAATGTTTTATAATTCGTTTCCTTGTAATATAATTAATATGAACAGCAAATCCATTGAAATCAATGCACAACAGCTTCATCAATAACGACAGGGCCGTAGCTAGACCGCTGGATTGGGGGGGTGTGCATATTCATATAGTCATGTTTATCTACCGCATGCAGGAAAAAATGCGTACATAAGAGGAATTTATGAACATGGGGAATTATTTAAAGACCTAAAATAACGTTTTCAGAATAGATAAATGAAAATAACTTCCATGGTAAATAATTTATTAGTTTATTGAGGTATAAGACGTTGAAATTCATTAATTTTATTGTACAATTAATTATAAGACGTCAACGTCAAGGCATGCATGATTGCGTTATAAATTATACCGGTTCAATGAGCTTTGGTAACAAAATCTGAAACTTACCTCTAAACTGAGATCTGAACTTAAATCTACATGTTAGATGGCGTTGGATAGAGATTTTCTATAGAACATGAGCTCTTGGCTAGCATTCCAAATGTTAACGAATACAGCAACAAACAGTCCGAATTCCACAGCGGGTGTAGATCCTACCGCATTAATGTTGCAGTTCGCCCCAATGCTCAACAGCACATTAGACCAGAAGTTAGCGGGTATAAAGAGCCAGTTTGAAGACAAAGGACAGCAGAACGCTTCTCAGATAAAGGAACTGAAGACAGAGAATAAAGCTTCCAATTAGCCTTTCTCACGATGACGATTTGGGGTACTTTCAATTTTCTAAAATGTTTAAAAATTATATTTAAACATCAAAATCAATTTTTTTAGAATAAACGGACCATTTGAAGAATAAGTTCAGCCTAAAATTAAAGACAGTCGCCGTTACCAAGTCTTACGCTCACGGTTTTTGAAAAAAAGTACCCCAAAGATGGCGGCATATTCGTCATCGTTGGAAAGGCTAATTCTTTCAAGTTCAAAGGACACAAAATCCAGTACGAATTTAACATTGCCTCAATCGACGACGAATATCATGCTGTGGATGAATATCAGCCAGATGAGCTAGCAGACAACTCCGGAAAAGGAAAGAGATTACGATCGGCTAAACGAAGAGCTGTATAATTATTATTATTATTAACAAAGCTTTCGTGCCTACCAACCGTTTCGTTCCTCGTATAGAGCCGGCCAACAACCCCAGCCAAGTGACAAGTGCTTCAATTGTGGTCAATGCGAACATTGGGCAAATTCGCCATTCTGTGCAAACCACATCCGTAATAGTAGACAAACACCTCCCAAAGTTTGAAGTTTATGTGGAGAGTAGATATAAGTGCGCATCGCTATAGAGTGGAGGAAGATAAGTATATTTGTTATGACGAGTGTTATATAGAAGCTGTTAATTGGGCATAATAATTTAAGTCTTGTTTACACTACGCGCCATATTTGGTACGGCGCGGATAAAACTGGCACCCGTACAATTTTTATCCGTACTTAGATCACCTATGCCTCGTTTACACTACACTTGATTTATTGGCACGGCACGGCTAAAATGGGTACCCGTGCCCATTTCATCTGTTTTTGACCTTTGTTTTGAGCCTCGTTTACACTAGTAACACTACACTCGATTTATTGGCACGGCACGGCTAAAATGGGTACCCGTACCCATTTCATCTGTGCTCGGCCTTTGTTTTGGTAGCCTGAACACTAATAAAATTGGGTATGTGTACCAATTTTAGCCGTGCCGTGCCAATAAATTGACGGCAGTGTAAACGGAGCTTTGGTAGCCTGAACACACGGGTACAGGTACTAATTTTAGCCGTGCCGTGCCGATAAGTTCAGTGTAGTGTAAACGGGGCTCTATTTAGAGCCCCGTTTACACTACACTTGATTTATATGGGGTTATGCAATAACCAAGGTTAACAACGAGGAAACCGGTCAGTAACGTCAGGTAAGCACGTGACCGAAGGGGAGGGGCGAGTGGAGGCAAGGTGCGGAGCAGAGCCCGCAGAGGGCATTAACAACCCGTCGGCGAACGAGCGATAACGTCGACAACAGCAGCTTGTGGTAAAGTGCTATTAGTAAATTTCTTTCTTTCTTCTTTGGTTTACTCCCTTCATTTGCCTGTCTTTTCCACCAACAAAGTTGGTGTGAAGGGTTAGCTCTCGGCGTGGGGAGGGGGTGCGTGCTCAGCTTAAGATACCGTAGGGATCTCAACCTGGCTCCAAGTAACAGCACTCGTTCCAAGCCACCCCTCCCGCGAGCGACGAGCTAACACCTAACCATCCAATCGGGTAAGTAAGATGGACGAAGGTGTTAATGGCATGGTACGGCTAAAATGGGTACTCGTGCCCATTTCATCTGTTTTCGGCCGTTGTTTTCGTAGCTTGAACACTTATCAATCAATCAATCAATCAATCAAAACTTTATTTAAGCACGGTAAAATCTACAGTATAAAAAGTGGGCTATAATTATATACATTCATTAGATATTTAGGGACAAAATTACTAAATACAACACAATACAATACAATTTAAAATACAGATATATAAACTGATTTACAAGATTGCCGTGCGAGAGTCTGTTTTATAGGGAAAAAATGTTGTCAATCTCCCTTTTAAATTGGTTAAGAGAGCATAATGCTCGTACATTTTGAGGTAACTCATTCCACAACACCGCGCCACTATAACTAAAACTTCGCTTAGCATAATTTGTTCGCGGTTTTGGTACAAATAAAGCATTTTCGGAGTTTCTCAAATTGTATCCTGTGCTGTGGAATTCAAATAAATTACGGAGATAATTCGGTGTTAAATCGTTAAGAATTTTGAACATTATTACAGCCTTGTGTTTTTTCCGGCGTGTCGAAAGATTGTCCCAACCTAGTTTAGTGAAAAGGTCGCTGGAACTTGCATCGTATCCAGATTTGGTAATTACCCTCGCTGCTCTATTTTGCAGTTTTTGCAATTTATCATTTAACGTGATATTTAAACCATCCCAAACTGAACTACAATAATCAAAATACGGTTGAATCAAAGCTCCGTAAATTTTGAGGGCAGTGCTTGTATCTATGAACTGGCGTATCCTTTTAAGAGCACCAATTGCCGACGCAACCTTTTTGGAAATGCCTTCAACGTGTCGCGCCCATACTAGGTGCTCATCAATTTGTAATCCTAATGATTTCGTATCTTTAACTCTCTTGATTATCTTCCCGTCAATTTCAATGTTTATTTGTTCATTATTGTGTATCATTAACCGTTGACGAGATCCAATTATCATAAATTCCGTTTTAGCGACATTTAGACTCAGTTTGTTAGCTATGAGCCATTGATTAAGATTTTTCAATTCAGAGTTAATTATTGATTCAAGCTCTGTTACAGATTTTGCCGCAATACTTATATTGGTATCATCAGCAAACATTCTCGGAGAGGCTCTTTCCAGACAATTAGGCAAATCGTTAATGTAAATTAAAAACAATAGTGGCCCCAAGTTGCTACCTTGAGGCACACCACAACTTATTTTAACAGCCTCAGATAATTCACCATTTACGCAACATCTTTGGCCACGGTTGCTTAGATATGATTCAAAGAGTTTGATGCCGCTTTGGTCAACACCATATATTCTTAACTTCCGTAAGAGAATGGTGTGATCAATGGTATCAAATGCTTTTTTGAGGTCGATAAAGACCACTCCATTGAGTAGGCCATTATCTATGTTGATTGACCATTTGTCCGTTGCTTCTAATAAGGCAGTTAATGTACTGTGCAATGATCGAAAACCGGATTGAATTTTGGATATCAAATTATTAGCATTTAAATACTCATATAGCTGATCAAAAATCAGTTTTTCAAAAATCTTAGCAACACATGAAATTACGGATATTGGTCGATAGTTGTCCATATCATCTTTTCTACCTTTCTTAAAAATCGGCGTAACTCTTGCTAACTTCCCATTCCGTTGGGAATATGCCAGTAGTTATAATCTTATCAAATATTAGAGTTAATGATGGGGCAACGATTTCAGCTGCAAGTTTTAAAAGTTTGCAGGGTATTTTATCCAGACCTGATGCTTTCTTTTCGTTAATCGTTCTTAATTTACTACAAACTGTATTTATTGTGGGGGTGTCAATGAGAATGTGGTTTCAGTTGGCTCAATATAAACCTCCGGTTCCACAGCAGATGGTGGTATATCAGATGCTAATTCTCACCTACTTTTGCAAAGTGAGAATTAAACATTTCGGCTATGTCCTTAGGCGCATTTATTGTTTCTTCGCCAATTGTAATATTAGATATGGTCTTATGACTAGAATTATTACGAGAGCTTAATTCATTAATAAGTTTCCAAGTTGACTTTGGATTGTTCTGGTTGGTCTCAAGGTTATCAGTAAAGTATTGACTTTTCACTTTTTTAATTTCATTATTCGTAGAGTTCCTTAATGATTTATATTGTTGCCAAATCAATGTGTCTCCAGTCATTTTTGCTTTCTTTTTCAAAAAATCTCTCTGGCGCATTTTTTGTTTTAATTGATTAGTTATCCAAGGGGATTTCTTTTTCCCAATTCTTTTTAATCTGAGTGGAGCATGTTTATCAATGCAATTAAGTAACATCCCTTTCCATCTTACCCACATTTCATTAGGTTCATTGCACAAATTTAATTCTAACCATTGCTGTTGTTTTAAATCTCGTATAAAGTTTCCTCTATGAAAATTTTTCATACTCCTTATTTCAACTAATCGCGCTTCCGCTTTCTTATAATGAACCTTATGTGTCATATAAACTAAAACATGATCACTTATGGAAAGATCAATTATACCTGAGTTTATGATCTTTGTTGGGGCATTTGTAACGCAAAGATCAATTAGCGTTGAGGAATATGGTGTAGTTCTAGTGGGTTCTTTAATTAGTTGTGTGAGGCCAAAAATTTCAAATATATCATTTAATTTATTAGCATTGGCTGATGTTGCTCCCGGCATAAGGTCCACATTTATGTCACCTAATAGAAAGTAGTCATGATTCGTCAAATCTACCTTCTGTATTATTTTCTCAAAATAATCAAAGTAATACGTTGGCAGATCTGGAGGTCGATACCAAGTGCTAATTAAAAGAGATTTAGACCGAGGCTTAGTTATTTCAACTGTTAAATATTCTAAATCGTCAGAGCTTAAATCATCGCAAATTTTGTAATTAAGGTTGCATCTTACATAGAAACAAACACCACCCCCATGTCTCCCATTTGTTCTCCTATCTTTCCTTACTATTTCATAGCCGGGTATATGGACTTCGTTATCTCCAATTAAAGAATCAAGCTTTGTTTCGTTAATTGAGATAACATCAATATCAGATTCTTTCATAAATATTCGAAATTCATCAATATGCGCAAAAAGGCTATTAATATTTAGTGAGGCCATAACTAGACCTTTGCCAAATGGTTTATAATTAATATTAGTACACTTACGATTTACACTCGGTAGCACCGATTCAGACTCCCGCACAGCAGATTGGTCGTCCACACTACCTATTATTGACGTGTTCGGCAGATCATTGTTATTTGTGGCATAAGTACTCTTTTCCGCGTTATATAACGATTTGTCTAACGATGAAATTAAGTACGGGTACCAATTTTAGCCGTGCCGTGCCAATAAATTCAGTGTAGTGTAAACGGGGCTTAGGTAGTCCAAGTACTTGTAAAAGTGGCATGCCGGATCTTTATCCGCCCGGTACCAAATATCGCGCGTAGTGTAAACAGGGCTTTGGATAATGAATCAAATTATCATAATGTTGCTTTGCTAACATAATTTTACAGAATTCATCAAAGCATGTGATAAAAGTTAAAGGGCCACTACCTTCTTGTCTTGAGTTTAGGAGCCTCAAAATTTATCCTAGACACTATAGAGCGTGTGTATATCATTCCTTTTCGTAGCACGCCATCCTGTACGTTGTTTAAAAATAACAAATCTGCATGCTATTGAACGTAAATCGTTTGTTGATAGTGCAGTCGCCAAGCCTTTGAGTATGGGTTAAGGTGATATTATATGCTTTGAAGACAAGCATATCGAGGTCTCGAGACCGGTCCGAGGGCACAGTTTTTTTTATCCGGACCGAAGCTGCCGATTAAATAACGTGTTTGCTTTTTAACCTTGCCTTTATTGGCTTTATCAAACACAAAAAATACAACAAATACTCCTCATAAGGATAGACTGAATAGTTCAATGGGATATTCTAGTCGGGAAATTAAAGTGCTTATAAACCGAAAATGGGTTTTTGGTAATTCAGATAGAGCATAAAAAGTTGGTTAGTAACTTCTAAACTAGTTTTTGCGTTAAAATTTTAATTTCGGAAATATTGGGCGGCAAGTCAATTTAAAAAGAAAACGTCGCGCCCAATGGGTGACTGGGTCTCATGAACACGTCTATATACTTTATTATGAAACATAATATAGTTCTAGTAGACAAATTGGAAATATCAGGCCATTTTTAAATAAGAGTTCTCGATAGGTTGAGTTTAAGTTGATTTTTGAGTGTTAATAGCAATACTGCTACCATTATGCCATACGAAATGGAAGACGAGTTCCTGGGATCCAGGCCCTTTGGTGATATTTGCGTCGCGCTAATTTTAATCCAAAAACTAATGTGGAAGTTGCTAACCAACTTTTTATGCTCTATCTGAATCGCCAAAAACCCATTTTGGGTTTATAAGCACTTTAACATCTAATGAAATAGCAAATATTATTACCATAGCAACTAAATCACGGCAAATCGATTCAAAAAACCTTTTCCAGAAAGGTTCTCACACATTTTAGCCGTACGTTGCTTTAATTTTGTCGTTTTGTTTGCGTTTTTCACAGCGGACCGGATACAAAATTCCTGCCCGCTGTGAAACGCTTCTCAGTTAATTAATCAGATTGCTTCATTTACACAGTTAAAAAATAAATTGGCTTAATTTCCCACACCCACCTGAGTCCACCTGAGCTTTTACATTGCAAAACACAAGAGTTGTTTAGCATCCTAACGATATTTTTATGTCATAACACGGCTAGAATTACCCAAATTATCGCGACTACAAAATCGTGCCGGTCGAAAACCGCATTTTATATTACCGCTGGGAACTCAATAGACAACATTAAAGCTCATAATGAATTTCAGGTTGCTTTTCTTTGTTTTGCTTTGAATCATGCAAGTTTTTGATTGCTAATTTTGATTTTGAAAATATTTTATTCACGCTGTTATGTTGGATAACGATTAAATCATCAAATTGAATATTATACTTCGTGGAGGTCTCTTAGTTTACATATTAGAGAGGTTAAGATACCCCGGATTCGGTATACGGGTACGGGTAGCCATATTTTGTTCACTGAATTTCCATCATTGTTTCTCAAATTTTTCGAAGATTACCTCGACAATTCTTTTCGAGTAGACTTTAGCCTCTTGAAGCAAGCATGATTTGTATGATGAAACGTGCAGACAACTAGAAATTCCAATGAATAAGATGTGGCAACCCGTACCCGTATACCGAAACCGGGGTGTCTTAGGAGGGTTTTTTAGGCCCCCTGTAGTAAACTAATAATATTTACTTCATCTGAGAATAAGCTACAGGCCCAGGCATGAGTTGTTCCTGTTCCGACGACTCAGTACTTGGCATTTAGTAAATCAAAACCTAGCTGTTTCTTATCATTTCGGCGACTTCGGGGACATCTCAGGATAAGTAAAGTAGTGTATTGCCTCAAACCTGTCAGAATGCCAAGGTTTACGGAATGTTGGCGTTGTGGGAACTCGTCCGCCACAGTCGCTTGTCCTTCTTGTGACGTTGCGAAATACTGCAGTGAAGAATGCAAAGCAAATGATATCGCGAGACACAAAGACGCCGAATGTCGTCCAGTAGCAATCATAAAAACTTGTTCATGGTGTCGTAAGACTGGTTCATCTCTACAAACATGTGCTGGCTGTTATCGAGCTTTTTACTGCGATGTGAAATGCCAAATGAATCATCGAAGTGAACACAAAGTCGAATGTAAGCGTATTGTGGATAAAATTAAATCTCTGGCTCGTTCACTCCTGGCTCGTTTTTTCCTTAATTCTGGAGCGATTTGTTGGGCGCATTATTACTGGGGTAATGTGCCGGCATATGACTATCTTAACTTACTGGAGAACGAAGGTGTCGAGTATGATTCAGATATGAATGTTCTAGTTCTTGGTGTTGGTGATTTACGAAATATTGTGCTCACTTGTGCCTCGTTACCCGAGAGCTTCACAAACAAAGTCAAGTTTGTATTAAACGACATAGATGAATGGGTCTTGGCAAGACTGGTTCTACTACTCCATATGATGATTAAATGTAGGTATACGTACTGCATATAGTCGCTTTTTGTAGCCTGCATGATCTCAATAAAAAATGCCGCATATATTATCATTAACATTTGCAGCAAGAATATATCAGTATACATTTTATGGAATTAATGTTAAACAATTTAAAAGTTATTTACTAAACGGGATTGAAGCTTCAAATACATATGCTGTAACTCTAACATATATTTTGATGTATCAGTCAAAAGTAGGTAATACTTTCAAATTGCCATCATTAGTCCTTATAATTATAGTATAAGCTATTTTGTTTGTATATGGCTTTTGTATACATGGGATTTTCCCTGACTATATAAACAAGAGTTGTATAATAACCATGCAGACACAGTACTAAAATGCGGTGCCCGCAATGCTTGCCTAGAAATAAAACGTCCGCTTATTTCTAACGACATCACCAACTTACATTCTCCTGTCGGCCGCAGCCTGGTTGGTTGGACTTTAAGGTCAAAGTTGCACCGTTTTAAAATCTTTAGAAATAAAATATTCAGGCTAAAAATATTATCTAAAAATACTATCAAAATGAAGAGAAACGTGAGACAAATAAACTGGTGTAGAGCCGGAAACTAGAAAAGCAACGATACAGAAGTCAAGGATTAAGCGTACTGCATTTTTAAGGATTTGCTTATTAAGCAAAATCCTTTATGTCATCGTCTGTGTAAGATAGATAGATAGATAGTAAGAATGTGACGTAACTACGATATCTTCCGAGGACTCAAAAATTCGCGAACCGTCGGAAACTATATTATCCGCCATTACCGTTGAATCAGTTTGTGAATTAATATTTGCGATTTTTGGGCAAAAAAATACCGATAAAATAAAAATACCGATAAAAAACGCTAAAATATCTTCAACAATTTTAATATAACTGAAGAATACAAGCAGGTTGAACGTTGAAGAAATGGCTTTGAATGTTCGGGAATTGGTTTTATATACTATTATATAACTATCACTACGCCATATGTGCCCGTGCGCAGGCGACCATAACATTGGGCTGCCTATGTTCATCCAATCGCCATCAGTGAACTCTAATAAGACTGGAACGATAACTCAACAATAAAGACTAGTCATTGGATGAAGCCAATTTGAATATAATTTGCTGATTAAGGCGGCAGCCGAGCGAGCAAATCAAGCCTTCAAAAGAACTGGGGAGAGTGAAAATTCCGTAAAAATCGTATTTTTTGGCAAAAAAAAGTGCAATTTTTATTTGACCACTTCAACTTTAAACAACGAATTTACCCTTTTTGAATAGACCTAAGTAATCCGCATCATCTTACTGTAAAAACCGGCGAGGTACCAGCTTTGTACTTGAAATATTTAAAGAATTTGAACGGGCCGAAAAAAAACTTCGCCTTCAACTCGCAAAAAAAATAGGTTTGCACCTTTTCACGTTCATAAAACTTGTTTTTTAGTAAAATCTAAGTGTCAATGCTTGTTTTAAGTTTTTATTCATGATCAGATGAGAAGGATTTGTGTATAAAAACCGGCGTTGTTTTGGTGGTGTAATTTCAACTCTTGGCCTTCATGGCGGCCATCAGTGCTGGCTTCAAAGATGGCGGCCAAGTTATCGTTCCAGTCTTTTTAGAGTTCACTGATCGCCGTTCGCAATAAACAAAACATTGGTATGCGTTTTGCAAATCCTTATGCACTCTTTGAGTGCCTATTTTTAGTTTGTGTAATAATTTTGAGCGATTTGTCATAAAGTTCGCTTATTGAAACTATACTTTAAAACCTTCGAAATAGAATATATTTGGCTCAAAGTACTATAAAATAAATCGTAATGTGAGACCGATCCACTTATTTAAGGACGAAAATTAAAAGAGAAAACCAACGATATGAAAGATATCAAAGACCAAACTTACTATTACTAGTAAAGTATAGCTTAGTAATTTTGAGCGATTTGTCAACAATTCAATTTCGTTTGTCTTTCAAATCGCTGCGAATACTCTTGTTTAGTAATATATTTAAGTCCTGAAAGTATAATTTCTTACGCTGAATCGAATGGTGGTATTTTTGTCCTTCTTGGGTGCATAAAAGCAGAGATACACGCAATTATCAGAGTTTGAAATTGAAATTGAAAAAAGAACGTTCCTTTAAAAAATGAATTTGGCAAACGTACAACAAGATTAATAGTAATAATTAGGAAAAAATTCTAAGCATTCCAAGCATGTGCAAGGAATTTTTACTAGGCGATTAAGGAAACGTATTGATGCGAACAAACAAACTCACAGGCAGAATATAATGCGGTGCCAAACTTGGCGCGGGCACCGCAATTATAATTCAATGGTCAAAGACGCCAACCTGCAATAAATTAATGCCGGACAATGAATATCCAATGAAGACCTGCACAAAAGTGCCAAAATTAGACTATTTCCACGGATTTGAAAATACACAGCATAGAGTGTATTATTAAACCAGAAATACATGCATGCATGCATGGAAAGTCCCATGCCTGAAGCAATGAACATATATTTCCATCACTAAAAAACTATAACACTCGTCGTAAAGTAAAATCGTAAATGAAGTACAATTATAAAGTTGACTCTCGAGGTATCAATGGCTATAATCATAATTGTGCTAGGAGTAGTTTTAAATACTACAATTTTTAACGAAATTTCAATTACTTTTCAAACAGATTCACCTTTAAAAATAAATACCTTTATTTTGACGCAATTGACGAATAAATTCAAAAAGGTGTCATATACATTCGTTGATAAATCCACATATTAAAGTAACAAAATATTTGGCAACCTTGTAAGCCAGGCTCTTTTACCTACGCTCCACGGCCCATCCCCATACGGGATAAACCTACCAAAAAAATCATATGACCAGCCTTGACCAGGGTCCTTGCTGCAGCATTAAAGAGTTTGTCAAGCTTTTCGGTAGACAAAGTGGCATTGTCTGCCAATACGCCCAGTGAAAATATTATGTACGTTATGTATAATGTAGTGACGTAATTGCTTGAGTGTTTTTGAATGTGCATGGCGAAAGTGAGGAGACCTCAGGAAGGAACAGTGAAGGAACTTTCATCATTATGGAAACACTGTTTTTGACCATTACGGACGAATTTGAAAGTGAATATTAAATTCAAATTGCATCCAATGAAATCGAAACAATCCTTTCACGATAATCATGTGTTATTGCGTTGATGTCTGGGGCAATAAACTTACTATAAAATTCAGTATATTGTGCATCATACAGATATTCTAAACGTTCCAGATGTTCCAGTTGTTCCATTCCGCGTTTTTGACTATGCCCCCTGTCTGTGTAATTGCTAAGGTAGAATGAATATGCTTTTTTCTAAAACACGAGACGAAAATGTTTAGGAAATTCAGTCCTGAAAACTGTGCATGTTCTTACTTCCTAATTTCATCTACTGTAATTTTTAAAATTTAATTTCAAAACAAAATTGGTAATAACATTTGGACTTGCAATATTAGAGTTAATAATGCCTGAAATTACTGTTTTTAGACATAAACAAAAATCTCATCCCAAAAACAGGCCCCTGTATACTTTGTTAACATCGGAATGGGTTAATACAGAAAAAATAGGAATACTGTATAACAAAATTATTAGCTATTTAATCCTGTTTACATTTTAACTTTTTTTAGGTGATCGTAGCCTGAGTAAAGTTGTTACAGAAATTTGGTACTCGGTGTCCTTGAGCGAAAAAACGTACAACTACCTACATGAAGCGCTTGAGAGATTGCTTCGATTAAGAAGCACTGAAGATATGAAAACGGCCACAGATGGATTAATACATCTGAACGAAGAGCATTTTAAAAGGTTTCAAGACGTTTGGACACGATGGCTTAAAATGAAAGTAGAAGGTACATCATACATTCGAAAACAACGCGAGAAGGCAATGAATGCAGATCATGAGAGTTTTAGAGGCAGAATCAACTATTACAATTGTATTCCGAAGGAACACGTTCCTTCAGCCATGGAGTACATAGAGAATGGTGTTTTCAATCGCACGCAGAATTGCTCATTTGCCGAAAACCCCACACTCACAGGTCCTTCAATGTTTGGCAACGATTTTACCTATTGTTGTCCCACGAGTGTCCTTCCATTTGCTGGTTGGGATTATGTTGATGTCGAAAAATCGACGTATTCAAAATCTCTGGTTACCATGTTCGGAAACTACATCGATGAGAAGTTAGAACGTTT
This sequence comes from Dendronephthya gigantea, assembly GCF_004324835.1. Classification (NCBI taxonomy): domain Eukaryota; kingdom Metazoa; phylum Cnidaria; class Anthozoa; order Malacalcyonacea; family Nephtheidae; genus Dendronephthya; species Dendronephthya gigantea. The sequence goes on from NW_021163014.1 coordinate 3,059,650, forward strand.
CATGGAGAAACTTGCAGCGAAACAAGTGAGATTTGACATTATTTTAGGCAATTGTATGAACATCGAAGAATTTCTGAAAGAAGAAGAAAAATATGATCGAATTTTTACATCTAATGTTATGGATTACATTCTTCTTCCGGAATTGTTAAGGTAAAAAGCATGACCAAGTTTTGAAATAGCAACTAGTAGAGCATCATTTTGCTGTGTTTCAGAACCCGTAACATACATAAAAGTGGTGAATGCCTATCTTGCTCAGAAATTTATAAACGCTAATCTTTCATGCTCAAAAATTGCATTTTGGCGTCTTACATTTCTAAAAGGAAAGAAAAATATTTCGAGCTATTTATGTCTCCAATATTGCCAGGAAGAATTATTGTGATTTAATTAATTTTATCAATGCGATATTTGTTAAAAAATTTTAAGTTAATACACTACTTAAACGTTAATTTTTAAAAGTCTAGTTATTTCTGAAGCATAATTCATACTTTAAATTTTAGGCTTTACTCTGGCAGGCTAAATCGAAGTAATCCTCACACAACGTTGATCACTGAAACACTAAACTGGATCAACTTCTGTCCTGCCGCAGACGTGGACAGGATGTCACCACTTAAACAAATAGCGTCTTTCGGTGAAACTGCCTTGCGGGATACAAATGATCCAAAGTTTGCTAACGATGTTGGGACAACCTTCCGGGAATATCTGGATAACTCTCATGAACTGAAAGACTACCTTCGTGCATTGTTTTATGCGGATCGCAAACGACAAAAATCCGAAACATCTACGCCGTTGAAGGTCCCAAATTTCAGAGAACTTGGCAACGAGTTCCACTTGCGATTGCGGGATGGTTTCCGCAATGAAAATCGAATTGTCTTCTTCAAACAAGCAGTCAATCGACGAAGAGTGACAATGATTACTGGTCTGGAGCGATACATGGAGTGGGTGCCAAATTAAATCTTGCTACTTTTCTTCTCGTGAAATTTGAACTACATTTTCATCATTCGTCATCGTTTAATCATTCGGTGGGCATTGCAACGGGAGTAATTCAATTTCTAATTGAAAATTTCGTGTATAATATTTCTGCTAATTCTTTATATAATTATTTTGTAATACTATTATTATACCTGGCACTACTAGTTAAACGTATGTAGTACAAAATCAGGGTAGAAATGGGTAGAAATGTTGCCTGAAAGCATAATATCAATGTTCGGGTTGCCAGCCTTGTTTCACTCAGGAGGTTACAAAACAGACTTTTTAGAGAATTGTCTATGAAGGCTGACTGATTTGATGTTTAATAGAACTCTTTCGTAGTGTAAGTACTAAAATTTCAAGTTATTTACAAGGTTAAAAGGAGTCCCGGTATGTCTACAATATTACAATATATAGCCTAAAATATTTAGAAATGAAATTTAAATTAACAATTAGCCTACCCTTAATTACAATGATATCTTGAAGAAGATAGGTTATTGTTTAATAATCAGTAGCACTTAAAGGTAAAAAAGTCCTCCGTCTTTTTGGTTCTACAAAATATTAACATGTTGATACATTCGCACCTTTTCTGTTCCATTACGTAGCACATATATAGGTGCAGTCCTGTTCTTTTATCTTCGGCAATAGTTGGTGTAAAGGGTGATTTGCTAGTTTCATTCCATTCATGTATTTTTCGCAAATTCTAGTTGTTCTGGGGCCGGTTGTTCAAAAGCAGGTTAAATTTAACCCTGGGTTAGTGCTAAACCTGGGTTAAAATCCTTAACCCGAGGTTAGCTAAACCTGGGTTAAAACTGTGTTGTTCAAAGCAGGGTTAGCAGTAGGGTTAGTTAACCCAGGGTTAAAATATTTAACCTAAGATTAAATGTATTTTAACGACTAAATTGGATATAAGAAGGTTTTCGATTGGTCAATAAACGAGCGTCAAAACTTTACCCGACGAGGATATAATTATTGTCAGTCGAAAGATTATATGCCGTGAGGGCAGGGTCGAAGGGACGTTGTTTTGAACAGCAATTTCCGTGCATGGAATTTTGGAAAGATTCGAAATGAAAGGCCATTTTGTATGATAAACAATGTCGCGATGTGAAACAAAATTAAGCAATGCATATTATAAACAATCTATTTTAAAATTTCAGGCATTCTTTGATTATTCAAAATTCAAGAACAAACGTAGCCTTACCACTTGCTGCTAATCAAAAGAATCGAATTTTGGCATCCAAAACAAATATTTCGATTACGATGTTTCAATTTGTACGGTTGTATCTATTTATCGTGTATTGCATTGAAGCGAAGATAAATAAATCAATACATCAGCTGAAATCGAACGAAGTCAAACTTAAATAATTCTTTGCTGTCGAAATTATTCGTAAAACCTCTCAAAATTGTTTAATTCATGACGAATTATACGTGTTTACGTGTTTCAGCTCCTTATTCATCCATTTTGAATCGAAGTTAACCCAGGATTAAAAAGTTAACCCACCTAGCTAGCAGGGTTAATTTTTTTGTCAATTTTAACCCAGGGTTAACGCTAACCGAGCTTTGTGCAACGCAAATCAACCAAGGTTAAAAATTTAACCCTGGGTTAGGCATTTTTAACCCTGGGTTAGCGTTAACCGGCTTTTGAACAACCGGCCCCAGACAGATAGTTTTTCAATTCCAGCTAGTTGAAGCGCTTCATCTTCTAGTTGAAGCGAAAATCATCTTCAAGCCTCTTTTTTGCATGCATTCTAGCATAGCAGACGAGTCTTTTGAAATAGATTGCTACACGGGGACGGCATATTTCATTATTGATTAATTTGTAAGTATATACTTTATCTAATGTAAGCAGGGAACAGCGTGGCAGTGTCTTCAAATATCTTAGCATCAAATGTGATATAACAACTGCCTAAAATGGACAAAACACTTCTCGACGTTTCAACCCAAGGACCTTCGTCATAAGAGTTAGTATGACAACAAATAGGGGCGAATGAATGTTTTGCATGGGGGCAAAACACGTGATAAAAGTAGGCCAATGCAAAACAAAAAATCAAAACAATTGGAATATATTACGTTGCCAAAGAGACACCTGATTGTGGGCTAAGAATGGCCTGCAACGAGGGTAACGAAAATATATTACAAGCAGTTTTGATGTAAACAAAGAAATTGGAGTCATATTACTCTCGGTGAATGAGCTTAAATGAAAGAGAGTCTTTCATTTATTTCGCAGAGATGAAGAGTGCCAAGGCTGTGATGAGTCGCATTTCTTGTCATTAACGGCTATCGTTAGTACCGGAAATGCGACAGAGGGCTCTAATTCGTATGTCCGTGGCACAATGATTACCAGAGGTAAAGTGTTTGGCAACAGGCTTGGTGTTATCGTGATTGTTAAGCGACCTACGGTGTTCACCAAACCTTACCTTTAGAGATCTTCCAGTTTCACCGATAAGTGCTAAACCACATTATATTTGTTGCATGAGATACAATAAAATTAATGAGGTTGGAGGAGAGGAATGTGAAATGGCTCCTGATGAAAAGTTGTGAATTGGGAGCCGAAATAACAGTGCAGGAATCGGCAAATGAGCATGTTTTACATTGGCCAATGCCACAGAGCAATGTGCCATTGGGCTCTGAACAGTCAGTTTTCTGTAAAGAGTTGTGAACCAGTGTTTCCCGGATATTTTTGTTGTGCCGAAAAGAGACTAGGGGGTTATCGGTGAAAATGGAAGATGTCTCGAGATCATTCTGCACGATATGAGAATTCCTAAGCATGACATCCCTGACATCTAAATTGAAGGGATGATGTGTTAGAACTAAGGAGTAGAATTAATTAGGGGTGCTAGAGACAGGGTCTCTAGGGGTGTCTAAGCGGAAATGTCGGAAGCCTTAGATAAAGAAGTGTCAATAAGTGAGGAGGGATAGCCCCGCCCGACAAAAATGCTCTCATCTCCAGACATTTCGACCGGAAGTCATCATCTTCACTGCAAAGGCGGCGGAGACGAAGGAATTGTGGGAAAGGAATAGACTTCTTAGTGTGTCAAGGCAGCGGCGTAGCCAGAACGATAATTGGGGGGGTCCATATTCATATATTCGTGATACGCAGGATTAATTTCTTTTCAAATCAATTGTCTGTACAGTCTGTTTACATGAATATATGAATATGGACCCCCCCAATTATCGATGCTGGCTACGCCAGTGTGTCAAGGGTGAAAGGAAGAATATAAGATGTAGCTATTGGGGTCAGTGGGATGGTAGAACCCTGGGGGTAGTGAGCCTATTGCCATTGATGGAAACCAGGATATATAAGACCAGGATATATAAGAATGATACACTGACCTCACTGATCTCCCATTTGTATTGGAGTGATCGATGAAATTCATCAATAAATTTGATAAATCTCTCCAACTGAGCACGAGAAGACGATGCTGTACCAAGACATTCATCACTGTACCTTCCCAGATACTTAGGTACGTAGAAGGTCAGTGTACTCTTCAAAGATTTGTTTTAACAGGAAAACCAACAAACAATTTGGCATATTTTGGACCAGTGGCTTAACTAGCCTGACGATTTTGTCCCGCTATGTAATTCATCCCCTGTGGGTATTCCTCCTTTTAGAGTTTCCCAGTCGGATAAACAACCTCCAATCCTAACAGCTTGTTGTCGGTTAGTCAAGAATGCTGTTGTCCAGCTTAGGAATCCCGGTGAAATATTTGACCTTTCCAACGCACGCATTAGTCTAATGTGATTTATTAGATCATAGCCTTTTAAAAAATCGGCACAAAGATTCTGGCAGCTGCATTTCCGCTGTCTATCGCCTCGAAAATAGCTTGTAAAAAGTAGAGCAAGGCATCAGTCGTTGAATGATCTTTCCGGGCATATTGCCTTTTATCAATCTTGCGTTCGAGCTGTGGGGTTAGTTTTGTTAGAGTGAAACTTTCCATGATCTTTGCCAGAGTGCACGTAAGTGATATCGATCTAAGATCATTCACCAAATCTTTCGGGGGGTTTACTTTGGGAATGGGGTTAACAATAGATGATTTCAGCAGAATTGGGATGCATGAATTACTTTCAGCAGTCACTCTCATATTTCAGCGATCACTTTATATGTATAGTTAAACTGGCCGACTGGCCACATCCATTTCTGTGATTCGTAAAATCTCTACTCAAATATAAATATAATGTAAAATGTAAATATTTGTCAATTTAACCTAATTGCTGAAAATTTTTATAACGACCTTTAACAACATCCTTTGTTGTGTACGTTTATGGGTTGGACTAAAATGCGGGTACAGATGTGGAACAGATCGACGCAACGGAATGGTTATTCAGTTAAAACGTGGAACTGATATGGGGATAAAATGCGGAACGGACATGACGACAAAATGCCAGACGGATGTGGGGATAAAATGCGGAATGGATATAGAATAAAACGCGGAACGGGTATGCGGATAAAGGATCAATGTAACGTCCAATTTTTATTTCAAACATAAAAAGAATATAGATATGAATTACTTTCACCAATGACTCTCATATTTCAGCAATCATTTCACAAAAAATATATTCTTATAAGGCAGTTCAACCCTACGAAGCCTATATACACATTTGATTATAAACACGTTCCGCATTTTAACTCCATATCTGTTCTTCCGCATTTTAACCCCATATCCCTTTCGTTCCTTCGATCCGTTCCGCATCCGTATCATCTTTTTAACTTAACCAGTGCATTTATATAGCCAATCAAAAGCAATATTTCTGTAATTTAGCCAATCAGCTTTGTCTACTGTTGGCGGTCGACTTGCTAAGCGGTCGATCAACCTGCATAGTACGCTGTTGACCACTTTTTCTTCATACCTTTGTTTCGCCTTCGCATCACCCCGCAAATTTTAAGGCGGGAGAAACAAAGGTTTGTGTTCAGGCTAGGTACACACAAACAAAAAAAAAACTTGTAAAGAAAAACTTACTCGCTATACACACGAGCAAGTGAACTGGTACCAATGATACCAATTTCTATACCTAATATTTGTAACCAAAGCTTTACCACAGGTATCTTTCCATCCTTTTCGAAAAAGGCTAAATTAATCCCAATCCATAAATCGGGTGAAAAGAATGAAAGAGGAAATTTTAGGCCAATTTCTGTTTTAGGTTTTCTCTCTAAGATCATAGAAAAGCATGTGTTCAATTCATACTTCTCTTATCTAACTGAAAATAAAATTCTATCGGACCACCATCTATCGGTTCAGACCGGGGCAATCATGCGAAACTTCGTTGACAATGATTTATGAATATCTTGTTAATAATATCGAAAAAGGAGAAATCAATGGAGTTCTGATGCTTGACTTTTCCAAGGCGTTTGATTCAGTCGATCATACTATCTTGCTTTAAAAAATCCGCATACGGAGCTACTGATCTCACTCTGAAATGGTTCACATCATACCTATAGAACGGCGAACTCAACAAGTCCAAGTAAGCGACCATTTGTCAGACCCCTTAACTATAAAAACCGGGTTCCCCCAAGGATCTATTCTCGGTCCGTTACTCTTCTTGTTATTTATAAATGATCTACCAACATTTTTAAACACCACACATCCCTCACTTTTTGCTGATGATTCCACCCTCTTAACCCATAATAGTGAACTATCAATGATCAAAACATAATTATCAACCGATCTGTGTACTACCTCCCAATAGGCTAGGCATAACAATATGGCCTTAAACTTTAGTAAAACCAAATTCATGAAAATATATTCAAAGCGAAAGTATCCAATGCTCGACTGCGTCACCATATCACACGAGGAATTTACGATAGACGAAATTATTTCTGGTAAACTACTTGGAATAATTCTTGATAAAAATCTTACTTGGGACTACCAAGTGGATAAAATCTTCAAACTGCTAAATTCTCGACTGTATCTATTTAAGCGTATTTGTCCATCCCTTCCAGTAAAGTGTAGAATTCAGTTTTATTATGCCTTTATATACCCTCATCTTTTATATGGCATCACTGTGTGGGGAAATGCACGACGCGACAGTGGCGTAACCAGCATCGATAATTGGGGGGGGGCCATATTCATATATTCATGTTAACAGACTGTAAAAAAAATTGATTTGAAAAGAAATTAATCCTGCGTATCACGAATATAGGAATATTTGCCCCCCAATTATCGTTCTGGCTACGCCACTGCGTCGCGAGCTTATTGATCCCCTGCTAAAACTTCAAAAAGGAGCTGCAAGATTAACTTTGGATGAGAGTATGTCAACCCCTTCTGTCGATCTTTTTCGTAAACTTATAATTGGATTCCCATCAATAACTTGATTCAGATGAGAAAAATACTATTAGTTGTCAACACTCTGCGTAGCTCATCACCAAGTGAGCTTCGCAATCTGTTTCATATCTCTGTGAGATGCATGATGTCTATACTCGACGTTCCTTAATCGATTTAAGGGTACCCTTAGTCAAACCTGAGCTGGCTAAAACTAAACCCTCATACAGTGGAATTTTGCCAAATGACCTGAAAATGGTCCATGACTACCCCCCTTCGACCTATAAGTTTAAACTAAAAAAGTTCTTTTGTGATTTAAATTATGAAGTTGACCATCTTGAACATTTTTCTTGCTCTTCTTGTACTGACATTGTTATGTGTATATGCATGTTACACCTATTGACCTTTCACCTGTCATACTTTTCTTTCAATTAATCTATTCAATATTCATTCTACTTTTCTCTCAATCTATTCAATATTTCTTTTGTCAGTTTATATTGTCTCGTCTACTGTGTTGTATATATACATTGTGTTGTGTATAGTCATTGTGTTTTATATACACGTATACATAATATTTTCTCACTTGTACATATCGTTTCGTCCATTAACTGTGTATATAATGACCGCATAACCTATCTATATGTATCATAATGAGGACCATTTGGAAGAATACCGCTTAGGTAAAAATGTACTATTGCAACCTCTTAAATAAAGTTTATTATTATTACTATTATTAAAAGGTCGATTCTGGAAGAACTGGACGGAAAAATCGTAGCGTTGGTCGAAGAGCTGAAAAAACTCGAGAGAGAAATATTCCAATCTGAAGACATCAAAGTAGAAATTGACGAGACAATAGCACAGATAAGTAGCACTATTGAACGGTTTCAGTCAACTAAGTTGTCTCCGAGTAACCCTCCCTCTGAAATACCTCAAGTAGTCGTAGAAAATGCAAGCGATCAAACCTCCTCAAAAACCGTCAACACAAATGATCAAACACACTCGGGGACCCCTAATGAGATTGCTCAACAAGAGACTGTCCCCCCCCTCCTACTGAGACTCAATTACAAATAGAAACCCCAGTTGTTACACCAGTACTTCCAACAACCCCACCATCAACTACCCCCCATCACCCTAGCCCTCTCAATCAAAATAGTCGTTTACCAAAATTAAACCTTCCAACATTTTCTGGGAACCCACTACAATGGTTTACGTACATTCTGGGTCTCGTTTAAAGCCACAGTACGCACCAATCCAACCCATGGGGCTGTACAAAAGTTTAGTTATCTTAAGACCCAACTGGTGGGGGATGCACCAAGAGCTATTACATGGTTTCCCCTTAAAAATCACAATTATACCAAAGCTGTCCAACTCCTAAAGGAACGATTCAGTGACCCAACCAAGGTGATTAATGCACACATGCACTATTTACTTGAATTGCCAAACACCAACTATGAACTAGCAAATTTACAACTATTCTATGACACAATGGAGAACCACGTGAGAGGTTTGGAATCTCTTGGAAAATCCCACAGTAATTATGGAGACCTCCTAGTCCCAATCGTTCTTGGGAAATCGTCCGAACAAACTTGGTCCGCGACCATGACAGTCACGAATGGAAATTTACAAAACTAAGAGAATCCATTCGTAAACGGAAATAAGAATTCTAGAAGCTGGTGCTCATTCCAGTCTCATGCAAGCTAAACTGCCATCACCTAAATATACAACAGCGGGTTCATTTCTAACACAAACACTTGTAAGGGAACCAGCATTATACCACCAAACACATAGACTGGATAGTTCAATAGTATATCCTAGTCGGGAAACATCGAATGAAATGGCAAATATTGTTACCATAGCAACTAAATCATGGCAAATCGATTAAAAAAAACCACGTATTGTAAGACGAAATAAGGCGTAAAAAATCCAAACTAAGAAGTTTTTCGGATATATTTTTATTTTTAACATTCTTTTAGCCTTCCCCAGAAAGGTTCTTACACATTTTAGCCGTACGTTGCTTTGGTTTTGTCGTTTTGTTTGCATTTTCACAGCGGGCCGAATGCAAAATTCCTGCCTGCTGTGAAACGCTTCTCAGTTAATCATTTACACAATTAAAAAATAAATTGGTTTAATTTCCCACACCCACCTAAGTCCAAATTTAAGCTTCTACATTGCGAAACGCAAGAATTGTTTAGCATTCTAACGATATTTTTATGTCATACCACGGCTAGAATTATACCCAAATTATCGCGACTACAAAATCGTGCAGGTCCAAAACCGCATTCTATTACCGCTGGGAACTCAATAGACAACATTGAAGGTCATAATAAATTTCAGGTTTTCTTTGTTTTGCCTTGAATCATGCAAGTTTAATTTCTAATTGCTAATTTTGATTTTGAAAATATTTGATTCCCGCCATCAAATTGAATATTATATTTCGTAGAGGTCTCTTAGTTTACATATTGTGTTTTTTTAGACCCCCTGTAGTAACCAAATAATATCTACGTCGTCTGAGAATCAGCTACAAGTCCGAGCAAGTCGTTTGTTTCATCGCGACCTGTTTGTTGTTATTTCGGCGACTTCGCGGGCATTGCAAACATCTCAGGATACGCAAATTAGTGTATTGGCTCAAAACTTTCAAGATGCCAAGGTTTACGGAATGTTGGCGTTGTGGGAACTCGTCTGCCACAGTAGCTTGTCCTTCTTGTGACGTTGCAAAATACTGCAGTAAAAAATGCAAAGCAAATGATATCGCGAGACACAAAGACGCCGAATGTCGTCCAGTTGCAATCATAAAAACTTGTTCATCATGTCGTAAGACTGGTTCATCTCTACAAACATGTAGTGGCTGTTATCGAGCTTTTTATTGCGACGCGAAATGCCAAATGAATCACCGAAGTGAACACAAATTCGAATGTAAGCGTATTGTGGATAAAATTAAATCTCTGGCTGGTTCACTCCTGGCTTTTTTCCCTAATTCTGGACGGATTTGTATGGCGCATTATTACTGGGGCAATATGCCTGCATATGACTATCTTAACTTACTGGAGAATGAAGGTGTCAACTACGATTCAGATATGAATGTTCTAGTCCTTGGCGTTGGTGATTTACGAAATATTGTGCTCACTTGTGCTTCGTTACCCGAGAGCTTCGCAAACAAAGTCAAGTTCGTATTAAACGACATAGACGAATGGGTCTTGGCAAGATTGGTTCTACTACTCTATATGATGATTAAATGTAGGTATACGTACTAAATATACTCGCTTTCTGTAGCCTGAAAAAATGCCTGCATATATTATCATTTACATGCATTTGCGACAAGAATATAGTAACAATACATCTTAGGGAATCAATGTTAAAGAATTTAAAAATTATTTATTAAACAGGATTAAAGTTTCAAATACATAATATATATCGCTAACACATAATTATTTTGATGTATCAGTCAAAAGTAGGCAATACTTTCGAATAGCCCGTCATTTGTCCTTATATAGTATAAGCTATTTTGTTTGTATATGGCTCTTATATACATGGGATTTTCCCTGACTATAAATAGAAGTTGTTTGATAATTCAATGCACAAGGACGCCAACCTGCAATAAATTAATACCGGACATTGAATATTCAATGAAGACCTGCTCTAGAATACAAAATCTACCCATTTACCTGTTCAAAAACACTCCATATATGCTTCAAATTCGTAGATTTTTTACCATCCATTTGAATGAAAGTTTTTCAATTAGAAGGCATCTTTTACATTGAGTCAATTTTTCGTACATCTTAAAGACCATTCAAATGAAAAATATTATTTGAAAAAATTCAAAATATCAGTTATGCTGATGTGATGGTGAATCCAAACTTTAATTTACCCATAGCACCTTTGTAAACGTTTGCTAGTTACCAGTTTTACCCCGTCTTAAACTCACCCATGCGCCTAACTTACAAAAACGCCCAACGTCCATGACATATAATTGCGGACAACTTTCGTTTCGCACTTGCAATTCCGGGCGTAATTAAAATCTCCGAGCAGAATTAGTACCCTCGCCCGGTGCGAAGAGGCCGGATTATAAAATCAAGCCTTGTCAAATCAGATACTTACCTACCGAAAACAAAACAAATATAAGTGAATTTCCATAGCCCGAATTAAAAAAAAAAACTTCCTGTCTGGGTGGAGTCTAAAACACGCAATGGAACAAACGGAATACCTGAAATATCTGGAACATCTGAAATACTGATTATTGAATACTACCTTATTTGCAAATTATTGCAATACTTCTTTTATAAATCGGTAAATAAAGCCTCATTAGGTCGTACTATCCGTATTAATATGTACGTATATGTATAATGTAGTGACGTAATGGCTTGAGTGTTTTTTAATGTGCATGGCGATAATGAGCAAGCCTCAGGAAGAAACTTTTATCATTATGGAAACACTGTTTTTGACCATGGCAGACGAATTTGAAAGTGAATATTAAATTGAAGTTGCATCCAATGAAATTGAAGCATTTCTTTCACGACAATCATGTATTATTGCATTGATGCCTGGGGCAATAAATTTGCAATAAAATTCAGTATATTGTAGATGATCCAGATATTCTAGACATTCCAGATGTTCCAGTTGTTCCATTTCGCGTTTTAGACTATATACCCCCTGTCTGTGCTAGTTGGTTGCTAAGGTAAAATGAATGTGCCTTTTTCTAAAACACGAGACGAAAATATTTCGGGAAGTTCAGTCCTGAAAACCGTGCATGTTCTTACTTCTTAATTTCATCTACTGTAACTGTCAAAGCAAAATGGGATAATGAATTTCGGACTTGCAACATTAGAGTTGATACTGCGTGAAATGACTGGTTTTAGACATAAACAAGAAGCTCGTCCCCTAAACAGGTCCCGATATACTTTGTTAACATTGGAATGGGTTAATTCAGAAATAATAGGAATATAGCAAAATTATTAGCTATTTAATCCTGTTTACATTTTAACTTTTTTAGGTGATCGAAGCGTGAGTAAAGTTGTTACAGAAATTTGGTACTCGCTGTCCTTGAGCGAAAAAACGTACAATTACCTCCATCAAACGCTTCAGGGATTGCTTCGATTACAGAGCGCTGAGGATATGAAAACGGCCACAGACGGAATAATACATCTAAACGAAGAGCATTTTAGGAAGTTTCGAGACGTTTGGGCACGATGGCTTGAAATGAGAGTAGAAGGTACATCACACATTCGAAAACAACGCGAGAAGGCAATGAACGCAGACCTTGGGAGTTTTGGAGGCAGAATCAACTATTACAATTGTATTCCGAAGGAACACGTTCCCTCAGCCATGGAGTACATGGAGAAAGGTGTTTTCAATCGCACGCAGAATTGCTCATTTGCCGAAAACCCCACACTTACAGGTCCTCCAATGTTTGGCAACGATTTAACCTATTGTTGTCCCACGAGTGTCCTTCCATTTGTTGGTTGGGATTATGTTGAGGTCGAAAAATCGACGTATTCAAAATCTCTAGTTACCATGTTCGGAAACTACATCGAAGAGAAGTTAGAACGTTTCATGGAAAAACTTGCTGCGAGACAAGTGAGATTTGACATTATTTTAGGCAATTGCATGAACATCGAAGAATTTCTGACAGAAGAAGAAAAATATGATCGAATTTTCACATCTAATCTTATGGATTACATTCTTCTTCCGGAATTGTTAAGGTAAAAAGCATGACCAAGTTTTGAAATAGCAACTAGTAGAGCATCATTTTGCTAGGTTTCAGAACCCGTAACATACATAAAAGTGATGAATGCCTATCTCGCCCTGAAATTTAGTGTTTACAAATAAACGTTAGTCTTTTATGCTGAAAAATTGCATTTTGGCGTCCTATGTTTCTAAAAGGAAAGAAAGATATGGAGTAGTTAATACACTACTTAAGCTTAAACGTTAATTTTTAAAAGTTTATATATTTCTGAAGCATAATTCATATTGTTCAAATTTTAGGCTTTACTCTGGCAGGCTAAATAGAAATAATCCTCACACAACGTTGATCACTGAAACACAAAACTGGGTCAACTTCTGTCCTGCCGCAGACGTGGACTCGATGTCAATATTTGAACAAAGAGCGTCTTTCGGTGAAACTGCCTTGCGAGATACAAACGATCCAAAGTTTGCTAATGATGTTGGGACAACCTTCCGGGAATATCTTGATAACTCTCGTGAACTGCAGGACTACCTTCGTGCATTGTTTTATGCGGATCGCAAACGACAAAAATGCGGAACATCCACGCCGTCAAAAGTCCCAAATTTCAGAGAACTAGGAAACGAGTTCCAGTTGCGATTGCGGGATGGCTTCCGCAATGAAAATCGAATTGTCTTCTTGAAACCTGCAGTCAATCGACGAAGAGTGACAATGATTACTGGTCTGGAACGAAACATGGAGTGGGTGCCAAATTAAATTTTGCTACTTTTCTTCTCGTGAAATTTGAACTAAATTTTCGTCATTCGTCATCGTTTAATCATTCGGTGGACATTGCAACGAAGTCCAGGAGTAATTCAAATTTCTAGTGGAAAACTTCGTTTATAATATATCTATGCCAAATTTCTTGCACGTTTTTCCTTTCATTTATATAATTTTTTTTGTAATACTATTATACCTCGCACTACTAGTTAAACTTATCTAGTACAATACTTACTAGGTTACCTATGAGTAGAAATGCTGCCTGAAAGCAATAATTACATGAATCTTCGGGTTGCTAATCTTGTTTCACTCGGGAGGTCTCTACAAAGGGTTTTTAGAGAATTGTCTATGAGGGCTGATTGATTTGATATTTAATGGAACTCTAATTTCGTAGTGTAAGCACTAAATTTTCAAGTTATTTACAAGGTTAAAAGAAGTCCTGATATGTCTAAAATTGCAATAATTTATATAGCCTTAAATATTTAGAATAGAAATTTAAATTAACAATTAACCTACCCTTAATTACAATGATATCTTGAAAGAATATAGGTTATTAATCATAATGTTTAATAATCAGTAGTACAAAAAAGTAAAAAAGTCCTCCGCCTTTTTTGTTCTACAAAAATTAACATTTTGATACATTCGCACCTTTTCTGTTCTATTACGTAGCACATAGGTGCAGTCCTTTTTCTTTTACGTTCGGCAATAGTTGGTGAAAAGGGTGATTTGCTAGTTTCATTCCATTCGTGTATTTTTCGCAAATTGTAGCTCTTCTGACAGATAGTTTTTCTATTCCAACTAGTTGTAGCTCTGCTGAATACGGAGTATGGGATGATGGTCTTCAGGCCTCTTTGCTGGATGGATTCTAGCATGGAAGACGAGTCTTTCGAAATAGATTGCCACACGGGGAGGGCATGTTTCATTATTAATATATATTGATTGAATTGTAGATAGGTATATACTTTCCAATATAACCAGGGAGCAGCGTGGCAGCGTATTCAAATAATTTAGCATCAAATGCGGTATAAAAACTTCCTTAAATTAGACAAAACACTTCTCGACGTTTCGCCCTGAGTTATTATGAAAATAAATAGGGGCGAATACATGTTTTGTATGGGGGCAAAACACTTGATAAAAATGGGCTAATAGAAAACAAAAAATCAAAACATATTGGAATATATTGCGTTGCCAAAGAGATGCATGATTGTGGGCTAAGAATAGCCTGCAATGAGAGTAGCCTGATCAGCAACGAAAATATGTATATTACAAGCAGTATTGATGTAAAAAAAGAAATTGGAGTCCTATTACTCTGGGCGAGTTGGCTCAAATGAAAGAGGGTCTTTCATTTATTCCGCAGGGAGGAAGAGTGCCAAGACTGTTGATGAGTCGCATATTTCTTGTATAATTAATGCTTGAGGGTGGTATAGACAGGGTCTCTAAGGGTGTCTAAGCGGGGTAGCTATGGAAGTCGTTGGGCTTATAGAACACTGAAGTAGTGAGCCTATTGCAATTGATGAAAACCAGGATATCTAAGAATGTTATACTGGTCTTACTGATCTCTCATTTGAATTGGAGTGCTGGATGAAATTTATCAACACATTTTATGAATCTCGCCAACGCAGCACGAGAACATGATGCTGTACCAAGACAGTCATCACTGTACCTTCCCAGGTAATTAATGTAGAGGGCCAGTGTACTGTTCAAATATTTGTTTTTCCACAAAACCAACAAATAAGTTGGCAATGTTTGGGACCCATTTTAGTTCCCATTGCTACACCACTAAACGGTTTGTATTGCTCACCATCATAGGAAAAATTGTTGAGAGTGAGCATTAGTTCTGCTAATCTCACCGAAACAGTTGTCGATGGTTCCTGAGTGGTGTGTTTGTCTAAAAAGAATTTGAGGGCCTTCAAAGCATCATGGGGGGGGGGGGGGGTGACAGTGTATAAGGATTTGACTTCCATAGTCAAAATGAATTTGTGGGAAAAAATAAATATTTCTGTGAATTAGCCAATCAGCTTTGTCTACTGTTGGCGGTCGACTTGCCAAGAGGTCGACTTGCATACGCTTTGTTTCCTTTGTTTCGCCTTCGAATCTCCCCGCGAATTTTAAGGCAGGAGAAAAAAAGGTGTGTTCAGGCTAGGTACACACGAGCAAAAAAAACTTGTAAAGAAAAATTTGTTCCCCATACACACGAGCAAGTGAACTGGTCAAGAAAACTTGTCAAGGAAAACTTGCCCGCCTGTACAGGGCTTAACATGGATAATGATGTAGATCGCAAAAAAAGAGAAAAAAGTGTAGGTTAATTAAATTATATTATCAACATAATATTAAATTCATCGGTGTTGAATGTAATAACTACTCAACACTTTAATTGTTTATAAAACAGGACACGGTTTGATTTCATTGAATATAGAATTAATGGCAGAAGTAAGCACACGTCAAAACAGAGCGAATCTTGCTAAGATTGCTGGAATATGTGCTATTTTTATCTTTATGATGACTTCCTGGAAACCGGGTCAATTTGTTGACATTTCCGGCCAAAAATATTCGTGGTGCCATATTTTATTCTATTATGGTTATTTCGAAAGAAAGTCATTCAAAGGCTTAGGCCTAGAGATGCCAAGATTCACCGAATGCTGGCGTTGTGGAAAAACACCTGCTATAATAGATTGTCGTTCTTGTAACGTTGCAAAATACTGCAGTAAAAAATGCAAAGAGGATGATATTGCGAGGCACAATGACGCCGAATGTCGTCCAGTGTCAATATTGAAAACTTGTTCATCATGTGGTAAATCTGGTTCGTCCCTACAAACTTGCACTGGTTGTTATCGAGCTTTTTACTGCGACGTGAAATGCCAAAGAAATCATCGGAAAAAACACAAAATCGAATGTGAACGTATCATCAATAAAATAGAACTACTGGCTGGTATGCTTCAAGTTCGTTCACGTTTGGGACGGACTTGCATTCATTACTACTGGGGGAACGCGCCAGCATACGATTATCTTAACTTACTGGAGAACGAGGGTGTCGAGTATGATTCAGATATGAATGTTCTAGTCCTTGGTGTTGGTGATTTACGAAATATTGTGCTCACTTGTGCCTCTCTACCCAAGAGCTTTACAAACAAAGTCATGTTTGTATTAAACGATGTAGACAGATATGTGTTGGCAAGACTAGTTTTACTGCTCTATATGATGATCAAATGTAAGTGGATTTATTTATTGTATATTTAAAATATATGTTCATCAAGGAAATTGCTGCGCGACTGGGACAGTCAGCTTACTGTCCGATTGACCGTCGAAACAACCACGTTGCCAGTATCGTTAATTGAGGGCCATATTCATATACTCATGTTAAGAGACCGTAAAGACGATCGATTTGAAAGGAAATTAATCCTGCGTAGCATGAATACATTAGTATGCACCCCTCCCCCCCCCCACACACACACACACACACACGATTATCGTGCTGACTACGCCGCTGCATGTATCGAGCCTCGAAATCATCTGCGTTGAAATTAGTTCAATTTGTAATAATGGCCGTTTTCACACTAGAGACGCATAATGCGTCTGGACGCATTTTGCGTCTTCGTCATTTTTTGTCTAGTATAAAGGCGGGACACCTAATCAGACGAATAAGTCGATGAAAACATGCGCGAATAGATTACATTAGCATTTTTGGTTTATTTCATCACTGTCTCATTTTCCAGAATTATTCGTCTGTGTGCCGTCTTCACGCGGGCAGACGCGTTATCCATCTAGACGAACTATCGTTGGTTGTGTGTCTCTAAGACGAAAAACTGAGCATTAATCGTCTGGACGTATTATGCGTCTGTTATCCGTCTTTATACAGCAGACGAATAACCAGAGAAGACGCATTATGCGTCTCTAGTGTGAAAACGGCCAATTATATTCCCCAAGCAGCACTAATTCCGCTTGGAGTTTACAGAAATTATAATATAATATAATATAATATACATAGTTTATAATCTTTGAAGTGGTAGCTAAGTGTCTTTGTTTACTTCGGATTTGCTTTAAGAATGCATTAATGATCAAAGCCGTTCTACTAGGTAAGCGGGTTTTCTACGCCAAACAAAACACACTTGTAAGCTTTTTTTGTGGGAGAAGGGGTTTGGGGGAAGCATTCCTATATGATGTAATTCTATATGGTAAATCTTTCATCCGAAAGACTAGTTCTTTAAATGGCTTTAAATCGTTGTCCTTGGGTTTATATTAAGGAGCTTTAGCAATGACTACGAGTACGAGTACGAGTATGAGATAATTATTGAGATTCGCCATTCTCGCGCATTGTTTGCTTACGCCATCAGCCAAAAAATCGTAGTCAGAAAGCTTCTGAGCACGAGTTTGTCGATAAAGTTCGTACTCAAAATCTCCAAGTTGCCCAGTCAAGTATGCGCACACGCTACACCCACCATGCATGAAAAACATCAGTGAGTTTATAAGATACACCAAATCTACGACGCGGACGTGAAGTAATACTGCTCAAATATCCACTGTTTCCCAAAAGCGATGGAAATTATAGACTCTTTTTGACAAACAAAGTTAGAGCCGTATGTAATGCAAATTATTAAGGCCAGCGCACACTAGAGTTATGTGCTTAGCAAAAAGTCATTCGTGGCCATTGGCGTAAGCCAGTTGCTCTCGTGTGCGGGCGACTTTTCCGGCGACTTTGGTCATTCGTTCCACTTGCGGCAAATATCTAGCATGTTTGATAATTTCTGCCTCGCGTGCCGAAATCTTTCCGTGTGCGGCAATCTGAAAGCTATCTGCTTATGGATTGTCTTAACAGCGCATGCGTAATATAAGAAAGTAAACATCCAAGATGGCGAACAGATTGCAAAAACAAAATTATGGATGAAAGTGGAGACGAAGAGGTGTTATTTTGGTTGCTGTTGCGTCCGACTAGACTAAACACCGTTATCCAAGTGCTATTAATTATATTACCTGTTTGAGAAAGCTCACTATCTATTTCTGCAATAGCGCATTCCCGTTTCTCTCTGTTTCTAAAATCTGTTGAATTCACAGCGTATAAACACCTGTATTCTGGCCAAAGATTAACCATTTTGTCTTCCAATATGGCCTCAGCCACAAATTCGTTTTGCTTTGTTTGCACCGCTATCTTGGATGTTTACTTTCTTATATTACGCATGCGCTGTTAAGACAATCCATAAGCAGATAGCTTTCAGTTTGCCGCACACGGAAAGATTTCGGCACGCGAGGCAGAAATTATCAAACATGCTAGATATTTGCCGTAGGTGGCACGAATGAACAAAGTCACCTGAAACGTCGCCCGCACACGAGAGCAACTGGCTTACGCTAATGGCCACAAATGACTTTTTGCTAAGCACATAGCTCTAGTGTGCGCCGGCCTTTACTGGTTTCCTCACACGTCGTAAATTTGGTGCATCTTAGGGCCTCCACAGACTAGGGATTTAGTCTTCGACAACTATTTATGATTGACAACTAAAAGTTATCGACAACTAAAAAAAGTAGTCTCTCACGCAAGTTGTAGGCAATTAAACTCTTAATTATCAGTTGTTGACAACTACATAACACTTATCAACGACCTCATTTTTTGGTGTTTTTCTAGTGTGTGAAAACTTTTGTTTTAGCTCAGTTTTCGACTACTTTCAATCTCCGCGCTATTTCGGTTGCTAAATCAGTATTTGAGCGCCAGTGTGTGGAATCGTTTATCGGACTTATTTAGTTGTCGATAACTTTTGGTTTTCGATCACAAATAGTTGGCGACAACTAAATTCCTAGTCTGTGGAGGCCCTTAAACTCGCTATCAACCTGACCGCACGCGCTAGTTGGACAGTATACGATTCGAGTGATCTTGAACGTGACAATCAGGAGCGCTTCCTCCCAAGCCCGAACTTGTATGGTGTTGATTTGTTCGATTACTAAAGCAACAGAATGACATATATTGATTTTAGACTATTGTTTTTAGACTTAGAGTCAATATAAATGAAGGAGTCACTGTATATTGTAATATATAGTGACTCTTTCATTTATATAGTCTAAAATTAATATACATCATTCTGTTGCTTTAGTTTAGCAACGTAAAAAGTGTTAACTAAACGACAAAAAGTACGTGTTTTTTTGTCGTTTAGTTCGCACTTTTCACAAATGCTCCTCGACCAGTTAGATTGCTTCATTTACACAATTAAAAATAAATAAATCTCTTACATATCTTAATTTCAGGTGATAAAAGCGTTAGTAAGATTGTGACAGAAATTTGGTATTCGTTGTCACTAAGCGAAAAATCGTACAACTACCTCAGTACATCACTCAAGGGACTTCTGGATTTCAAAAGCGCAAAATATTTTATGAATTCAACAGACGGAATAGTAAATTTGAATGAAAGCTGTTTCAAAGAATTTCAAGAAGTTTGGAGACGATGGCTTGACTTAAGAGTGGAAGGTGCTTCAACCATCCGAAAGCAACGAGAGGCAACAATGAATGCTGATTTTAGTAGTAACGAAGGCAAACGTAACTATTATGAAAGTATTCCTAAAGAGCACGTCCCTTCCGCTATGAAATATATGGAAGATGGTGTCTTTCAAGGCACATCAAATGATTGTTATTACGCAGAAAACCCAACACTCACTGGCCCTCCTGTATATTTCAAAGACTCCCCGTATGTGTATTGCTGTCCAACAAGTGTGATTCCATTTGTTGGTTGGGATTATCTTGACGTGAAGAAATTAATTCACACGAATTCACTGGTCACTATGTTTGGAAACTACATCGAGAGCAAGTTAAAAAGTTTTATGGAGAAACTTGCATCGAAACAAGTGAATTTTGAAATTATTTGTTGCAATTGTATGGATATAGAGGAAGTCCTCGACAAAGAACGAAAGTATGATCGAATTTTAACATCTAACCTCATGGATTACATTTTTCTTCCGGAATTGTTAAGGTAAATTTTACAAGCTAAGTAGCCATAATTCAAAGCGTTTTGGTTCAGGACGTGCATGGTCTTAGTATTTTGGTGTAATTTCAATTTTGTACAGCCTCGTACCCAGACTTTTTAATTGTAAAATATATAACGTTGCATCCAGTTATTGTAAAGAGGTCAGCTGAAAAAAGGCGAGCGCGCGGGGTGCTTCGGGTGGTTTTGTTTAGTGAGGCAGAAAATCGTTTCTGAAAAACGTTTGTATTGTTGCAGTATTTTTCATTATTTATAAATTTTTCCTGAAATCGACAGTCGACGGGCTATAGCCATGTATTGTGAACGTTTCCTTTGGCGAAGAATCAACAGAAGGTATCTTTATATAAATATTTTCTTTCGGAGTGACTATATCATAAAATACTCAAATAATTGACTGCCGTATTTACATATCTACTATTTGGAAAAGGGAACACATTTACAACATATTAAGACTTAAGAGGTTTCTATTCATGAGATAAAAGATAAACTCATATTCCCTTGTTTACAAGTTTAATAATCTGACGATAAATTCGATGCGAAATGGCAACAACTCGAATTCAAAAAAAAGCTGATACTTATCGGATATAATTTGTAACATGAAATATTCAACATTAATCAACCTATAAAATTTTAAAAACCGGCGCATCTGTAAAACCCTAAATCTAACTCATGTAATTATATTACACAATTATATTGTGTTGTATTATACTCAATGTATTGTATAATTCATTGGATGTTTTCATTTTGAAATAATTTGCTGGCAGGCGCTAACTTTGTCAAAACCACCCCAAGCACTCCCGCACGCTCGCCTTTTGTTCAGCTGATCTCTATAAAATAACAGAATATAACGTTATATATTTTACTATTAAAGCGCCTGGGTACGAGGCTGAGCTTCGTAAGCTTGATAATTTCTGTGTGACCGTTATTTCTGAAAAGACTTTTTGATCGATGACATATTGTTCATTTCAGAGTTTTCTCTGGCTGGCTTAATCGAAAGAATCCCTACGCAACTTTGATAACAGAGTCGCAAAACTGGCAGATTTTCTGTCCAGCGGCTGATGTTGACAGCGCGCTAATATCTCAGCAAAGGGCAGCTCTCAGCAGAATAGCTTTGCAGGATACTAAAGATCCAAAGTTTGCTGAAGATGTTCAAACAAATTTCAGGGAATACTTGGATAACTCTCAGGAAATGCAAGATTTCCTCCGTGCCTTATTTTATGCGTATCGCAAACGCCGAATAGAAAAAAGCAAGCCAAAATTGCCAAAATTTAAAGAACTTGGAAATGAGTTCCAATTGCGTTTGCGCGATGGCTTCCGTAATGAAAATAGGATTGTTTTCTTTAAACCGGCGGTCAATCGACGAAGAGTCACAATGATTACAGGTCTTGAACGATACATGGAGTGGGTGTGCATATAAGTATAAGTATTAGATGAAATCATTGTCAATTTAATTCATATGCAAAAAGGCAATGTAAAAAACTTTATGGGGCCGATTACATAAAATTATATTGTAAAAAGGGATCCAGGGTAAGGAGGAATAAATTACCACAGCTTATAATCGCAATTGCATTGATTAATTGGCGGATTTTCATTTCATAATCTTCTCTGGAAATCCCTAATCAACAGCATCGTTTTTAAAGTGGAAGTGAAGTCCGTATAAACTAACGGTTTGTTTTCATTTTGAACTTCTATACTTTTTGCAATGCAATGGATATGTTAATATCTAATACTCCGTATCTAATGTAGTATGGCTACGCTTCTAAATCAACGTTTATTAAAGCTTTGGAATTTGCGCCAATTTTTATAGATAGGGTCCTCCATTAATATGAGCAGAACCGATGCGCAGAACGAACTTAATTAATCCGTGTAATTTATTCTGCCTAACCCTTGATCCGCCACTGATCTAACTGAACTTAATAGCTAATTCATATAAAGGAAGATAAATTGAACTTACGCTTTCATGCATTAGTATCATTGAGATTATTAATTAGAATAAAACACCAGAGTTATCCCCGTTTTAGCCAAATTTACTGATGGGCCTCGTCTTGCTAAGCTCACAAAGGCGTAAATCCTGGGGGGGGGGACAGGTCTCCCCCCCACCTTTAGAGTTGGAGGGGACGAATATGTATATGTCCCCCCAATTTTTATACCATAGTGTCTTACTAATTTTAAGGTATATTAGATTAAAAAATCAAGAAATGTTCTTCACAAATGTGAACTCGAAAGTCCAAACTATTAACATTCGACGATTCCATATAAAACAATTGATAAATGAAGTAATTGCCTACTGTTTTATCGACCGTTGACCGTGTATATATTTAGAATTACATTCCTTTTCCTGTTTTGTTAACGGTGTACCCTTGTACCCGGCACCTTATGTCATAATTATACAATACAAGTATGAACAAGTAATACAACCTAAATGTTTTACGTGGCAGTTAATCATATGCATTAACTAATCTATGCAAACTGAGGTGTCCTCCCCACTTATAAGCTCAACAACCTTGACTTAAAAATATGTTAATTATAAGATTGCCATTAGTTTGTGTAAAATATAATATGTGATGAGAAAGGAACATTTTTTTGAATAAATCCAACTCAACATAGGTAGTGAGTTGTATTGTAGTTTTATGTGGTCTCCAAACCATGTATATTCTATTAACTGTATAGTTTCACGCACGGTTTCTTAGCGCTTGGCCTCGAGGTGCGGCTTAACAGATTCTTCCTTACTTTAATATAGCACTTGTATTTAGTGGCATGGCTAGAACATAATTGGGGGGGGGGGCTTATTCATATAAGCTATTGCACACAAATAAATCCGTACGTCGGGCAAAACTGAGCATATCGTGAATAAATTATAACCCCTCCCCCCTAATAATATATTCTTTCAGCCACGCTATTGCTTGCTTTGTGCGGCGAACAGCTATCTCCAACTGCTTTAAGATAAACTTGGTTTTCAGCTTCTGTTTTTCAGAGTCTCCCATAAATCTCTAGCGTTTTATGGACCCCATCAGAGGTTCCTGCAGGTATTAAAATTACGAGTGCAATCCCTCCGTGCATTCGTCCGTTCGTCGCGCATATGACACTTTAACTAACTAGAATTAAACCCTTTCGTCAAATAATAACACGCTATATGATATTGTGCGTTTGAAAGCGTCTGTCCAAAATGCAAATATTATATTTTAACAGCTTATCTGTTCAATCAGTTCCCGACAGCCCGAATCCATAGTGTAAATACTAATTAGATTCATGTAAACTGGCATTCACATTGCAAATATATTTGGGTAATTAATGTTGTAAATACTGTTGTAAATATAAATACGGGGTATTTATATTACAATTTTTGAGTTCAAGTTCAAAAAAAGAAGTTCAAATAAACATGTCTAAACCATTGAATCCCCTAATGTTATGAGCAGAACCGATGCGTAGAAGACTCTGTAAAACATTTTTATATCATAATATGCATACCGCTGTCGTCAAAATAAAAACCAACGAAGTATGGAAATGACTCTTTAGTTTACAAGAGTGTACATTTTAATTTTCTAGTTTTCATTTTGCGAAAACATCCGACATGGAATTGTGTAAATTGAGCCCTTGTTTTTACTTCCGGCTACATACGCATGATGAAATGTTCTATAACGAATTTTGCAAGATATTAATTTCAAAGTAAGAAAGATGCCAAGGTTTACAGAATGTTGGCGTTGTGGGAACTCGTCCGCCACAGTAGCGTGTCCTTCTTGTAACGTTGCGAAATACTGCAGTAAAAAATGCAAAGATGATGATATCACGAGGCACAACGACGCTGAATGTCGTCCAGTGTCAATTTTGAAAACCTGTTCATCATGTTTTAAGATTGGTTCATCTTTACAGAGATGTACTGGTTGCTATCGAGCTTTTTACTGCGATGCAAAATGTCAGAAGAACAATCGAAAAAAACACAAAGTTGAATGTAAGCGTATAATTAGTAAAATAGATTCCCTAGCTCAAAAACTCCACCTTGAGTTTCTACCAAAATATGGACGGATTTGTGCGGCGCATTACTATTGGGGGAACGCGCCAGCATACGACTATCTTAACTTACTGGAGAACGAGGGTGTCGAGTACGATTCAGATATGAATGTTCTAGTCCTTGGTGTTGGTGATTTACGAAATATTGTGCTCACTTGTGCCTCGTTACCCGAGAGCTTTACAAGCAAGGTCAAGTTTGTGTTGAACGACGTAGACAGATGGGTCCTGGCAAGACAGGTTTTACTGCTGTATATGATGCTTAAATGTAAGTCTGTTTTATATTCCTAACAGGCTAACAGTATTCTGTTAAAACTAATTGTATTTTCACCAAAAGTGTCTAATACCAGTATCATTGCCATCGAACGTATCCGTATATTTTATTCCTTTCAAAATATCATTACAGCATATAGCTTTTGCATTGTTTTATAGCTCTCTTTATAGCCTATATTTTAGGCTTCTCAAGCGGAAAACGAAAGTATAATTAGTTACACTGGCATTGAAATTATATTTGCAGTATCCACTTGCAAGCAAGCAGCACACTATTCTTGACGCAACATGAAGTTTTTCACATTTACTCGTGCGCAGTTCTTTGGCCGAATGTAAATTCAGCTCACTGTGCAAAGTCAACCGAAATCTCGACTTGTAAAAATTTTGTATGTCTGTCGGCATTCTGGGGGGTCACGGGGGGTGTCTCATATTGCATACTGCATTTCCGGGGTTCAGATTATTCTTAGAGTGAGGGGTTGTAAAAAAATAGAGAAGGATAGACATTCAATGGCAAATAGTAATATTGATACTTGTATTTGGTTAGTTCCAAGACGCGTACTACACAAACAAGAATATTTGGTTTTTAATGCGGTAATCCAATGGCAAATTGGCAATATTTTATCTATCTGCATTTCGTCTATTCAAGACACGTTTTCAAGTGTCCCAGCTACTTCCATATAAAATATAAATTTAAGTAATATGCGAGGTAATATGTACAATATATCATATCAATCTCTTAATTTTCTTGAACTGTTATATCCTTATTTAAATGAATTAATTAATTCATATGTTTCAGTTAAATGCCATGTAATCATGCTCACTGATTTGTGCCATGCTTTGTAATAATTATACCGTTTAAGTTTGCCTTACGAGGCATATTTATCTTCACATGGCATATTTATCTTCATTTGAGGAAATTTCAGTATGTTTTTCCCAGGTGCGGATCTAGGATTTTTCATACCTTAGTCAAATTTTATGACGTCATTTATATGACGTCATTTATGACGTCACGTATGACGTCACGTATGACGTCACGCATGACTCATTTACTGGCATATTAAGATGTTCGATTTTTTAATGATAGTCGTCAGACTACCAACTGAACTGCTTCGCCCCCTATTAGGGCTCATCAGCGTGCCTAGGATACACTTTTAATGTAACTACTATAACTACAAAAGATGTATTAAAAATAGACGCTAATTGTTTTTGAGATGACTATTCCTTAGTCCCTACTTTAAGTAGTCCCAACTTTGAGTATTACTGTTACCTACTAGTACTAGGGCCGAAGCTAAAGCATCAGAACTTAGGAGAAGTAGGAAATATTCAAAACAGGAAATTAAAACTACGCTAGATCAAGTATCAGAAAA
Source organism: Dendronephthya gigantea (assembly GCF_004324835.1). NCBI lineage: Eukaryota > Metazoa > Cnidaria > Anthozoa > Malacalcyonacea > Nephtheidae > Dendronephthya > Dendronephthya gigantea. The sequence continues at coordinate 3,085,909 of NW_021163014.1, forward strand.
TTATTTTGCGGACTGACGGCAGAGTTACAATGTCAACATCATGATGTATTCACTCATAATTTTCATATGAACGTATTTAATTAACTATTTATACATGTGATATACATCAGGAATACGGAATAATAACAAGTGACTAAAAGTGAACATGCTAAGTTTGTGTCTTTCATATCATATTTAAGTTATATATTCATATATATATATATATATATATATATATATATATATATATATATATATATATATATATATATATATATATATATATATATATATATATATATATATAGCAACCTTTTGACCCGGCCAGCGCAGACATATGTAAATTTATATTTGAATACATAAAGAACTAGCCATGCTTGTTGTTGTTCGACAATCATTTTGCCGATTTGAGATCTAAAAACACAGTTATATAGAAGTAACTTATTGCAGTACAAGCCTTTTTCTTGCCATTACGAGCGTGCTTCGGCACATACTGTATAATTCCACACAAAAATTTGAGCTTAGCCTTGAGCGTGTCGCTTTCATAAATACAAAGATCGAACGTCGCATAAATATCGCGTCATTTAGACACTCTAAATCGTTCGAATGGCTCGTACAAATCACTGCAAGACGATGAAGACATTGTAAAATAACACAATAACAAAGCGAACGCGAAAAAGCAGAAGATAACTTCGAAATTTAATCCTTCGATGCTCACGGAGCGATTGAAAAGGCATGCTTCCACTCTTTGCCTAATCTTTGCCTAACATGACTAACACAGGCATGCTTACGAAGCACAGTGATTGGTTCAACTCGCCAAAGATTAGGCAAAAAATGCAAGCCAATGAAATAGAATTTAAAAAAATTACCCAATCATAAGGCTTCCAGATTACGTCAAGTTAGGCAAATTCGTCTTGGTTAGGCAAAAAAGCTATTAGCCAATCACAAGACTGTATCGGCCGCCAGGCATAGGCAAAATAGCTGCCTCTCATTGGCTTGCCTCATGGCTTGCCTAAATACCAATGAGCTATATATCTATAAATAACTGGACTGTGATATGAAAATATGAATAATTAACTGTCATGTTTCCACTTATGAATGAATACTTTGGGAATTGGGAACTGGGAATTCGGTAATTATTATCTGGATAATTTACCATAGTCACTTGACTATGTTGCCTACCCCTAGATCCGTGCCTGGTTTTTCCTTTTCAAATTTTACCATTACATGAAACTTAATAACAAATATAATCATTACAGCCTTTGGGGGTAGAAATGAAATTTAAATATAGTTTGTTTCTAGGTGATAAAAATTAATATCCTATATGCTATAACATAATGCTACCCAGTTCTGCATTTCAAAAGTTGATATGGCGAATTACAGCAAGTATCTATGAAAGGGGTACTTTAGACATGCATTGTCTGGATAAAACATTAATGAGCATAGAATATAAGATAAAGTGAGAGTAATACCTGATGAAAGCAATGTGTTTGTCCAGAATTATTGAAGATTGTATACTTAAAATTTATTTTATGGAGTTTTATATTCAAAGTTACTATATCCTTAACATTTAAAATATTGAATGTAATAATGCCATAACATCCCATTATCAATGATTTTTGGCTACCCATGACATTCAATTTTTCCAAATGTAATCAGTTCAATCTTATGCATAATATGACCTCTTCAAATTTTTATTTACTCATTTGCTTTATCTCATCAGTTTTTATGATTGCTATTTACTTTAAATCTAGTAATAATTTATTATTCATATTTGTACCACAGGAAATAAGACTTATGATTAAGACAAGTATGAATACATTTACTATATATGTGCTATTGATTCTTCATTTTTCAGTTAAATTTTGTTCACTGATCTTTCCTAATGCATTTTGTCTTCATTAATGTCAAAATGCTGCCTGCAAGAACATTTCAGAAGCAGGGGCGGATCTAGGATTTTTCAAACATAAGTCCAAATTGGGAAATTTTAAGAAAATTTTTCAAATCGGCATATCGGAGTTTTGATTATTTCAGCTCATTTTAGGGTTCATCACAATGCCCAGGAAAGACATACTAGATTCGGCGTTCCGCTGATTAGCAGAGCTGGCGAGGGTCATATTTCAAAACACACAACTTCGCACTCCCATATATTATCCCCTTATGATAGCAATAGTTGATTTAACACAAATTAAACAATATCCTCAAATAAAATAAAGAGAAATATTTCCATTGCTTCACGTGAGATGCATTAGGCGTACAAGAACTTTACTGTCTTTACAAAACCATGATAATCATAACAAACATAATGTGCTATAAATAGTCGCGAATATTATAATATGCATCGCAAACTTCAATATAATGCAAATTTTCAAACACTTCAACGAGTGCTGAGTAAGTAGGCTTATCCATTCTAGGGCATTTTACCGACGGGATAAGTTTTATAACCATAATATTATGAGCCGAGGAACTAGGAAGATTATGATATATAAACTATATTGATAATTGATCAGGTTACACAACAAAGCGGCATGAAATCAATAACTGTGAACGAACCAGATATATTGCTATATTCGTATTGCCATGTTAAACGTTTCTCTTACCAACACAGTCTTAGTTTCCATGTTCAGCTGGGATATCGTGATTAATTCCCTCGTATATTGAAGTCTAACATCAACACAGTTCACAGTTGCTCGCATGAAATCGCTGCTCCACGATAAAGTTTATCAAGAGCCAGTTATCTGTAAAATCCTGCTTCGAATGTCCAGCAATCGGTTTGTCTTGGTAAGGTTGATATAAATCGTCATGTGTAGGCGTACTGTCTCTTGAAGCAACAGTATCGCATCGTCTTCAACTTCCAATATTGGCAATACATAATCCGGGATAAATTAAATATCCGAATCAAGTTGGCTGTCTAAGCTGTCGGAAATACTTGACGACGTCGTTTTAGCGAAAAACGAACCAAAAGGTTTATATAATACATGATTTCCCACTGTATTGCCGCAATATTTCTATATTTTAAAGCGTGTTTCTTGTTTACAAAATTAGCGTGTTCTCCATGTACGTCACTTCCTGTGAAAAAGGGCAACTAGTTCCCACTCACAGCACCTCACGGTCAAACACGAAAAAAGCCAACTTTGAGGCCCGAAAAGCACAGGAAGATCAAATTTTCGTCTTATCAAATATATTGCAAATGTTCTTAAAATCGTCTAATCTATGTAAGTAGGTTATTTCCCTGAGGTTGATATAGGCACTTTAAGCAGAGAAATAGCATGAAGTATCTCGAAATTATTGACCGCTTTTACTGACTTTGAACAAGACTGTGGACTCGTTATTTACAAAAATTGACAGTATTTTGATCTAAAATATTGGGAAAAATGCAATAAAACAAGGAAAAAATTCAAAATAATTCAACAAAAAAGGCGCTCTTAATATAAAAAGGTCCCTTTGAGCCAAAATACCGGGTGCAGTTGAAAATGGAGATGGCTAATCTTTGCTAGGATCGCAATTTGGCATCGATACATCTCCCGAAGCAAAAATATACTCCGTTGCTGCCCAAATGAAAAAAATAAAGGCGTATTGAAATTTTACAAGCTTTTTCTTAGTGTATAACGGTTGACAACTTTGGTATGTGTTGATTTTAATGTTTTCTCATTCCTGGAAAGCTCAAGACGCCATTTTTAACTACGATTTGGAAAGTTAACGATCCCCTTTAGGATAGTTAACTTTAACTACTTTTTAACTGCAGTTAAGGCTAACTACACTTTTATACAACCGGCTTAACTACGTGATTAAAGTTAACTACTTTTTAACTACTTTTTAACTGCAGTTAGCGCTAACTACGTTTTTATACAACCGGCCCCTGAAGACAGAGCGATCGAGCCCCGTTTAAAGTTAAAGTCAGTCCGACCACCCCGCAAATCAGTCGAGATAAGTCCGGTAAATTCAAACTGACCAATCGCAATGGAAGAAATGGACTGATTTGGCCCCCTTACTGAGGTGCAAATCAGTCCGGTCACCCCACAAATCAGTCGAGATAAGTCAAAATGGCTTATCGACCAATCAAATGAGCCGGCTGACCCACCCGATTCTGCGAGTTTTTTGTGTTTTACCGCTGCTCTGGATCAAAGAATATTGCTTTTTTGAAACTGAACCCTTTAAACTGGACTATGATTGTTATTCTTATTATAATCTTAAAGGAGGTTAATTATTCATATTTCAAGATAAAATTGAATATTTAATTATCATTTTTACTGCCAAAAATACGTAAGTCGCGCGACTGACTTGACTTACCCTAGATCCGCCCCTGTTCAGAAGTCCCTCAAAAAATTCTAGAAACAACTTGTCTTCAATGAAATTCATTTACACATTTTGGAATTAAACATGCTGAAGTGAATGTCTTTGCTTAAGATTTCCAGCAGCAATTTTTCCTTCTGATAAGAACTCCTAGTAGTGTTTGCATATTTTAATACACCCTGTATGAAAACCGGCATTGTTTGACGGGCCATTACCTACGAACGATGCACATGGCACGCATAACTTGGCACGGGCACGCACACTCATGTCACTCGTGACAATTACGACTGGTGGTAATTATCTCATTTGGATAAGTTTAATTCAAAAGGCGTGCGCGATAATTAGAATTGTTAAGTGAAGGCCATTAATACTATGAAATTAATACCATATAAGGGTGTCTCAAAAAAAACGCAACCACTTAAATATGCAAGAATATTGATATTGTTCGGGTCTGCACCATAGTTCAGCTAAAATGACTTTTAGCTAGCATTTTGAATGAAGGATTAAGAGCCATTTTTAATTCCCAGAGGTGCTTATCTATTGTGCTTCAGAGCTGTATTGATGTCTTGCATATTTAAGTGGTTGCGTTTTTTTTGTGACACCCTGTATATGTTCTTTGGTGTGCACTTTCAGGTGAGCAAAATATAAGCGATGTGGTAACAGAAACTTGGTACTCGTTGTCATTAAGCAAAGAAACGTATGATTATCTTTGTACATCGCTTCAGAGATTGCTTGATTTGAAAGGAGCGGAAGAATTGAAGGCTTCAACAGGCGGAATGATAAATTTGAATGAAAGGAATTTTATAGAACTTGAAGAAGTTTGGAGACAATGGCTTAACCTAAGAGTGAAAGGCACATCTAGCATTCGAAAGCAGCGTGAGTTTACAACGAAAGGAGATTCTGTCAGTACCGAAGGCGAACTTAACTATTACAAATCCATTCCAAAAGAGCATGTTCCTTCAGCTATGAATTATATGGAAGATGGTGCGTTTCAAAAAGCAAAGGATTCATACGCAGAAAATCCCACACTCACAGGACCCCCACATTCCAAAAATCTTCCGTATACTTATTGCTGCCCAAGTAGTATCCTTCCATTTGTTGGTTGGGATTATATCGAGGTAAAGAAATTTCAGCATTCAAAGTCACTTGTTGCTATGTTTCGAAAGTATATTGCGGGCAAAATAAGAGATTCCATGGAAAAATTTGAATCTAAGCAAGTAAGCTTCGACATTATTTTGGGCAATTGTATGAATATAGAGGAATACCTCGAGGAAGAAAGAAAATATGATCGAATTTTGACATCGAATCTAATGGATTATATTCTTCTTCCCGAGTTGTTAAGGTAATTATGTGATGATAACTGTAATCGTATGATCTCTTTGTTGGGCCCTAATCAAAATTCCTGGGAACAAGTTTTAGTCAAGTGATCATTATTTTTATTTAGTGATCTTATTAATTGGTTATTTTGTCCGCGGCAACATCTTCGCCGATCGATCAGCCTGACACATCACTTGTCCGATTTCAATCTCTAGCTGAAAGCACAAAGAGTTGTAGGTTGTTCTTATTTATTTAAAATTCGGTTTTTGCATGGCAAGTTTCGCCTTCCAAGAATCAAACGGATATGATTATCCTGGATTGCGCATGACACTTATTCCGTAGTCAAGTTTTAAACGCCAGAGGTAGACGTCTTGGTGTCAATAATTGCGGGACCCAGGTTTTTCCATATCAATTTAGACAAGCGAGAGTCTCTCAGCAAAATTGCCCTGCAGGATACTAAAAATCCAATGTTTGCTAATGATGTGAAAACAAGTCTCGTTGAATATTTGGATAACTCAAACGAAATGCAGGATTATCTTCGTGCCTTGTTTTATGTATATCACCAACGACAAGAAACCGGAACGTCCACGCCATCAAAAGTGCCAAACTTCAAAGACCTTGGAAAGGAGTTCCAGTTGCGATTGCGGGATGGCTTCCGTAATGAAAATAGAATTGTCTTCTTTAAACCTGCAGTCAATCGGCGAAGGGTGACAATGATTACTGGTCTTGAAAGATACATGGAGTGGGTATGTGAGTATATTATAAAGTGAACTATCGGCTTTCAGTGAAGGCTTTCTTGTAGAAAAATTGATATCATAAATAACCGTCTTGAAACTTGCCCATGATAATGTTCCAAACGAATTTGTGGATCCGACTTCACTGCATGGATGCTAGATCCAGGTAAATTTATATATTTTGGGTTTAGAACTGTCCAATGTATGATTCAGTTTTGTTGACTTTGAGTTTCGTTTTGAACCACATAGGAAAAATTTGCCTATGTTCCTTTTTTTCCATAACTATGTAGGAGACACATTTTTCGAAATGCAACGCATTCTGTCATTGGCTCACGCAAAAAACGTGATGCTTTTCCCGCAAATTATGCCACGGCTTAGAATTTTTAAAATGAGCATGGCTTAAAATGGCACTCTTATATCGCACTGTCATCATAGGTTGCCCGCCGAAAATGTGTTTTTTTTATGGCATTAATCCACAATTAGCGTTTTGATCCGTTATATTTTGCATTACATGAAGTAGCGGACGCACTCGTAATTAAAAAATGTCAACGATCTCTTATATATATAATATATACAAGGTTGGCAAGTATGTTACAAAAACACTTCAATCTCTCAAAAAAACAGATCAGTATGTGCACGAGTAAATTTTAAACATGTATCCTGTAATTTTTTGGTCTTAAATCACTCCAAAAAGGCTGAATTTATCGAAATTCGTCAAAATTTTAGCGAAATTTTTTAAAACCATGCGGGATGATAGTTGCCTGCCTTACGTCACAGATATATGCCCAGTGATTGACTTTGGCAATTCGCCCAAGCAACGCCCACGTCAACCCAGTGTCAGCCAATCACAGGGCATATTTCGGAGTGATTTACAGTCGTGCCAATAGAAGCGTTCCCAAAAATGCTGACCAGTTCATTTCCTAACTTGAAGGAACACATCTGCACAATACCTCAACAATTTGAAAAGTTCCTTAAAATGTTCCTAACTTCCGGTTTCATTGACCAAACAGATTGCTCAAAAATAAAATATAAAATTTGATTTGTCAATCAGGAAGTTAGGAACTTTTTAAGGAACTTTTTAAATTGTTGAGGAATTGTTCAGATGTGCTCCTTCAAGTTAGGAAATGAACTGGTCAACATTTTTCGGAACACTTCTATTGGCACGACTGTAAGACCAAAAAATTACAGGATACATGTGTTGGTTTCGAAATGGAAGGTCGTTCAAGTTGTTATTTTGTAAAGACCTTCTGGCAAAAACAAGTTGTTATTTTCCGTTTCAGCGCAAAGATTTACATCAAATGCGTAAATTTGGTTAGCAAATGCGCAATGCGGTTGCCTTGCCTTGCCTAGCCACGTTATGTCCGTTACAAACACACCGCGTTTCTATGTTTTGAAATCCGGTTCATGCTACACAAAAACAGCCTACCTAGCTTAGGTTACTCATTCTACGCTAAGTCTCGAATGTGGGCGCTTGCAAGAAAGCAAAGGTTTATGTTACAATTCTATTCGCATTGCGAGACAAAAAATTCTACCTTTATTCTACCTCGATCAAAGCTATATCTACGCGCATGATAGTTAAAGTTGGTGCGTCTGCAAACCAAAGTAAGTAAATAGATAATACGTTGTTTCAGTTTGCAATTGTCGCGCTAAGTGTTTCGATAAGCGCTGCTAAAATCGGTTTAGTTGTTATATTGCATTGCATGCTAATTCTTAGTTTAATAAGTATATCTCATTTATGTCAATTATCAAGTACACTCGTATTAATTTCATGTGATAGGTTACTATAGTTTGTCTGCTTATCATATTTTAGTTCCAACCGACGCAATATTCTCAATCGACTTATTCGACCCAAACCTGTATATATCCTGTTAATAAATTATCAAATTTCCTACGTCGAGTTCGTTTCATTCTACGCACCGCGTCTACCCCTGTAGATTTGTTGGGAACTCGTTGACATTGAATTTCTGTCCCAGTGAAGCTACAACATGTTTAAAATTTACTCGTGCACATACTGATCTGTTTTTTTTTAAGAGATTGAAGTGTTTTTGATGTATTTTTTTATTGATATATTATTTGAATACTTGCCAACCTTGTATATATTATATACACAAGAGATGATTGACTTTTTTTTAATTATGAGTGGGGCGCTACTTCATGTAATGCAAATTGTAACGGATCAAAACGCTAATTGTGGATTAATGCCATGAAAAAACACCTATACTGTCATACGCTCCTTCTCACGCAGCCATATATTATTGGCAAGAGCGTGCACTGCTCCGGAATTACAGATGCGTCAGTTCCATTTCCCCTGGAGGATCTGAGTTGAGTCGCACCGTTCCTGGTTTGTCGGAATATGCACCGTTCCTGGTTTGTCGGAATTGTATGTTATGGCTTTTGGGTATCCTGGGTATAGGCCGTATATATTGCACGACTTACCATTCTATTAATTTTGCAAAATATTTTAAAATGGCGAAAATATTTCGTTACCTAACAACAAAATCGATAATCAAGAGAAGGGAATTAATGTGCACAATGTCAGAACTAGACTAATTTCGTTGAATTTTAGGATAGTAACAGAAACTATATAATAATAATCCGTTTATGTCGTGTCAGATAAAGGATAATTTACCAGGGGCGTAGCGCCGAAGGGTTACGTTGAGGCACAGGTTGCTTTACCCCTGTTGCCATAACTAGTTTATATTGGGAGTTGTCGGTAGACAAAAATGATTGCGCATGCAATGCTGGAGATAATGATAAATGACAACTAAACCGCGTCAATTTTGTCAAAAAAATGTAGACTTGCCCACCTTCCAGGTATGATATGCTTGCCACGCCCGTAAATTTAACGACTACACTAACTAGCCTACATTATGTTGCAAATTGCGAGTTAAGACGATACTTAATTTTTTCTTTTATCTTTTACGTAACTCATATCTTTTATAGGTCGACGAATATCAGCCAAACTTTGCACAATGGTAAGAAAACTCCATGATAATTTTTATCTCTGAAAAACGACAGATCAAGAGCAATTAATTGCATTTTGAACAGCATCATTCATTAGTGAATACACCACTACTCACTTCACACAGACATGTCGTTACATTTTTCTTTTTACTAATAGTAATATTACGTTACTTTACCGTTTGTTCTGATTATATCAATAATACTCAAGGGTTTTAAAGTGCCTATATCACTTGTGGGATCTTTACGGATTTGAATAGAGCTTGAAAAATTATATAGTTTATAAGTTCTACAACCCTTTTTGATATGATTAAATAGTTTCGAAAATACGTCGGTTTGGGGGACTGGGATTCAGGAATGACTTGCAAACACGCCGTCTTTTACAACTTAAACAAGAAGAGTTTCACTGGCGATATATCGTTTGCGCTTTTCAACAAAAAAATGCGGAAACGGTGCGTTGTGTACCGCTGTAGCAACCTGGCGAGTTTTTCTCAAAATATTTTACGTTTTTGGAAGATCGAAGTAAATTACAATTGATTATATTATGTTTGACAAGAACTAGGTTCCTGAGTCCCAGGCCCCCGAGCACGAAAGAAATTTAGGCAAATTGTCATGTTTAGATGTAAATATTTCCGAAACTATTTAATTATATAAAAAAGGGTTGTAGAACTTATAAACTAATTTCTCAAGCTCTATTCAAATCTGGAAAGATCCCACAAGTGATATAGGAACTTTAATGTTTTTTGCATCCATTATCAAATTATATTTTCTCAGGAGATGGAGCAAATCATATAACTGCATGGGTGTTGGGAATTTAAGGTTTAATAGGTCGACTGCCTAGTAATAAACACAAAAACTGTAAACATTCTATATGAATATCTGAAATTGCTTTATTCCTATGCATTAATTGCAAGTTCTACCAAGAGCTCCTTATTGTGCTGTATATTGAACGAACATCGACCACCTCAGCTTTATAAGGTATATAAAACCTTGTACAAATCATGGTATCCCTTCCCTCTATCTTTTTTCAGTTTTTTCCTCTTTCACGCTTATTAATTTTATACTTGAACAATACTTGAGCAGATGAATAGCTACGGGTTTTCGAAGCTGGTCGAGTAGAATATTTAAGACGTGATGAAGTAGAATATTTAAGACGTTCTTACAAAGAACTAAATTTAATAATTGTTTTATCATTTATCCAGATTTACTTTGTTTTGTGCAGGGGCAGGGGGGAGGGGGATGTAATGTGATTTTGAGGAACTTTTACACCCGGTTAAATAGTCTAAATATTTTGCATTTACTAGAAATATACTCGCGTAGCAACCCCACGCCATTTTAAACGAATCAAAATATTTCCTGAGCTAGCCAGACCAAAAAATTTCTTGAGCTAGCCAGACCTTACCCTCTTAAGCTTATGATTATGAAATGACTTAAATTAGCCGATATCCGATATCTCTTTCCTGCTGCATTACGTTGCTTGCACTTTATGGACTTTCACAGTTTAAGTGAAAGCTAATATTTTACTATAGCTAAGCCATCAATTTCCCCAACTCCAAGGATTGAACGTTGAATGTTGTTTTTCAATTATTAAATTTCTGCACTGATTGCAGTCGACTCTATAAAAGCTTTAAAGTGATATTTGTCCTATCAGTCATACCTAATTTTAGTGTGCAGTGATCACCAATTTGTGCAGTGATAAAAATAGAATGTGCAGTGATAAAATAAGGAATGTGCAGTGATAAATGGTATTTTCTCAACAGAACTCACTCTGTTGAGACGGATTCGTCAGTAGTTGTCCCCCAAAATGCTGGAAATCAAGTCATAGGGACTTGAAAATACAGAAAATTTTCTGTGGCAGGTACTATAGACCCCTTACATCTCATCCATCTTTAATTTACCAATTTCCAATTAGTACCAATTGTATAATCTACTATACCCGGTACTATACTATTGTAATCATATGTGCAGTGATAAAAAATTCTTAAAATTAGCTATGCTATCAGTTACAATTTAAAGAACTATTTTTGAAGGTTAAATCGATTATGTAAAACCTTAACTAGTCCGTTATGTCTTCACAAAACAACGTATCATGCACATACTCTATATGAGCATTCTTACAGCAAACACGAAATAAAGAAAATAGCTACCTACCACCTCAATGATTTTAAACAACTGTGTTATACGCTGTTTCTGTGTTCTTCTGATAATCTTTTCCTGGTATTTATATAATTTTATTTCATTCCACATATATTTATTTTAATTAAAGTTTACGAAACATTTAAAAAAAATGGTTTGCAAAATGGGTAGTGTCGACGCTCCTCGCTAGAATGATTTTAATTGGCTGAACTTTACGATACATTTCTATGCGCACACAAATACCGTGACCGGGGAAAATCAAAGTTCCATGGCAAAGAATTTGGGCAACTTTGGATTCTATATATGTTCTGCCACATACCTGAGTGTAATTCCTAATCTCCGGGTGGAATTAGCATACCCTACCCTCGCACGGCGGTCCGCTGCACCGGCTCGGGGTTTACATAATTGAAGCTCTGGCGTAATAAGCGTCCAATTATTTTTTTTTAATCGAAGTTACATCCAAAAAATATTTATTCTATTTTCCCGTGCTCAAAAACTCGGACCCAAAACATGCGACCTTTAGACTATTTTTCCATTTAAAATTATATATAGTTTGAATATTTTAGATATAATGATCTTTTATATTGGGCTTGGTGTTGAAAGTTAATAGTAATGATATTTGCTGAAACAAAGAAACAGCGCAACAATGCTCATATTAATATATGGAAATATGCTTATTGGAGTTATTGCCATAATTATTAATGAAACAAATTTTAAAAAATAATAAAATGCCTTTTTTTTCAGCACAGAATATACGACAAACCAAGTTGCTGAAGCCATGGAAGCGTTGACTATAAAAGATGATACTTCGGGTACTTCTAATACCTTTTCCAAAGGTTTGTGGCAACGTTAAAAAACTTTTGTCGAGATATATCGCGATTACATGGACTTGATATCTTATTTTTCTATTATTAACTAATTTATTAATAGAAAAATGTTTGTTTCTCTAAGCCTTTATCCTTGACAAAAAGACCATTGACGTAGGCAGCTTAGCAATTTGGTGTTAATTGACTGTGATTCTAAAGAAAAGTGGTTTATAAAGAAATTTTTGTGAAACTGCCGTCGTAAAATAATCTAAGACAAGTACAATTTTCCAAACGTCTATACATGCAGGTACTGATGGAAGCAAATCAAGCCTTGTAGAAAATGACTTTTATGCAGGCTACGAAAATTCAACAAATTATTCTGACATAAAAACTGGAGAATCCGTAAAACATCGAGCAAAAATCATGTTGCTGAAGGCAAAAGATTGTAACGAATTGAGTGAGGTATTTATTGAGCTTGAGGTTATTATTCTTAAATAGTTATGATTCATTATAAATGGACAGGGGATTTTACAAGGAACTAAAACACTCATAGAACTCATACGCTATTATATCCGGAATTGGGTGCGTGTATTTTCCGCACGCCACGCTTAAGGGGGTGTTACACTAAGCAACTTTCCTCGCAACTTGCAAGGCAATTCTATTTAATTTTATACCATTTTCCTTGTCTTGCATGTAATAGACTGATATACCTTTGAAGGCTTTTGCAAAGGAAGATGAACTAAGAATTGGAAAAGGATCGTTGGGCACACGTGTATATGTTGGTCTGATGAAAGATGGTCGCGAAGTTGCCGTTAAAAGAATGCTAAGAGAAACTTGTGAAGTCTCAGCAAAAAACGAATTGAAAATGTTTGAACTGACAAAAGAGATTAGATCACCATATATAGTAACCTATTGGAACTTTCACTGTGATGACTCCGTCATGTACCTAGTGACCGACCTATGTGAGGAAAATTTGGATGGCTTTGTTCAGGCTTGTTCTCCCAAATACTTACGAACACATGGTGTCAGGATGATAGAGGAAATATTACTTGGGCTGCAAGTTCTTCACGAAACAGGAATCCTGCATAGAGATCTTAAGCCACAAAATATTCTTGTAAGTGTTGACGGTCGCATGCAATTGGCAGATTTTGGGATCAGTCGCGTGTTGAAAGAGGGCGAAACCACAGTTCTGACCGAAGCGAAAGGAACGGATGGTTGGATTCCACCTGAAGTAATTAAAGAAATTGATCACCAAGGCAGCAAGGGGCGCTATAAAAAGAAATCTGACGTTCATGTTGCAGGGATGATTGCATTCTTTATCTTAACCAAGGGTGGACACCCGTTCGGTCCTCGACTAGAGCGTATGTCAAATATTTCAAAAGGAGAACCTGTTCATTTGGACAAAGTTAAAGACAAAACCGCTCAACAGTTCATTTACTGGCTGATCAATCATAATATTGATCACCGACCGTATACTAAAGATGCCTTGAAGCATGTTTTTTTCAAAAACCGTACTTAAACAATTGTACGGAACATGGTGGTAATTAGATGAAACACATGCAGGAAGAATTTAGGGACATAATTATAAAAGGTCCATTCGCCGATTTGGTATGCACGTCATGATCAAGTAGCCTTATAGTTCAACAGGCGTGTTGTAACAAACATTTAATAAAACAAAATCATAATTAGTCATAATCGTAATGGGAAATAATATATTAATCAGCTGCTATATATTCATTAACTACTATATATAATTACTTCATTGAGACCTATAGTATAAGTTTATAATGAAAGCTGCCGACATATTCAGTTTTAAAATAATCAAGATTAAAAGGGCCATGCAAAAATGCAAACGAAAATACTGGTAAAAGTACAAAATATTTCATTTTATTGCATCTACCAGAACTATTTTTTGACTAGAAACTATAATGCTTGCATTAAAAACTAAGTCCCTAAAGATCAGGATAAAGCGCATAGTCTAGTAAAATTTTGAATTGGAAGTACGCCCGCATGGTAACAAACGCTTGTTTGCATTTTGAAGTTTGAACTTCTCTATATTTTTTGAAAATTAATACCATGATTGTGCTCTCTGAGTATCTAATGACATTTCGGTTCGTCTAGGCTATGCCTTTAATGAATATGAACTAGTGTTTTCGATTTGCAAAATTAATTTTATAGGGGTTAACAATACTCATGATAAATAACTATACTTGCCATCGCATGATTACCTATATATTATATAGTTGTTAAATGTATCTTTTTCTAAAGTAAAAAAATCCTGCTTATTGACACGTTTCCTTTTTATTGCGTTCAAGAATTTTATGGGGAGGTTTTTGCTACCCAAACTTTGGCTATACACGATGTTTGATGAAACGTACCTAGGCCTGCTTCATATTATGATGAAACGCCTTTTTCAACCCGACTGAGCTATGTTATAATTTCAGTGGTATAGTGGTAGCCGCCAAAAATTGAAACACGAAACAAGGCCGATATTTCGCCAGATACTGTGTTATTCCAAGTAGCCATGGTAACTACCACTGACACGTTTTCAACCGCGGTAAATTCTTCAGGCGAACCATTGATTTTCTTTGAAGCCCTTTCAAATATTAGTATCTTTCAATTATTAGCATCTCTGTCGAAAGTGAATAGCTTTTCGAACATGCAACGCGGCAAATCTACCGGTGGAAAAACCCACTGGTTCGTAATAATTCTAGCGAATAAGAAGCAGGATTTACATAATAAGCAAGCCAAACTTGCATTTTGAACCTAATTGAATATTCCGTCTCTCCTTCCTCCTTTCTTCTCGCTCACCATCGATCCCCTTCCCCGACGACTCCTTTCGAAACCAGTGGTTCGTGTTTTATAATCTCAACTTGGTATTTTTGTACTATTGTCTGCATCACCAAATATTTTGGCCAGTGAGCCCGCGAATCTCAACTTGATATTTTTGTACTATTGTTTGCATCAGCAAATATTTTGGTCAATCAGTCGCTGCTGTTCGAAAGCGAAAGCAGCAAAGAACACATGCAAACACACTTGCAATGTAAACATATAGAATTAAAAACGCTGAACAAATTAGGTAATATTTTATAGGGAATTTAACTTACTCTTCTTTTTGAGGATATGGTTCTTCCAGCGTAGGCCCTGTAGATGCACGCGTATTCTACAAAGATTAAAATCCACAGAATCCCTAATTTCCATCTTACATTTTATAGAAAATTTACTATAACGATGAGCCTTTTGCCAAAATCGAGTGCAAAATTAGAATTTAGGTATTTTCTCGAAATGTACCCAAAATAAATGACGAAGGAATTCGAAGAATAGCAAGAAAAGCCTTAATCTAGTAAGCCGGCTGGCAATTTTCATGTGCAAATTCGCTATGAATCAGCTGCCGTAGCATGACAGTACCACTTTTGAAACATAGTCGTATTCCTTGTTTAATGCTCAAAGTACCCGCATGTAAATCAAGTACATTAATTCCAATCATCGTTCTTTGATCGTATCGTTCCTATCTTGAACTGTGTATATATGTATAGAACTGCATGCTCAACCTTCAGACCTACGTATCCCAGCAATGCTAAGATCGTTTAATTTCTATCAATAACGTATTTGCATTGATTAAGCTCTCCGATTAAGAAACTGGGGATATTAAAACGTGGAGAGATGCCAAGGCGTTATCGTGGTTTTTTATACTGGCCTCAAATGGTGGAACTTATCGATAACAGAGCGGAAAACATGTTCCTACTTTCGTAGGAATATTCATAAGCTACCAATTTGTGTTCGAAAGGATACAAACGCTTTGCCGCTCTCCAAATTAGAAGATAATGTGAAAGAATTTTACGAAATAAACAAACAAAATGATCTTTCATGTCTCGCATATAAAGGAGGGAATTCGAATATAGTCATAGAAAGAGATTCGCTAAAAGGACTCAATATACCAAGTATAAACTTGGAAGTTCTTGGATGCCCTAAATCAGATAATCTTTTTTATATGCTCGACTCAATTGAAGGCCCATTGCTATGGCCCATATTCATTGCGCAAAAGTAGAAGTTGAAGCTTATGCTGCGTGGTTAGAAAAACAATGCTAAAGACAAAAAAACCCGGTTCTTTTAAGAACAATCAAATTTATAAAAGAATATGAACGAAAAATCGAAATAAACATGCAAAATCCCACACAACCCATACACAATGCAATGTTTGCCTCATTCACACAATATTACGCAATTTTAACTTGCGCATTATGTGCACGTGATCTGAACCCTATTGCACACACCCTATTGAAAATGTTCACGTGACATGCTCATGTACAACCAGTATAACGTCACTATCGGCATCTTTCGTCACTATCGGCATGTGAGTATTCACCTCCCC
The DNA here is from genome assembly GCF_004324835.1 of Dendronephthya gigantea. Lineage (NCBI taxonomy): Eukaryota > Metazoa > Cnidaria > Anthozoa > Malacalcyonacea > Nephtheidae > Dendronephthya > Dendronephthya gigantea. Next base: position 3,102,507 of record NW_021163014.1, read on the forward strand.
TTTAAAATAAACATCTTAGCGAATTTGCAACATATAGAACAAAAAACATCTATCTGTTGAGGACAATTTCCCCTTTGAGATGGTATAATTTTTATCAAAATTGGTGAAGTATTTACACAGGAGTCGCAATTTAGAATGAGGGAACCACTTTTAAAAGTCACTCGATCAGTTAGCTGAGAAAGAATTTAAACTCCTAAAACAAATGTAGACAAGTGAAGTACTAGTGGTCTTTTTGAAAGGCTGAGGTGGGAATTTGTGAGTTATAATCCCGAATCATGATAGAGAATAAAGAAAATATACGTGGTACAATTTAGATCCTGACAAGACAAAAAAAAGAAAAGCCATATGTTGGCTGGGACAGTTGAGTCCGACGTCACAATGTAAGGACGTCTACAAGTACATAGAATTTTTTGCTGGTGGCTAGCGAGTCAAAAGAATATTTTATCACTCCCTTTGAAAGCACAAGTCGGCGTGGTCTTCTGTGTCCCAATAGCGTGGTTGCAAGTCAAGACTGAAAAATAATATACACTTAAGGTGGCTCCCTACAATTTTTAAAATTTTTGAAAACTTGTGGTTTTGATTTAAAATTTTGGCACGAGATTTCTTGCTAAGGAAAAAAAAAATTCCCAGATATACTAACCAACATTCTAACAGTCAGAAATTGCCCATAAGCATGACGTCATTAGCGTTGTTATGGTAACAATGGCGATTCAATATGGCCGACATTTTACCTATTCACGCATTTTACTCGAAAACAAGTTCGGTTACCCCAATTTTTTATTTTATAAAAAGTTTTCTTACAAAAAAATGGAAAATGTGAACAAGTTAAAAAAAGTTCTATAAAGCCAAAATTATTAAAATTTGAAAAACGTGATTTTTCGTTATAGAAATTTTTTAAACTTGCTCAAATTTCCCAATTTTTTGTGAAAAAAAGTTTCATAAAATAAAAAATGGGGCTAACCGAACTTGTTTTCGAGTAAAATGCGTGAATAGGTAAAATGACGGCTATATTGAATCGCGATTGTTACCATAACAACGGTAATGCCGTGATACTCAAAGACAATTTTCGACTGTTAGAATGTTGGTTAATATATCTGGAAAATTTCATTTCGTTTAGCAAGAAATTTCCCGCCAAAAATTTCAATCTAAATCATTAGTTTTCAATACTCTTAAAACTGTAGCGAGCTACCTTAATGTATGCTCCCGAGGAAAAAGTGAGTTTAGACTCTTGAGAAAACAAAACTCACTTCCCGAGATAGTGTGCAATAAGTGTTTTGTTATATAGGAACAAAAACATTAAAGATACATGTTACACAACAATTCATTTGAAAAACACTTTGTTATGACAATATGCGGACAACAATTTTTCACGTGTTTCCCTGGCCGGAAACATTGCATTTATTTAAAGTCATGTGACCACGAATGAACCAGTTACAATCACAATCAAAATATACAACACCTATATAACAATCTGTTTTATTTGCATATCACACCAGTCAAAACAATTTAATAGAGAAGCATGGAGATTGCGATATCCGTTTTTTTCGGGGGAATTGCACTTCCTCGCTTAGAATATACGTTATTATTTTCTCTCATCTCATTCCTTACATTATCTTTGCTATAGAAATAACTTCGTGAAATTGACACCTGCTTGTTGTGATTTCCGGCTAGACATAATTGTATGCGTAGTCGACAAATCTAAAGTATTTCGTAAAATACTCCTTTAAACGTTTACTAAAAAGATGCCAAGATTTACCGAATGTTGGCGTTGTGGGAACTCATCCGCCACTGTAGCGTGTCCTTCTTGTAACGTTGCAAAATACTGCTGTAAGAAATGCAAAGAAAATGATATCGCGAGGCACAAAGACGCCGAGTGTCGGCCAATATCAATAATAAAAACTTGTTCATCATGTCGTAAGACTGGCTCGTCTCTACAAACATGTAGTGCTTGTTATCGGGCCTTTTACTGCAATGCGAATTGTCAAAAGAATCATCGACACGGACACAAAGTAGAATGTAAGCGTATCCTGGATAAAATCAAATCACTAGCTCGTTCACTCCAAGGTCAATTTCCTTCGACTGGGGAATCGCGACCATTTTTGGCGCATTATTACTGGGGCAATGTGCCGGCGTATGACTATCTTAACTTACTAGAGAACGAAGGTGTCGAGTATGATTCAAATATGAATGTTCTAGTTCTTGGTGTTGGTGATTTACGAAATATTGTGCTCACTTGTGCGTCGTTACCCAAGAGCTTCACAAACAAGGTCAAGTTTGTATTAAATGACTCAGATAGTTGTGTCTTGTCAAGATTGGTTTTATTGATGTACATGATAATCAAATGTAAGTGTGTAAAATACATTTTACTACTGAGACGACTTTGTTTCTAAATCTGTTGATAAATTACATGCTTTTGTCGCCAGTTGTTTCGGGTGAGTGGACATTAAAGTTGGTGATGCCTTTGCCACGCATATTTCAATGGCGGTGTTTGCATTTCAGCTTACAAAGACCATAATTGCATTGGACTTCCTTATTTCTATTATTAAATCTCCCAAGTGGCAAACACTGTACATTGCAATGTATATTTGCCATCGAAATTTTAAATTTCGTTTCAAAGAACTTTTGGGAGTATACGGGAAAGGGTCTTTATAATAGATATTATACCATAGGCAGCCCAGAAATCTGTTTATACTCAGTCTTCGACTGCATTGTTTACGCGCGCGGTCAGCTTCTCTTGCCTGTACTAATTACTGTATTATATATTAATAAGGTTGGCAACTTAATTTTCAAGCCAACACGTACCTTCAGGGAAATAGTAAAAAAACTTTGGAACTACACAGCAAGGAACACAAAAAAATACATAGAGGTAAACTAAGATACCTTTACTAAACTACTAGCCACTTTTTTTGTCGAAAAGGACACTGGAAGTGTCGAAAAATCTGCATATTTTTTACATATTTGTTGAATTTTTCGCCGTGACTATGCGGGATGCAAGTTGCCTGATACCGGCTTTCGGTTTGAATCACGAATGTATCATTTCATTGGCTTTTAAAATTTACGAACTTCTAAAAGCCAATGAAATGATGCATTCGTGATTCAAACCGAAAGCCGGTATCAGGCAACTTGCATCCCGCATAGTCACGGCGAAAAATTCAACAAATATGTAAAAAATATGCAGATTTTTCGACACTTCCAGTGTCCTTTTCGACAAAAAAAGTGGCTAGTAGTTTAGTAAAGGTATCTTAGTTTACCTCTATGTATTTTTTTGTGTTCCTTGCTGTGTAGTTCCAAAGTTTTTTTACTATTTCCCTGAAGGTACGTGTTGGCTTGAAAATTAAGTTGCCAACCTTATTAATATATAATACAGTAATTAGTACAGGCAAGAGAAGCTGACCGCGCGCGTAAACAATGCAGTCGAAGACTGAGTATAAACAGATTTCTGGGCTGCCTATGATTATACAGGGTGTCCCAAAAAAAACGAAAACTATTGAAATCACCCATAACAATGCCATTGTTAGAGTTTGAATGCCTAAGCACTCTGTTGGGCCCACAAGTGTATAAATCGGGGTTGCCATAAGCATTTTTATATGCATACAAATGATGCAGTCAAATTTACTTGTTCGCAAAACTGATATTCATTAACAATATTTACAATTTACAAATATGGATAACATTATTTAAATGTGCATCTCAAGGACCATGACCTTCGACATGTCCCCTTTCTCTAGCAACACAAAGCATTTAGCATTTTATAAGTTGCATTAAATCCCCACGGGCTGAAATTCGTGAACACAACATTCAAATTTTAACAATGAGTGATTTCAATAGTTTTCGGGTTTTTTGGGACACCCTGTACAGGGTGTCCCAAAAAAAACGAAAACTATTGAAATCACTCATTGTTAAAATTTGAATGCTGTGTGCACAAATTTCAGCCCGTGGGGATTTAATGCAACTTATAAAATGCTAAATGCTTTGTGTTGCTAGAGAAAGGGGACATGTTGAAGGTCATGGTTTTTGAGATGCACATTTAAATATTGTTATCCATATTTGTAAATTGTAAATATTGTTAATAAATATCATTTTTGCGAACAAGCAAATTTGACTGCATCATATGCATGCATAAAAATGCTTATGGCAACCCCGTTTATACACTTGTGGGCCCAACAGAGTGCTTAGGCATTCAAACTCTAACAATGGCATTGTTATGGGTGATTTCAATAGTTTTCGTTTTTTTTGGGACACCCTGTATAATACCCACTGATAATACCCCATTAATTTTAGAGCGTTTAATTGTACCCCATTGCAATTGTAGTACAGGGTGTATCAAAAAAAGGAGACCTTTAGAAATCAAGCTATTGTTAAAATTTGAATGCCTTTTCAATTGCATTTGCACATATGCTAAACCGTAGTGCGTGAAATATTGATGGCATGCATGCATACATTAGAAAATGAATTAACGTTTGTACACAAGATTGTCAGTTCGCGATATGCAAGTGTACGGTAGTTTGTGTTGAGAGAAATGGAGGCCACGTTGGAGGTCATGGTCTATGACATTCAGTTCTTTTGATGTTCAATTTATCAGTAATTTTCAATCCGGATCGAAATGTCAAGTGACTGATCTGTGTCAGATCAAGTTGTAATTCATTCCTGACTCATGTAAACATTTTAATAGCCAGGGTTTGTAAAATGGGATGCTGAGCCATTCCGGATTCAAAGTCAATTCTAACTCATGTGAACAGCCCTAATACTCGCACACACTGTTAAAAATTAATGAGCAAATATTTGTTCATGTTTTGAAGGAACAGCTAAAACAATCTACCACACATACTGTTATCGCTTTTGTGCTTAGTCATTTGTGCTTAGTTATTTGAATATTTTTGGGTCGTTATTTTTCCTTATGCTATTAAAGTTATTTTCAAATCCCAGGAGCAGAAAATTTTGTGTACAAACGTCAATTCATTTTCTAAAGGACTCCTTTTTCTAATGTATGCATGCATGCCATCAATATTTCACGCACTACGGTTCAGCATATGTGCAAATGCAATTGAAAAGGCATTCAAATTTTAACAATAGCTTGATTTCTAAAGGTCTCCTTTTTTTGATACACCCTGTATACATTTTGTTCCATTGCACTCTCAATGCTTTTAGTAAATACCATCCATCAAAATGCTTCTCGCACATATGGTTGTTGATCCATACAGTATGTTTTTTAATAAATTATATTTTTGAAACCAGACAGTCTATTTTGGTATTATATATAAAACAAATAATGAATGTTTTCATTCGTGCAATGGTAAAAATATTTTCACTTGGTGAAAGATGGAATGTTCCATTCAACTCGGCTATCGCCTCGAAAATATTTTTACCATTGCACTCATAAACATTTATTATTTGTATATTGTTATACATGATAGTAGTAAAAGCAATATGATTGGCTAATAGTTGACAGATAAATCGCGCAATCACGCAAAATTCAGTTATCTGCTAGCAGATAACTGAATTATCTGCAAGTAAGCCTGCGGTGGTTAACAAGCGGTATTCATTTAAATGTATTTATGTATGAATAATTGATGTATTTTTGGATGTTGCTATTAAATAAGGTTTTGCATTCGTTAATACTATGTTTACTGTTTTTCAAATGTATAATAAAACAATTATTATACTCGCCTTCGGCTGGCCTGATAACGCTTACCTCGACCTTGATAACTCTGCATAACACAAAAACCTCATCCAATAATTAATTGTTTAATATCTTTGAATTTCAGGTGATTTAAGTGTTTGTAAAGTGGTAACAGAAATTTGGTACTCGCTGTCCCTGAGCGAGAAAACATACGACTACCTATTTTCATCTCTCCAGGGACTTCTCAGGTTGAAAAGCGCTGGAGATTTGAAGGCCGCAACAGGGGAATTGATCGAAGTGCATGAAAGCCATTTTAAAGAGTTTCAAGAGATTTGGAGGCATTGGCTTGAACTGAGGGTAGAAGGAACATCCGACATTCAAAAGCAACGACAAGAGGCATTTAGCAAAGATCCTAGCAGCTTTCGTGGGAAAAGATGTTATTACAATTGTATTCCTAAGGAGCATCTTCCTTCTGCCAAGAAGTTTATGGAAGATGGCATCTTCAAACGTACAAAGAGATGTTCATTTGCTGAGAATCCGACCCTGACAGGTGCTTCGTTTTCATCCAAAGACGAACCCTTTAAGTATTGCTGTCTAACCAGTGTCCTTCCATTTACTGGTTGGGATTATGTCGACGTGGCGAAAATGATGTACGAAAGCTCCGTTGTTATAATGTACGGAAACTACATCGAGTTTATGCTGTGCAGTTTTATGGAGATACTCAAGTCTAAACAAGTTACATTTGAAATTATTTTGGGAAATTGCATGGATATAGACGCATTTCTAAACAAAGAAGAGAAATACGATCGCATTTCGACTTCTAATCTCATGGATTATATTCTTCTTCCAAACTTAATGAGGTGAAGTACGCTCGTGTTCTAATGAAATTCAGAAAATATTATACTGTATTTTTAGGTTTTCAGGACCGTTGCTAGAAACTAGAAAGATATTAGGATTAGCAGCGAGGAAGCTTTTTCAAAAGGAAACCGTCTACCCCAACACCCCCCCCCCTGCAGCTGTAGAAATAGCTCGGTATAGTATATAGAGCCTAGTTTACACTATATACGCAATTAATTTGTTGGCACGGCACGACTAAAATTGGTACCCCCTGTTTTATTAGTGTTAGCAGGGGATATTTAAAATGGAAGCCGTCACCGCCCATCGTGCCGTGCTGATAAATTGAGTGGAGTGCAAACGGAGCTTAGATAAGCAACCCTGTTTCCTCCTACCGAGCTTTTATTTATATGATCTTTAATTTTTCATTTTTTAGCGTTTACTCTTGCATGCTAAATCGAGAAAATCCTTTCGCAACGTTGATAGCAGATTCCGTGAATTGGCACATCTTTTGTCCAAAAGCAAATGTGAGCAAGTCACCAGATGTAACCCTTGAGCAGGTAGCTTACCTCAGCAGGATTGTTTTGCAGGATACAAAAGACCCAACTCTAGCCAACGACGGTGGAACAAGCTTTAGTGAATATTTGGATAATTCTCATGAACTGCGCGATTATCTTCGTGCTATATTTTACATTTATCGCCAAAGACAGGAAGCTTGCACATCCACGCAGTCCAAGGTGCCCAATTTCAAAGAACTGGGAAATGAGTTCCATTTGCGATTGCGCGATGGCTTCCGAAATGAGAATAGAATTGTCTTTTTCAAAAAGGCAGTCAATCGACGAAGAGTGACAATGATTACTGGTCTGGAACGATACATGGAGTGGGTGCCTATCTGAATGCTGGCGATGAAACCTTCATCGAAGTGCGTGGTGGCGCCGACAAAGGGGGGAAAACCTCATCCAATAATCTTCACTGAACAACTGGTTTTATGTTTGTCTAAATTTAATTGAAAGGGGGGAGTTGACAATTTGAGGCTTCAATGAAGGTAGAAATTAACAGTTCTGACTTAATACATTCTACGCTCTTTCAAAAAATTCCTGGCAACGCCGCTGGCAGGGTGAGTTTCTCTCTTCAAGGAAAATCTTAAACTTCACTGAATTTATAATTGCAATAATTGCACAAGACGAAAGAACGAAACGTTTCTCAAAGAGACATTTTGAGGAAAGCCTGAAGAGACATTTGAGGAATTTTAAACCGGATTTAATAGATAGCATATATGGATGTAGGTAAATGTGTATAGAAGGCCACGAAGGCACTTCGAGGTATAATGGATAGCAAGAGAAATTAATGTCAATCTTTATACATTTGTTGACCCAATCTTAAATCTATACCTGGTTTTATTTGGCGGGAGGTCTTAGCATCTCTGTTTCCTATTGCAAATTTAGCATCAATTCCTCCTGCTATTATATATGTTCGTATTTTTCCGTTATTGATGGAAAAAACCATTAAATATATAAATAAATATATTTTTGAAATTTACAGTGATAGCGTGGAGCCGTGAGTCACCCATTTTTATGTGGAATATATATTGCCATTTGCCTCGTACTGCGAATATTTCTTAAGGCCCACTCACACTTAGCCTGCGTGCAGCCCGACTTTAGAAAGTCGGGCTGCACGCAGGCTAACTCACACTATGCGATTTGTCGTATATACGATTCGTACCCTGGCGTATGTAAACGTATGAACAAACGTAGAAATGTGACACTTTAAATTCATAGGCACTCTTGCATTCGTCAGAATGATAATTGCATACAAGTTATCGTGTAGTCTAAATAGGCTGAACAAAATTTTTCGTCTGATATTCTTTTCAATTGTGAGAATTCGACAGTAGCGGATTCCCTTCACCGGTCATAATTGAAAAGAATATCAGACGGAAAATTTCGTTCGGTGGAAAACTTCGCCTAGTGGAAAACCGGCTTCGCTCCTCAGTGCTTCGTTCCTGAGTGCTTGCTCGTAATACTAAATTTTTTGGACCCGTTATTGTAGTGTAACATAAAGTACCCACGCAGGAGAAAGAAAACAATGAAACAAAGCATTAACCTTGCGATTTAAATATTTTAAAAATATAGACAATGTTTTATTCTTGTATCAAGTATGGATGGTTCACTTTGAAAACACTGCTTTAATATACTTCGCTAATGTTTTGGTATAGAAATATGTCTTCACATGAGATAGCGAGCAATGACCGTGAAAGGTTATTGAACCTTTCTGATTCTTCGATTAAGGAATCATCACTCACTATCAAAGACATCAGCAATGTGAAGGTTTACAGCAAACGTTGGTATATATTAGCTATGTTTTTCTTGCTCTGTGTCGGTCAAGGTATCATGTATAACACATGGTCACCGATTCAGAGTACGGCAAGAGCAGTATATAAATGGGATAGTTTTATGATCGATCTGATGCCAGCATTAGGATGCATCGCACCATGCTTCACTATTGTACCTCTCGGATGGCTGATGGATGTTAAAGGTATTAACTGTTAAGGCATGTTCACACAATCCAACTTTGTCAGATCCAATTCACTTCTGATGTTTGAAATGCAGTTTGTTTTTTAGATTCTGTCAATTTCTGTGCATATATACTGATATACAGTACGTTGCAATTAAGTTAACAGACTATAAAACATCCATCAGAAGTGAATTGATTAGATCAGACAAAATTGGATCGCCATAACCATAGAAGCGATTAGTTCTTGACAGTAGCAAGCAATGACTTGCAATGCACTGTTGGAAACACAATTGGGACAAAAGTGACTTCCATCTGTACTCTATGTATAATTTATGCCTGATTCTGCCACTGGCACTGTATATCTATACAGCTGATCTGAGTAATGATGGGTAGTGTGCACTGACTTGCAACAAAAATATTTGCAGAGTTGGGATTGTTAGGCAATCAGACCATATATAACCCAGAACATGAAATGTTGCACTAATATGCTGACATTATAATATCTGTGAATTTATGTTTATACATTCTGGTTATTCAGCTGTTTTTCTTTAATTGCTAATTAATTTTAAGGACAATGTGAAAACTTGAGCCTTATGATAGCGAAAGGCTGGGTTGGAAAGCCTTTGGGAAATTTTGTACTATACTGCCATGCAAAGTGATTGAAATATTTCTCTTATTCAATTAAAGAAGAGATGGGTCTTAACATATTAGTAAAGTTGGAAAAGTAGGGGAGGTGGAATGATTCATGAGGCTTCTCATGCTACCTTTGTCATAAACCTTTAATAAAAAAATTTTTACTAAGGAGGTGTATACCTCTTGAAGGAGATATGAATGTTTCCAGGAGAGGTGGAAAAAAAATTGGGTGGATGTTTGCACTACCCCGGTACCCCCCTAAAATCTGGGCATACAAACATCAATTAAAAAAAAATCTTTCTTCACAATTATTGCAGTGGGCTGTTCACCAGCACACAGTACAAAAATATTGTAATAAAATTGTTTCCATAGAGTACATGACCATGCACATTATTAGTGCATGAGTATGTACCTATTTCTCTTAGTGGGTAATTGGCAAAGGACCCGAAGTTATGTTTGCATAATCGCATTATGTGTAATTGCTATTCTGTTTTACTTTAATCGCTAGTTTTATGGACAAAGTGAAAACAGCAGATGACTTATGATATGACAGTCTGGGAAGTCCTTTGTGAAATTTTGTACTCTACTGATCTGCAAATTGATTGAGATATTTCACTAATTATCCTATTAAGAGTGGGTCTTAACACAAAATCTTTGAAGATGGTTAATGATTAGAGTTGTCAAGGGTTAATTTGATAAATTTCACTTGGGAGGTCTAAATTGCCTCTTAGAGGAGGTGGGAATATTCCCAGCGAAGATGGAAAACAATTTGAGTGGTTATATAATGCCCCTAAAATCTGCATGGGCAAACTGGCATCAAGAGTGGGGTTCACTGTTCAGTACACAGTACAAAAATGCCATAACAATACATTGCTTCTATTGAGTGTATGACCACCTATACACATTAGAGCTGTGGGATGGTGGGTAATCATCAAAAGGCCCAATGTTCTAAGCCTGATGCTGTTACCGTATAACATTATGGTAATTTAATTGTGATGATGTATGTAATTTTCCATCTACATTTTGAATGCATTAGTTTAGTCTTATTAATAGCTCCATTCCAAGTAAAATTACATGTATTTCACAAAATTGTTGCAGGATCCTATTACATCTTGAGAATTTTCTCACAGGTCAATTTTGTTTTCACAGGTTTACGAACCGCTGTATTACTTGCTGCTACAGGACAGTTTATCGGTTCACTCATAAGATGCTTTCCGCCAGGCAATAATTGGTTCATGGCCACAATCCTTGTATGTTGTGGTCAGACAATTAGTGGTTTGGTCGCCCCTATACCATTATCCGGTGGTGTACTGTTGTCAGCGACATGGTTTCCTAGCAACCAACGAACAATTTCAACTGCGATAGTGGTTGCTGGTGCATTCTTGGGAGGAGCACTCTCGTTTCTGATTGGTCCTATGTTTATTGATGACGTCGCTGAAACTGTTACCGCAAACAAGGATGGTAGATATATTTTAACCCCGGAGCAAGAGAAGGTGTATTTTAGTCAAGTCAGCGCAGTTTTCGTCATGGAGGCTGGCTTTATGGGCATCTTAGTTCTCTGCGTATTTCTTCATTTCCCTGATCGGCCAGCAAAGCCGCCAAGCAGATCATCGGGAACGGAACGTGAAGCCTTCAAGCATGGCTTGTCGAAACTTTTAAGGAATTTCAATTTTTTGTTGCTAGCTTCGCTGTACGGTGTTAGCTGTGGCGTGTACAGTGGATGGTGCTCTGTCTTGGATCAAAATTTAGAGGAATTTGGTGTCGGTCAAAAATTCGCCGGATGGCTGGGATTTATAGCGGTGATGAGTGGTGCATTCTCAGGGATATTCTTTTCTTTGTAAGTTTTTTTGTTCTTAACTTTTCTATCTGTTGCATTGTTAACAACCTTGTTAATCATTCCCGTCCGGTGTAGATTAATTTCGGACGTTAGAGTCCGACTTTTTTAAAATTCCAATAGCTCTGCGAATGCGCGAGCAAAAAACACATAGATACCACCAAAATATAGCTCGAGAAAAATACTATAACCCAATCGCTTCTGTTTTAATCCGGAAATTAATAAATATTTCTGTTAACCTGACACCGCAGTGCAGCTGTCAAAATCATATCAAATTACAAGGTGATGACAACCGGAAATATAACTCGCCTTTGGAATTTCGTTATTTTCTTCGTTATTTTTCATCCTTTCGTATTTTAACCGTTATATATAAACTAGAAATGCTTTAGTTATCTTTTCTGATAGTTTTTGAGTCAGGATGGACAGAAAAACTCGAAAAATATCGATTTTTCTGATTTGTTATTGTTAGTAGCGAGACCCGTTAATTAGCGCACGCACATGCGGTTGTCTCGTGAGCTTAGAGGTGTCAAAAACTCAACGTTGCCTACCCCCTAGGGGTAAAATAAGCCCGGAAATCGATTCCTGGGGTAAAAATGTCCCTAGAAGTCATATATTCGGCCTTTTTGGAGCGAAAATTTTCCGATTTTTTGTCAAATTTTCGCCAATATGGTGATAATTATATGCAAATTTTCGGATTTTCCGTTTGTAAACACGTTTGTTGGAAATATCACTACAAATCGCCAAAACGACTGTATTTCAAGCAAAATAGATGGAAATATTGATCACAATGTAAGCTACAAACATTTGGAGGTTTTTAGGCGAGATTTCTGGAAGGCTTTGCGTATTTTCGCTTCTCTAAAATTCAATTTCAAAAGTACAAGATCGGCAATAAATATCTTGGCTTATAGGAAAGCTCTTGAAATGAACTAAACTTACACAAATAGATAAATGTTTTAGCTTTAAGATAATACAATTTCTAGTTGATTTGGTAAAATACTTGCAGATAAAATCGAAATTTTTTGCGTGCGTCGTTTACGACCGGACGGCAATGAGTTAATTAAAGGAGCGAGGTAAAAGTATGTTTTGCGGAAATGTTTGTAGTGGTGAGAATCACTTGAAGGCATTCTGCAGTGTATTTTTCACTTTATCGCATGAAAAATATGACGATCATTCAAATGATTGGAGGGGGGTAGGTTAAATAAACAAATTAATAATTGGGGTGTTACATAATAATGGATTATTTCTTCATATCTCTTCATGAGGGCTGCATGCTTTCCACTGTCGCGTTTTTTGCACGAACGTACGCGCACGCAAAAGCTTTTAAGGCCCTGTTTATAGGGAGCTTTAGCAGTGACTACGAGTACGAGACTCGTCATTCTCGCGCGTTGTTTGCATACGCTATCAGCCAAAACTCGTAGTCGCTGAGCTATTGAGTATGACTTTTTTGATAAATTTCGTACTCGAAAGCTCAACGAGTACGAGTTTTGACTAATGGTGTAAACAAACAACGCGCAAGAATGACGAATCTCGTACTCATAGTCACTGCTAAAGCTCCCTATTATGAGAGGCGGGACGGCATATTTTTTCATGCCGCGTTTACATGATTGTTTTTCGAAGGGGATGGTTTCTCGCAAGAATCGGGTATTTCATTCGGGAATACCATATTGTTCAGTGACATTGTTCAAATAATGCAATGCCAGCGTAATATTTTCCCGGTCAAGAGAGATCGTGCATCCCGCTTAAAACGGGATTCTGCCCTCGCGGGACGGGACAAAAAACATCCCACTTTCATCTAAACACTGCACGAAATATATTGTACAAACATGTACAAGGGGTACGATGGCCCACAAGGGTCACAGTTCAGTTCTTATTCTTGGACAGTTCAGTTTTATTTTTTAGCAGTTCAGTTTCAAATTTCCATAGTTCAGTTCTCAATTTGACAGTTCAGTTTTACATTTTAACACAGTTCAGTTTCGAATTTCTTCAATTTTGAATTCTCTGAACAGTTCAGTTTTGAATTTCCCACACAGTTCAGTTTAAAAATCACTAAGCAGTTCAGTTTTAATTTTATCAACAGTTCAGTTTTAAATTTTATCTAACAGTTCAGTTTGAAATTTGCCTAACAGTTCAATTAAGTAAACAATACCCGATTTGGGTCGATGAACGAAATACAAATCTTTTGCTCGCAAATATGGACGCCATAATAAAGGATGCTGTACGCGAGGAGCTTAGAAAACAGCAAGAAACTAAGAAAGGTGAAAGTAAAAGCTCGGAAAGTAAGGGAGAATTGCCAGTCGCAACTCAGAAAACAGAAAGGACGGTAAATCGCTTGAGCGGCCTACTCCATCGAATACGAAACCGCTCCGAAGGAGCGGCCAGCACAAGCAGGAAAAAGCCTAAAACAGATAAACAACATCGAATACAAATACGATGGATGCATTATGACGAAGATAAAGACAAATATATTCCTGTGCGAAAAGCATGGTGGCGGAAACCGCTATATTAATTACATGGATTCACAACCGTTAACTTTACGGCAAATTCTGGACAAAGCTTGTGAATTGTTCTTTCCAAAAGGTAAAAGCCATTTTGGCTTACTTGAAGATATGTCCAAAGTAGTCACAAATTCTGCTGGTGAAGTTATTCATTCGTTTCCTAGCGGTGGTACGATTGCCGATTACCTACATGAGAATGGTTTGTATCCTTCCTTAACATATCTATACTTAAGAACAGTATTTATTCACCCAGAAGAGGATGAAGAGCAGAGCTTAACCCAAATGACAGATACTGGCTCTGCAATTGTAGAAGCCGTTGACAGTAGTGACACTTATCTGGATTTTGAGGGTGATGACCTTGGTGTAAGTGGTGCCTCACCCACCACTCAATACTTAGCTCCAAATCACCCATCACCATTAATAGGTTTTCCTCCATCCACTACAAATTTTCCTCCATCCACTACAAGTTTTCCTTCATCCACTACAAGTTTAGTCCCATCAACTACAAGTTTCCATTCATCTACCACAATTTTTCCCCCATCGACTACAAGTTCCCCTCCACCAGATTCATTGTTCAATAGTCCACAGTACAGAATAGTGTGTTCCAAATGCTATTTGTACTAATCTTCCTGGTGAAGATTGTCTTCGATGCAAACAGGATGAGGAATATAATGCTTCATTAAAGCTTGATGAACAGAAACATATGGGAAATTCAACAGATGCCGATGAGCCCACTGAGAGTACAGCTATTTATCCCAACCTCGATGAAATAAGGACACATCGGATTGCTTACCTTTCAAGAAGTGTTTCCTTCGATGGTAATAATGAGACTCAACCCAATCTAGACACTCCATTTGATGACTCTTCACCTTCTGCGATTGGTGAAACCTTACAATCAGTCATTAATTCCTGCAGTAGCCCTCCTGATAATGAAAATTTTCCTGGTGATATAGAGACTTTAATAGCCAACCAACACGAATCACAAAATGAACAGGAATTTCATACTGCTCATCCACCGTCCAGTCCAAAGGAAGTTCAAGTTGTTAAAGTGCACCGTTCCCGTATATGCAAGGATATGGTAAGCTACTTCCAAGATGAGAGCATCCTAACAAGTTCCATAGTTTTTGAAATTATTGATGATCGTGGAATTCCCGAAAAAGGTGCTGGAGTTGGTGTGGCTCGTGACGTGTTTTCACTTTTTTGGAAATCGTTCGGAGATTCGATGACTATTGGAGAAAGAGAAAGAGTGCCCTTTGTACGTCACGACCACTTTGTGAGTGAATGGCAAGCTATTGGTAGAATTCTTGTTTTAGGTTACAAGATGGTATCTTATTTTCCTCTGATTTTATCAAAGGCATTTATGGGATATTGCCTATTTGGCGATTCAGTTCCCGATTCAGCTGTGATAAGTTCTTTTAAGAAGTATCTTTCAGTTGATGAACAAGAGTTGATTGAGAAATGCCTTAATAAGCAGGAATATGATAGTGAAGATCTTGAGGACTTTTTGGAGCGATTTAACTGCAGAACACTGATAAATGAAAACAATTGTCTGAAAGTGATCACTGAAATTGCCAAACAAGAGCTTATCCAGAAACCTCATATCATGTTGTCTACATGGCAGCTCATTCTTTCTAAACTCAAGGCATATGCACCATTTCAGTCTTTTGATAAGTTGGAGGCCCTCTACGAATCTGTAAAGCCAACAAATAAGAAAGTTCTTCAACTTTTGCAAGCCCAACCAAATACCGAGGGAGAACGAGATGCTCTGAAGTTCCTACAGCGTTATATTAGAGGCTTAGATGCATGCAACCTTGGTCATTTTCTTCGTTTTACCACAGGTGCTGATATTTTAATTGTGGAACATTTAACTGTTTCATTTGTAAAATTTGATGGGGTATATAAATCTCCTATAGCACACACATGTGGACCTGTGTTAGAGCTGCCTTCCACATTCCAAGATTTTTGTGAATTACGAAACACGTTCAACAATATATTATCCAAACCTGACTGGGAACTTGACATTGTTTAGGTTTTGAACTTATGTGTGACGCATTAACTGTAATCTATGAAGTGATTAGTCTATAGATACATTGTACTTTTCAGTTGCCATTCATATTAATTGACTGCATAGTTTTAGTTGGGTAAAAAACTAACCGCCCCGCGCTTTATATTGTTAAGGTTTTTTGTTTTTAAAAGTGTATGTAAGATCACAGTTGAATTTCTTTTAACTGTAGTGAAATATAAGTGAGTAAGGCCTGGAGCTGTGTGTTATGCGAATAAAATATGACATAACTTCTTTTAAGTGCTTAAAAAACTCCTACTTGTATAGCCGACCCCCGATCACGGTTATTACTCTCTGCATGCGCTTTTAAGTAAGGTTATATTAGTAATACAAATAATAACACTTTGTAGTATATTGTTGTATAGTTTCATATTGGTGTTTCAGTTGAATTTATTAAACTAATTAATCGTCTCAATTTTTTGTAGCAAAGTAAGATAAAGATGAAATGCTTCTTTCGCATTAGTTGGTTTTGTCAGGCCAAGCTCTGTCATTACGAACGAGGCAAACTCTCCAAATTCATCAGAGAAATCTTTGACAGACATTGAATAATCATAGAATTCATTCACTTCGTCCCGGTCAATTTCCTGTTTACAATCCCCTGTGTCGAAAAGATGCGGCAAAAAAAACATCACGTCAGGCCTCCCTCTGGGTCCAGTGTTATTTCCAAATTTGCTTGGGGCAATAATATGTTGGTTCCACATTTCTGCAACTTTGTGTAATTCATTTCTTAGTATATCCATAAAACAAAACCTTATCAAATCCATTTGTACAGGATCCGAATCATTAAACAAATCAAAATCTCGTAAATCCTTGAAAAAATTTATCCACCATCCAGGCCCATCCCGAATAAGATGAGACCAATAGGCTTCTATTCGTTGATTTGACGTAGAAGTACCAATTGAAAAACTGGCAAGACCAGCATGCTCATCGTGATGCTGAGATCGCAGAAATATTTGCAAAGCCTCGACGATGCTGTTCTCAGTGCCATCGTCAGACCGCATTCTTTGTGGTACACCTCCAATTTGCAATACGGCATCAAGGTAATATTTACCAATGACCTGAGGATTTTTATTAGTCGGACCCACTTCGAGCCAGATCAACCTTCTGGAAAAACCATCAATGCACCCATGTATATTAAACCCGAAAGGTTTCAACTTATCATGGCCGTCTATGTGCCATATATGATTGGGTCCCCGAGATGAATAAGCTCTTCTTCGAAGCCTTTTCTTTGCTCTACTTTGCACTCCTTGAGGATCTAGTTTTACCAAACATTTTCGAATAACGTCCCTTCGAACAGTAATACCATACTTAGTTGATATATGTTTCCACATTTTGCGATATCCAACATTGCATTTACTGCCAGCTAATTCAATCTCCACAATACACTCGATTTCCTCTTGTGTCAATTGTTCTTCGGCTGGAACACGTCTTCGAAGTCCTAGGATTCTTAATCTTCTTTTAAGTGTCGATAAGCTGAATTCTATTCCATGAAGCTTAAGAAATTCTAGAATTTCATGGTTGGTGAACCCTTGTTGAAAATAACTTGTTATTAGCTCAGTTTCATCTCGTCCATGCCTTCGGTCAACGTTCATGCATGGAATGTAGTCATTTAGAGGCATAATAAAGGTATAAAATACTGATTTAAAGTAGGGACAAATAGCACACTATCAGATCAAAATAATCAACTCATTTAACAACGAACTTTTCGGTAAAATACGAAACTGCGTATGTCTGTGTAAAAATTGTTTGGCACTGAAAGTTAAACTGAACTGTTAATAAAATTTGAAACTAAACTGTTTGTTAAAATTTACTAAACTGTTTGGTAAAAATTAAAACTGAACTGTCAAAATATAAACAGAACTGTGTGTTTGTGAAGCAAAACTGAACTGTGTTAAAATGTAAAACTGAACTGTCAAATTGAGAACTGAACTATGGAAATTTAAACTGAACTGCTAAAAAATAAAACTGAACTGTCTAAGAATAAGAACTGAACTGTGACCCTTGTGGGCCATCGTAAAGGGGAGATCCCGGTCACAATCCCGTCCCGACAAACGTCCCGTTCCGCTTCTTATATAAACAAGACTAAGTTGTTACATAATTAATTTTATGCCAGAGAAAACACACGAAATCATCAACAGAATCCAACCCTATCAATCTATTAAATCTTTAATTTTATAAGAGTTTCGAATTTCGGAACGTGCTAAAATTTGTCCGGCTCAATATAGTTCGATCACGTGGAGACAATCATCGGTTCTACGTGTTCACAGCAAAAGCCGGACAAATTCGAGCGCGGTCTTGAACGTAACTTGAACCAGAAGCATTCCATCTTTCGCGTAATTGTCACCAGGATTGCCAGACTACTAAATAATAATCAGCCAAATATTATTACCATAATCGATGTTTTCTTATAAAGAAATCATGCAAAGGGCCGACTACAACAATGTTTGGCTTCTTTTTCAGTTATTTGGCAACCCTGGAGGTCACGCACACGCAATTATATTATGTTAGACTTGACATCAGGTGACATCAGTTATTCACTCTACGCTAATTTTGCCGCTAATTTCGATTCCGTATATAGACATGCAGTCGAACTCATCATTGATAGTCGTTGTCATCATTTAATTCGACAGCTCCTGGTAGTTAGAACACCAATATGTCTTTACATACATACATACATAAACGTTAGTATATATGAACGGTAAACTGCTGGGCTTTCTATCGGTGCATAGCAGTCCAGTGGTCAATGGGTTTAAAAATAATTGTTCCTGCATGCATGTGTTCGAATACTGCCTTGCACCACTTTGCTCCTTTCCTTTTTGCGATGTTTGCAAACTCCCAGATTGAACCAGTGACAATACCTTTTGGTTAGTTATGTGAATTATTTTATGGGGTGGTTTATTTTCTGTGTATATTTGTCGTTAATAAGAGTGTGAACGCGTGTTCTAGCAACCTGGGACGGAGTTAAATGATGAGAACGACCACCATCAATGACGAGTTCGACTGTCTTATTAAGCGCTGAACGAGAGGCCATTTTCAATTTTTTTCTCTTGGCCAAGTTATTGTATTGGATTTTCATATATAAGACGCGATATGCCAAGGACATGTACCTACCGTTATCTCTCCTATATTTCAGGTTTGCTGGTCATTTCTCAAGCTACTTGAAGGAATTCCTGATCGTATTCATGGCTTTAGCATCCGTCTCAATTCTTCTGATGTATCTTATTTTCACAAAAGTAATTCCGTTCAGTAAACTTCTACTTTGCATCGTATTTGCTCTCACAGGATTTTTCGTGCATGGATCTCTACCGTTCTTCTTTGAACTCGGAGCAGAAATTGCTTACCCAGTCGCAGAAGGTATCACGTCATCAGTGACAAAGTTCATGGACTATTTTCTTCAAGCTCTGTTCCTGATCGTTTCCATGGGCCATTTTGGCGCGAAATGGATGACATGGGTTACCATGGTTACCTGCGCAGCAACAACAATACTATTGTTTTTCGTACAAGCAAAGTATAACAGATTAGTTTTGGACAAGAAAAGAATTGTTCTGCCCGATTAACACCTGGGTACAATACAGGGTGTATCAAAAAAAAGAAGACCTTTAGAAATCAAGCTATTGTTAAAATTTGAATGCCTTTTCAATTGCATTTGCTCATATGCTGAACCGTAGTGCGTGAAATATTGATGGATGCATGCATGCATACATTAGAAAATGAATTGACGTTTGTACACAAGATTGTCTGCTCCTAGGAATTTGAAAATAACTTTAATAGCATAAGGAAAAATAACGACCCAAAAATATTCAAATGACTAAGCACAAACGACTGAGCACAAAAGTGCTTTAGCTGTTCCTTCAAAACACGAACAAATCATTTGTTCATTAATTTTTAACACTGCGTGCGAGCATTAGGGCTGTTCACATGAGTTAAAATTGACTTTGAATCCGGAATGGCTCAGCATCTCATTTTACAAACTCTGCCTGTTAAAATGTTTACATGAGTCAGGAATGAATTACAACTTGATCTGACACAGATTCACTTGACATTTCAATCCGGATTGAAAATTACTGATAAATTGAACATCAAAAGAACTGAAGGTCATAGACCATGTCCTTCAACGTGGCCTCAATTTCTCTCAACACAAACTACCGTACGCTTGTGCATATCGCGAACTGCTTTTCTGATGCCGGCTGGCTGGGTATAAGTTAAGACTACAAAAACTCTTTGCTCCGAAGTCAGTTGAACCATTTTTGTTCTGGTAGTGTGCTTAGAATGAATGAATATTTTTGGGTCGTTATTTTTCCTTATGCTATTAAAGTTATTTTCAAATTCCCAGGAGCAGACAATCTTGTGTACAAACGTCAATTCATTTTCTAAAGGTCTCCTTTTTCTAATGTATGCATGCATGCCATCAATATTTCACGCACTACGGTTTAGCATATGTGCAAATGCAATTGAAAAAGCATTCAAATTTTAACAATAGCTTGATTTCTAAAGGTCTCCTTTTTTTTGATACACCCTGTATATACATTTTACCCCAAAACACAGCACGTCTGTAGACTGACGTAGTTATTATTGGAAACGTTATATTCAGAATAAATTAAGCAATTGAATAAAATTCAATTATCGTTTATTTACACAAAATTTGCTTTGCTACTGCTAGAGCTTGAATTAAAATACGTTACCTCAAGGTAATAAGCTTTAGACGTTGGATGTACTTGCAGTCTTATGCAATTACCAACGGGACTTGTGGATGAATGACATTGGTTACCTATTGTCCTACTATTTTAAGAATATTCTTAACGGCGTACGACAAAAGAAAGGAGGAATCGCCTGAATTAATTGTGCAGTAATATTTATTAACCATCATTTCAAGTAGTTATAATAATAAAGTAGAAAACATTTACACGCTTAGCTTTTCGCTTATTTTCATGTGTACTTTCGCCGTGTGTTTACACACATGCTATGTAATTATACGCAGCACCCACCTCACTCTACGTTAGTTCGATTATCTTAGGCCCGTTTTCCAGTTTAACACTCTTTTAAACTGCAACGTAATGCAGCAGGCAAACAGGTGATTTCTGTTCACCTTTACGACTGTCTTTGTTTCCGAAAAATTTGCACGAGTCATTTGATAATATTAGCGTAGAAAGTTAGGTCTGGGTAGCGCACGAAATCAGGGCCGTAACTAGAATGATAATTGGGGGGGTGTTTATTCATATATTCATTTCTGCCCGACGAATTTCTTTTGTCAGTGCAATAGCTCACAATGGAAATCCGTCGGGCAGAACTGAATATATGAATAAACACCACCCAATTATCGTTCTAGTTACGGCCCTGCACGAAATATTTTGCTTCGTTTAAAATGGCGAGGGGTTGCTGCATGCATGTATTTTTAGTACTACCGGCTAAATTAATGATACATGCTAACTTGATCAGGTGATGTAGGCTAAGTGGTTGTCAGATGTACGCGCGCGTACCTATTTTTTGTTGGTCTCCTGCACTCTTCATTTTTTAACAACGCTCCATCATGCATGAAGTTCCTCCAGTTCAGCAACAACATTAATGTTACAAAATTTTACGCCCTTTAGTTCTTTTATCAGCAAGCGCGAATAGGAAATTTGGGTTGTTGATTTCAAAACTATGGCTCTTGTAATAAACCGCGCCAAGAAGGAAGGTACTACGAATGTAGAGCGAAATCAGGAGACCTTTCCATTGCTGAACGATGTCGAACAGAGTAATATCAAAGTCTACAAGAAACGCTGGTATATGTTATCGTTATTTTTCTTGCTTTCTGTTGGTCAAGGTATCATCTATAACACATGGTCACCGATACAGAGTACGGCAAGAGCAGTATATAAATGGGATGATTTTATGATCGATTTGATGCCTGCATTAGGATGTGTTGGACCATGTCTGACTATTGTACCTCTAGGATGGCTGATGGACGTAAAAGGTAGGTACTGGAATATATATTCATCAAATAATGTGTCCATGGTGGATATAGTAGTATTTAATTAGGCCTGAAAGTATGCAAACTGCGCGCAACTGAGGTTTCAAAAAAATACTAGTAAATATATAGGAGACATCAAAATTGACTGGGTACTGTACATTTATCAAATACATTTGATCTATATATAAATATCTATAATCTATTTTTAATACCTAGCTAGGCAATTAACCTAGGCTATTTAGACTCTAGGCTATTAATCTATTAAATTTGCACACAATTCTACCATTTTTAAGTACACCTTTAATTAGACTATATAATTTGGTAGTTCAATTATCACTATACGGTATTTCTTCCATATCCTTTCCTGAAAAAGTGATAGGGGATAATTCGTACTCACCTAAATCCCCACAGTTTGATTTTGCTGCTACACAGTGTGCTAATTTCATAACTACTCTTTGTTACAATCAGATGTTGAGTGTTATAAATAACGTATTTAAAAGTCTAGCCTTCGAATTTAATAAATGTTTAAATCAATATAGAAAGATTTTGGTCAACATATGAGCTTTTCACTGGTCAGTGAATAAAGCATTTTCTTTTAAAATTACAAAAATTAAAGATTTTGTGCCAATGATATATCTGAGTAATATTAAACTTAAGGTAATTAAGGTAACTATGCTTATGTTTTCAAACATTAATGGCTCTATTTTTTTCTCTTCTGGTGCCCTTAAACTCCGGCCCCTTTCCACCATCTTCTAGTTGTGGATATATATGTCCAAAGTACACAGATCCTACCCCATAGCATCCTTCAAAATGTAAAATCTACTTAACTTACCAAAATGCATTTTTATGTATAAGCTTTAGCTGAGTCAAATATACATACTTCTGAAGCTGTATCAGAAGTTATATAATCTACAGTGTGATCCTGATCAATGCTAATATAGTGAAAACTGATTGGTGAATCTTGATATAATATGATCCCTAATTAAATAATCCATGACTGACCAGGTACATTAGCGAAGAGTAAAATATTTAATCAACGTTCATGTAAATTATTGACTGGTGTATTAAATATCACATTTATACTTGGGGGATTTTTAGTGATTTTCTCAATATAAGTTATCGATTTCAAGATAAAACTAGTTAAAAGAAAGTTAATATTTTGGTGATCAATAGTTACATCAGGGTTACCTCTCATACCATGAGGATTCTAATAGAGATGGAAGCCACATGCATGCTTGAATAAGAATATACATTCAGAATTAATGCACATGGTTTTTTGACAAAAATTACTTATTTTATATTTTGCAACCTTTTTGCAAACTGGCAGGGCATCTCCTTAGCAATGCTTTCAAAGCAATTGAAAATATCAGATCAACTGCCCAATTTGTCAATAAGAGATATATTCCATATTCCAGAATACATTCCATACATCACCAAGTGATATTGCCAAGTGATGTAGCTAAGTTGACTATTTGCACATGTCGATATAATATAACACTTGTATGTTGTCTAGGATTAATCAACTAGTTGAACAAAAAAAATTAAAAAACAAAAATTGATGATAAATTTACACTACATGGACCTTTTATGCATGCATTCACTTCATGTTTTAAATTTAAGAAATATATGTTATTTACCGGCTGCGAGCTCTGGGCTGCGAGGTCAGTATAGAAAACCATTTTCCCGAGGGGAAATATTTTTTCTTTCTGGACCGACCAAAACGGTGAATAACGTATTTAATTTTTTACAAAAAGCAGCGTTCGGTCGTACTGTAATTTTGTATATAGTCAGACTTAGCAGCACTTGGTGACAAAAACATAAACAATCAAAACCTCGTTCGTTTAATTTACTAAAATTCACTTCAATTTATCGTGATAATCATTTGGTCCGTATATTTTAAAATAAAAGAGTCAAAAGTTTGCGGATAAATCTTTACTGAAAACAAAACAAATACGCATTCGCTCGAATATAGGATTCCAAGCTTTCGTAATATTCAGCCCGCTGCTACAGCCAATCAAATAAAAAAGGTCAAACGTTTGAGAATAAATTTTCAGAAAAAGAAAACAAAACACGCTTTCGCAATTTCGCTGGAGCATAAAATATAGGATTTCGGAATCCGGACCGTGGTCAGGTCATTTGGTCATATATTGTAAAATTCCGCGTCCGCTGCTGCAGCCAATCAAAATGCAGGAAAGGCTAGGATCTGCCCTCTGCTGATTGATAAAAAAATGATATTATATATTTTCAAAATTGAAGTTACTCTTTGCCATATTATCCACTGTGCAATTTGGTGCAGTTCTCTCCTGTAAAAAAGGTCTGTGTGTAGTATTTGTGTAGTATTAAATGCCACGATGGTTTACACTTTACACTTGTTATCAATAGTTTTTGCATTTGAAAAGCCAAATTCCAAGCTTTAAAAAATGTTTTGCCCCAATGTAAAAGTCCAATTGATGCACTAAAGTAGCATATATGTAGTCCTATATGGTATTCAAGGTTAAGAGTTTGTTGCATGGCCAGGTATTCTATAAATGCTTTAAATCCTTCTTTTTGACATTTATTTTTGGCATTTTTGGATTTCATCAACTCATTACACCTATTGCTGTAAATATGTAAAAAGCATACTAGGTATGAACTCGGTAGTTCATACTCGGTAGAAACTAGGCTAGAATGACCGTTTTGTAACCGGTAACGTTGATCCCGTTTGTTTGTATGGTTCAAACTTCGCATCACCTTATTTGAAAATCATTTTTTAACCACACGTCTCCACCGAAACATCTTTAATTAATCATTTTTGATATTTAAAATAAATAAATTTAATAATATTCCGGCGCAAATACACCAAAGCATTTCAATATTTACGATTAACGACGTGATGTATATGAAAATTTCATAGACTTATAAGAAAATAAACCTTTCCTTAGGACATAAAGTTTTTAAAATTGACTTTTTATTTTGGAAGTCTGTCAGTCAATGAAAAAATAGAGAGAGAACGTGCGTTCAGAGAGAGAGAGAGAGAGACTGATAAAACAGAAGTATAAGAGACGGAGAAAGTAAAAATTGCGATTTGAGTGAGTTCTGTAAGTCTATTGTAGTACTAAGATTGAGTCAAGTTTATGATTAAACGCTTAGGTAAAGGATTGTGTGACTAGTTATTCTAACTCTAAGATATATACGGAAGAATTCGAGCTAATGTTTACGACAAAAATCTATTATTTTTGTCCAATCGCTAGTCTTCTATATGCACTCCAGACGTCATGCATGTAAAGCAGAAATATGCGCATGCTCGACTGCCGCGCACTAAATATTAAATAAGGCGCCGGGCCTTATTATGAACGCCGGGTTCATAATTCCAATTTTTGTTGGGATTTTATTTGCGATTTTCTTCTTTTGATAGATGTGAATGAGTTACTAGTTACGAATGCTCTGATGTATAAGAGCTCTTACTTGAACATCGATAACTAATTCACTCGATCGTTTACATCTATCAAAAGAAGAAAATCGCAAGTGTAAACGGGCCTTTATAATCTTATTGTAAACACGTTGTCGTTGACTCGCATAAAATATTGCTCCGTCCTCCCAGACTTCTAGCAATAGTAAATCGAAGCCGCTCTTTAGGATTGATGTCCAATACCCGCGATCGGTGTCCGATGGAGAAATCCATCATACATGTGCTACCGATCGATCCGATGGACAAACTTGCTTACCGTCGGAAAGAGTTTGTCCGATGGATGTATACACGTAAACAAATACAGCATAATGTCATTTATGACATCCAGACTATTACAACAGTCATGCATGAAAAGCTGGACCAATATATTTTAAAGCAATTTTTTTTCTAAGTGTCCATTTTTCAAAGACAAACAGGTCCGATCGGATCGATCGATCGGATCCATCGAACAAATATGCTTACGGTCGGAGAAAAATTTTACCGATGGCAAAATGACGTCATTTGAAAAGCAAACGGTTGAAAAATAGAGACTGGGTAGAGAGGCTATGCCTCAGTGAAAGCTGGTGGAAATGTCAGACGGTCCGATCGATCGATCGGATCCATCGAACAAATGTGCTTACGGTCGGAGAAAAATTTTACCGATGGCAAAATGAAGTCATTTGAAAAGCAAACGGTTGAAAAATACAGACTGGGTAGAGAGGCTATGCCTCAGTGAAAGCTGGTGAAAATGTCAGACGGTCCGATCGATCGATCGATCGGATCCATCGGACAAATGTGCTTACGGTCGGAGAAAAATTTTACCGATGGCAAAATGACGTCATTTGAAAAGCAAACGGTTGAAAAATGGAGACTGGGTAGAGAGGCTATGCCTCAGTGAAAGCTGGTGGAAATGTCAGACGGTCCGATCGATCGATTGGATCCATCGGACAAATGTGCTTACGGTCGAAGAAAAATTTTACCGATGGCAAAATGACGTCATTTGAAAAGGAAACGGTTGAAAAATAGAGACTGGGTAGAGAGGCTATGCCTCAGTAATGATGAGAGGCAACATAGTTGCATGTAATACAATTCGTGTTCTAAGCTTCATTGTCATTGCTATTGGCATATTTAAAATCATAATACTCCTGTTTCATGTTATAATTCATATACTAATCATGTTTGGCATGTAAATTATGATAAGGTTTCTAGAGAACGAGGCAACATGGTTGTATGTAATACAATTGTATGTAATACAATTCGTGTTCTAAGCTTAATTTCACTTATAATTTATGCACTATATAAGCTTGTTTGGCATGTAAAATTATGACAAGGTTTCTAAAGAACGAGGCAACATGGATGTATGTAATACAATTCGTTTTCTAAACTTCATTTTACTAATTCATGTACTAAGCTTGTTTGGCATGTAAAATTATGATGAGGTTTCTGAAGAACGAGGCAATATATATTTATATACATTCTTATATTATATATTACAGTTTAGAATAATCCAGTTTGATGTTATAATTCATGTACTAAGCTTGTTTGGCATGTAAAATTATAATAAGGTTTCTAAAAAACGAGGCAACATGGTTGTATGTAATACTTCTAAGCTCACACTCATTGGCGTTTGCTTCCCATTTTTGCCATCGGTAAAAAAATTGTCGGACGGTAAAGATGTTTGTCGAATGGATCGGATCGATCGATCAGACTATTCGACATTCACACGCCGCACATTGAACGTGCACTACCACGCGAGACACGCGCGCAGTAACCCTCGCAGCAGGCCTTTATTTGTTTTCGGGCAACGGCAAAATAGTGTCCGACGGTGAGCAAGATTGTCCGGTCGATCCATCCGTACCATCTGTAAGAGTGGTTTGTCGATCGGATACCGATCGTCAGTATTGGACATTTATGCTCTTTAGCATGAATTTTAACACACCTGACTTCGACAGAGCTAATGTCCTTGTGGGAAATCAGTAGGAAATCATTGCCCAATGTTCTAAACAAGCGATATTGCATTAAGCTTGGAAGCAACATTAAAACAAACATGTTGTCGTCCGTCTGCCATTTTGCAATTTGGCGCCCATTAGAAAATTGGAAATTTGATACGTTTGACGTCATCGTTTACAAAAGTTTCCGTTTTCGACCATCCACATTCATATGTCTATGTTTTCATTTGGCTCCACTCTCAACAGCGTTTTCAAATTGATAAAAACGGTGAAAACGTTTATCGTTTTCGAGCGTATTAGTGTGAGCGGAAGGCAAATATGCATCGAAATGTCTTAGTATGATAAATATGGTCTAAATGAATTTGAATCTGCGTCAAATTTTAGGCAATTTTGGGACAGGTCCCTCATTTGTTGTATGCATATAACCGATGCGACTTTCTTGCGAGAACTTAAAAGCTGGTCAAGTTCGTGATCTAAAACTAATCTTGCATAATTTTTATGTCCAAGAGAGTCGTAACTACTCATAGTGTTTAAAATGTTCTGTATGCAGTACGAAATTCGATATTTGTTTATAGAAAGCTATTAAAAGCTATACCTTTCCGTATTATTATCGGACTATTAGGGAACTTAAGGATATAGGTCGGGAACACGACGACGGCCGCTATAAATACAATGGGTGATTGAAAAGAAACGAATAATTGAAGACCTATGAGAGTTTTAGACAGTGCTGTAGAAGAGGGCGGGGGGGGGGCTTGGGAGATTAAATCTCTGGGGGGACTGCCCCCCCCCCCCTTTCACTTTAAGAAAGTATTTATTTATTAAGAAAACTATTAAAGAAAACTTGGCTACTTTTTAATTAAATGGAATCAAAATGACATGCTTAATAAATCGATATATTTTTATGTTCAGCTCATATGTTCATCTCAGCTAGGCTCAAATTTACACTAAGTGCTTCCATTGCGAGTCTTGTGGAGCTACTTTGATGAGCGCAGGCGCATCCAGCCAACTAATATTTTATATTAAAAGACTTAATATGGTTATGATCTATCGTAATTATATGAGTCTTATATGAGTCGTATGTCCCATGGTCATATATGTATTTGTTCTATTATTTTCTTTCTATTTATGTGTTCTACTTTTTTTAAAAGGTTTAAGAACCGCTGTGCTCCTTGCCGCAGGATTTCAATTCTTTGGCTCAGCATTAAGGTGCATTCCTACCGGAGGTGATTGGCTGATATCAACAATACTGATATGCTTTGGCCAGGCATTGGGTTGTCTTACTGCACCTATACCGCTGTCCGGTCCGGTGTTGTTGTCAGCAACGTGGTTTCCAAGCAACGAGCGCACAACAGCAACCTCAATTTTGATGGCTGGTAGCTTTGCCGGCTTCGCTTTGTCATTTATTATTGGCCCACTGTTCGTTGATGATGTTGGGTCTATATCCTACAGTCAACTGAATTCTACGGAAAGAGAATTCTATTACAGACAAATAAGGACTATGTTTTTGGTCGAATCTATTGCAATGGGTCTCCTATTTTTAGCTGTTATCATTTATTATCCCGCCAGGCCACCTCAACCACCTAGTCGATCTTCGGGTGTCGAAAGAATGGATACCAAAAGTGGAATTATAAAATTACTGAAGAATCACAGTTTTGTGTTGTTAGCTATACTATACGGCGCAAGTTGTGGTGTCTACAGTGGCTGGGTGTCTGTACTAGACCAACTTTTAGAGGGATTTGGCGTCGGTCAAAAATTTGCTGGTTGGCTGGGATTTATTGCTGTTGTGAGTGGAGCGTCGTCCGGGATATTCTTT
Source organism: Dendronephthya gigantea (assembly GCF_004324835.1). Classification (NCBI taxonomy): domain Eukaryota; kingdom Metazoa; phylum Cnidaria; class Anthozoa; order Malacalcyonacea; family Nephtheidae; genus Dendronephthya; species Dendronephthya gigantea. Next base: position 3,131,635 of record NW_021163014.1, read on the forward strand.
TCCATGTAAGTCAGGATTTTATTGTACTTCAGTTAGTTTGAACTGGGCCGACGCTATACGAGCTTAATTCGCAGGTGTATATATATTCATATATGGCAAGTTCAAATAAGGGTATAAAAACATCGTTATCAAAAGAAACCAGTCGGACATAAGACAAATATATCAATACAATACCCTCTTCCAATTACGCTTTTAGCAACGATCCTGTTTTGGGGTAGTGGGGAAAGATTTTTTTCCGAAATTTTCAGAAAGATTGTCTTCTTTATAAAGTTATTGGTATTATTATACAAAGTTTTTACGTGTAATTTTCTTATCATCACCGCATGATCGCTAATAATAACTTGCATTGAACTGTGACACTTTCGGCGTTTTTCTTTCGACATTTCGCTAAACCTACAAATTTGAATTAATAATTCGTCAATTCTATAGAGCACGTCAAGCACTTCTCAATGCAATACAATCGACGTATTGTTTGTATAAGCTCTTCAAATTAAACATCCGTAATAAAAGTTCTCTCATTTCTCTTTCCATGCATGCATTACAGCTACGGCATACAGTTGCATGGCTACCCTCCTTGTGGTACACCAGTGAGTAGCCATATGATTTGTTTAACAATTGCATACTTGTGAATGTATGTATATGCCTTGAGAGATTACGCACACTAAGGCATTTGAGAGTTCTTTGTATAAAAGATAACTTACTTACCTTTAAATTTAAAAATTGCTAGCTAATCGATATTAACTATTATACGTGCGGTGATAAAAGCACTGTCTTAGCTACATCTATATGAACAACTGGAGTCGCAGTCTACTGGTCATCCAACGAACACCTGAAAAGCAATAATTTTGACTAGCTATGCACATGTACGCGTTACGTAACCTTTGTGTTTAAAATAGTCGCCACAAAACTACTTTCCATTTTAAACCGTGTGTATATACAGTAGGAGGCAAAAGTTTGAGTCCAGTGACTGTATTTCTTTGTTTCAGCAGCATATATTAATATTCTACAGAAAACCTTACCGATAAGTGAACTAGAAAAAAGTAAACAAGTAAACAGAAAAATACATGCTGTACAACAACTATGAGATGTTATGATATTCATTTTTACGTATTTTAATGTGCAAACATGCATTTACATGTCATTGCTTAGTTCCCTCTTTTTTGCTCTTGAAATGACCTTTATTCTTGCTCGCATAGATTCCATAGGTTTTTTAATGTCACACGTTCAATACCTTGCCAGCATTCGTTGACCACTTGCCTCAAGTCAGCCTGGCTGGCGGGTCTGTGCCTCGCCCTCTTCCGGTTAAAACGGTTCTACAAGTGCTCCATAGGTTTTAGATCTGGAATATGAGGTGGAAAGCCATGACAACGAGATCACCAGAATGAGTTTGCTTCTAAACGATTTCTGGCACATAGAAGATGTGCATGTGCTTAGGGTGATTATCATGTAGTTAGACGTGCGATCATCTTTGTACCAGATGAAATTCCATGTCCTTGAAGAATTGGATGATACTTTTCTTTAATTAGGATCCTATTATATCTTTCAATATTGCCAAACCGAGCATGACCAAAGCAGCTAAAAGTTTGCTTGAGTAGGATTTAGTTTCTTCGAACCTCTCCAAGGTTAGTTGCATACCACCTTTTTAAATTCTCACTTCTTCTGCGATCTTACGAGGAAAGAATCCTTCAATACTTAATGGAACTATTTGTCCTTGTGCACCATCACTTTGCCCTTTTTCCTACCCATCTTGGGCAGTGTAAAGGAATGAGAACGTTATTTTGTTATAATTTAGATCATTAGGACCAAAACAGTGTGCAATTAATATAGTTTACAGTACTGAAACACTAGCACGCATGTCTTAACTCCAATACGCTGCCAGGATTTAATACTGGAATTCTACAACGACTGGACTCAAACTTTTGCCTCCTACTGTATATTGAATGAAAAATATTTTACTTTTCAAAATTTTCCATAGCACATTCACTCTAGTTGAACATATAAACAATGGTTGGTTTTGGGAAATTTCATTTAAAGTGTTTAACAATATTTCTTACGAACCCAGCGAACGAATGAGAGATAACCATTTCAACACAGAGGTTCTTATTGTTTCCCAAAAATACTTTTTAAAAAAATTACAATAATTAGCAGTAAATAACAATGCTTTCTTTTCAGATTCGCCGACCGCTTTTCGGGACATTTAAAGCAATTTCTTTTGATTTTTATGGCCTGTGCGACATTTTCCATCCTCATTGTATGTTTTATATTCTCCAAAGTCATCGCATTCAACAAAGCACTAATCTGTGTTATGTTTGGTTTAACTGGATTTTTTGTAAATGGGGCTCTACCTTTCTTTTTTGAATTGGGAGCAGAAATGGCGTACCCGGTTGCTGAGGGACTAACAAGCTCTGTCATTAAATTCACAGATTACTCTCTTCAAGCCATATTTTTAATTGTATCGATGGGTCATTTTGGAGGGACTTGGATGACGTGGGTAATCTTGGTAACGATATCTGCCACCACAATACTTTTAACTTGTGTTAGGGAACGTTACAACCGATTGAATATCGATAATTTTCCCACTCGTCCCACAGAAGATTGAAATTAAACTGCATATATCATGCCATTAAAATGACCATACCGTTATTGCCAATACGAAATATGTTGTTCTGTCTTCAATGTAAAAGTATAAAATGTTTATGCATTTGAAAATACCTTAAATCAGTTATATCCTTAAAAAATATTCATATGAAGACTGTGGCAATTAAGCACTGCTTGTTATACAGGGTGAGTAAAAAAACTGACACTTTTGAAAGTCAAATTAGCGGCGAACTTGTGGCTGGAATTTGACAATTCCCATGTGTACAATCAACAGGACGTGGTTAATTAATGCGAAAGTGTTCAAACCATTTTCTTAAATTGTGATACATTGCACAAAATAGCCCAAACTTTCACCTCTAGATCTTTAAATGAAATTGGATTTTCAACCTCTTGTTTTCTTTGCACTATATAGCGGTTAAAAATGAGGCTTTTACAAACCGTTCTCCCGCTTTTCGAAGTAACTTTTCTGCTAGTTTTTACTGTTAGATAAGCCAGAAGATGCTAAAATACACCTTTGGGATATTTTGATAAAATGATACGTTGAACATTTTAAAACCCTCTAGTTTTTTCTGATACACCCTGTTTTAAGACGAGAAAAAAATACAATAAACTTGGTTTACTTCATATATGATTTTATTCACTACAAATTTGTTTCGTATAACAAGCAGTGCTTGCTACACTTATCAGGTGGATTTAAATTCACAACAAGGGGGTCTAGATAAATAAATGTATTACCAGACTGTCCGACACTGGGCTGGTACGGCAAGGCGCGTTACAAATGACAGAGTTTTATATTGGGTTCTATTTTGGCTTTTTTTATTTTTTATTACATTTCTTCCTTACTGACCACGGCAATTTTTGATTTAACTGGAATACTGGACAGCGTATTAGACCCTCTAGATGTATCAGCATGTATATCAAACATAATTTTTACCCAAGGTTGGAAAACGAGGCAATAACTCGAGCCACCAAAATGGAAAGTACCAATTTCATCTCCCTTTTTGACGTGATCGCCAACTTTCACGGTAATTTCGTTGCTGGAGACTTCAGCCATACCTACTGAAATGAAAACCATCAGACCAACATCAGGATTATCAGCCTTTATATAAATAATACCACGGGCAGCGACATGGCAGAGATAGCCCTGGTATTGAGTCATAGTGGCATCACTTGGAAGATGGTGTGTTTGGCTATAATATGAACCGTCCACCAACTCGGTTTTCACAACATAGCCCGAAACAGGACTGTGCCATCGATGGTAGTTGAATGCGGTCAAATAGGCTTGGTACACTGTTCCACCATAAAATTTTTTAGCCAGCTCATCGTCGTTCAACATGTGATCTAAAAGTAATAAATATTTAAACTACAGTACTGTCCAGAAATAACCTAAATGTGTTTCACTAGACAAAAATGATGAATTGTTATAAACGTACACTCTGTTCATGTAAAAGGTTTATTATGCTATGCCGGGATATTTGTGGTTGGCTCGGTTGTTGCTATTATAGTTTTATCTACCCGGTAGAATGCAATCGCGGATGCCTAGCTATTTGACAATTTAGGCTACAGAACTGTCCAGAAGTAACCCAACAAAAACCACCATTAACCTAGGTCAAAACTCGGTCTGATCGCGGTTGAACCGAGGTCAGACCAAGGCCTAACTCGGTCTTTCAGACATTTGTTAAGATGTTTCCTTAAATAAGGAGTTTATCAGATACTAAAAAATCGTCAAGTTTCCTACGGCAACGACGTTTCCCGCGACAAAACCCATAAAAATCAGATTGTATATTATAAGAAAACAGTATATTGATTTTGAAGACATTTTCCCTACGTCAGAGTGAAGGGTGAAATAAACATCTTGCTAGGAGGTTGGGACCGGGCAATACCATTATCTATCATTGCTCACCTAAAGAATAATATTGACTTTTAATCCAGAACAAATCTCGTTGCTTCACATCATAGGCAATTTTGAAAGGTTCAGACTCGCAGGCATTCACTACAACACTATTGTCATCTGGTGCTTCAACAGGCCGTATTCCTTCTCGATATTTTCTCGCGAAAAAACCATCCCAGGATGTAAAGCCGTAGTGAAGTTTACTTGAGTCACATTCAAATTCCTCTGCGAAATTTGGCATTACTTCCATTGCATCTTTACCAAACCAACCTGAATGTTCATCATCGTTTAAGACGTAGGTAGATGCTGGACTGCAAAGGAACTCGCCCCAGTAATTCAAAATGCCTTTGAATAATTTGTTTACCTGAAAACAATTGCAAATTTTCGTTATGCACCTTTTTAAGATGTGATCAGACTGTCTCTATAATTTTCATATAATATAACTGGACTAATATAACTGGATTTCCCTGAGGTTAGTCAATGTTCCTCGAAAGAAACTTCCGGTTCTTATTCTATTAAAGGCCTAATCACTGAGAAACTAAACATTTTTAAAGCGACACAGCCGGCACTAGAGAATACATGTGCCGTATACTATGATGTGCCGCACACTATAGAGTGCGCTGTATATAGTATACAGAGTAACTAAAAAATAATTCTGCATGGCCATGCAGTGATGGAAACAGTCACATTTCATACGCTACAAAGCCAAAAATACTTCGCTGCCTGTATCTGCATGCAACTATATAATCTATCAACTATAGATGTGTAGGTTGATAACACAAGTAGCTGTATATACATATCAGACAGACAAAGGATATCAAACAACACTAAATCAAATCATTTTGCACAAACGTTTTCGCTTTATTGAAAGCTCCTATAAGGTGCTGAATACTTTAAGTAGGAGTACAAAGTATTCATGCAGCACCTAGCTGAGGAGCTTTCAATAAAGCGAAAACGTTTGTGCAAAATGATTAGATTTAGTGTTGTTTGATATCCTTTGTCTGATCTTCATTGCTTCCAAGACGAACTTTTTTGAACAATTAAGACAACCTTAATGATAACCAAAATGCTATATAGCTAATAGAGGCAGCCGGCTTAAGTCGAATATCATAATGTGTAGAATATCATAGGAATGTATATAAATGTGAATATATATTTGTTAAATGTAAAAAATCTGGCATAGGCCGATTTCTACTGAAATAAGCCCAGGTTCTATTGATGTTACCCAGCTTCTATTGACATTATATAATATTTATATAATTGTACTACACACATGCTCTCCTCGATGCTCACCTTGTTGTTACGAAATGCAGCAAAACCAGCTTTTGTTGCCATTGGTGAACTCAATGCCACGTAAATTGGAAAGACATACATCCCATTTCTATTGAAGTTAGGAGCTCTAGTCATAATCATGTCGAAGAGAAGGATCATGATTTGCCAACACCAAATGGGATTTTCTTTGTTATCTGACAGTTCTTGTTGTTGCCGGAATATTTGGTGAAAAAACATGTTGATCTCTGTAAAACAACAACATGCATGATTACCTCACGGTTTAACAAGTTATATCGTTACGGCTGCAACGGGGAAATATAGTACGAAATTAGCCATTTCCCAATCAGACAGGGTACTTTGGAGGGACAGTGAATATATTGAGATTACTTCATGGTTGGCGAGTACCGTACGATTTGTATGCACGAGTTGTGAACTATGATGAAGGATCGCAAAACGAATTAACGAGTGAGCGTATATAGCGAACGAGAGAGTTTGCGATCCCTCACAACGAGTTCATAATAAAAATCATACAAACGAGCCAACCATGAAGTACGTTGTTTATTAGATGTGTATAGAGATTTTATGCATCACAACATATTTATTTCCGTTCAGTTTCTTTGTAATTTTGTTTAATAGAAGTTAGATATTCTTTCTCAAAGATTTGCGAATGTGCTGAATGTAAAAATATCTTGAAGACGAGAATTGTGATTTGAATCTCACTCCTATATTTCGACGCCATGAAAAAAATGTGAACAAATTGTCGCCAAAATGACATACGACAATTTTTCACGTGTGAAGAATATCGTACGTCCAATCAAAAGTCGTGTATGGCATTTTTTTCACACGTGAAAAACATCGTACGTCCAATCAAATTGCATGAAATTAATTTACACAGTGAAATACGATTTTTATTTCATCATTCTGCTGTGCATAAATCTCAATACAGATATAATAAAAGTGATTGTTATATAGGTGCTGTGTATTTTAAATGTGTTTGGTTCATTCTTAGTCACATGACTTTAAATAAATGCAATGTTTCCCGCCAAGGAAACCGCATATTGTCATAACAAAGTGTTTTTTGTAATGGAATTGTTGTGTAAAATGTATATTTTCGTTCCTATATAACAAAACACTTAATGTACACTACCTCGAGAAATAGTGTGTTTTGTTTTCCCTCGAGTCTCAATGTTTCCCTCGACTTCGTCTCGAGAAATATTCAGACTCTTGGGAAAACAAAACTCACTATTTCCCTCGGAGGCATACATTAAGTGTATAGTATACCCTGCAAAAGTAATCTTTATTATACATTTAAATTAACTTTTCAAGTTTCCTCTATCTCAGAAATAGTTATTAAATATATATAATAAATGTAATCGATCAGCAAACGACTTTGCACACATTCGTGAATGTCTGCCGCGTGGTCATACACACAGTCACGATGATTACAAACTGTTCCGTATGAAGATATTTTTAGCAACCTACATTTCGATGTTAATTTTAGCTATATTGAATCATTTTGTCTACACTCGATAATTTAAATCCAGAATCCGCTGGAAAACAGTGGCATCCCGATGAGACAAGAAAATGATATTCAAATACATACATCCGTCGTTTTCAACTGCATACAGCAAATGTCCCAATGGCAATAGCTGTGTACGTGTAATCTGCCAGGAAAGCGATGGTAGGAGAAACCTTGGGCCTTTTTTGGGCGTGTATATATATATATATATATATATATATATATATATATATATATATATACATATATATATATATATATATATATATATATATATATATATATATATATATGTATATATATATATATATATATATATATATATATATAGATATATATATATATATATATATATATATATATATATATATATATATATATATATATATATATATATATATATATAGTGTGAACAGTGTGCCAGTGTGAACTACTAAGCTCTTGATTGGTCGAGACTGAAATTTTTATTTCAAACGTCTGTGAATAACTGTCATTTCGCAAAATTTTGATCAAATTTTTTTAATTTATGTTTTCATGGAATGTATGTATTTTTAACTAAATTAGAGGGAAACTCGAATGTGGTCAGGACTTTTCACGGTTTAACAAATAACTAGTTTTGATTTTCAAGTTTTGATTCATTAAGAATATACCGCCGTTGCGAGTTGCTATGACTTTACAGTGTTTCCACGTGCAGAAAAATATTTCCATACTTTTCTCAACCCACATAAACTTTCTAACAATCATGTTACCATCTCTACGCTTAACTAATTTCGTTTAACCGAGGCGAGGGGTTGCTGCATGCATGTATTTCTAGTTATATACCACTTGTCAAAGTTTGGTGTTCGTATCGTTTCATTAATCGGAAGATCACGCGAGAGTGACGAAATTTTGATGTCGCCAGCGCGACCCCCTGCAGAGTGAAATAACGTGCTATCTCGTGGGAAATAACAACTTTTATCCATTTGAAATTTATGTCTTTTATGAATAGTATTATATTCCCACAGCTCATTTCGCCACACAATAGCCGAGATGAAGAAGAGCTAAGAATGGGGACAAAATAATTTCAGCTCGGCTATGAGGGCGGAAGCAGAGGCTGTCGCGTCTGAGGAGAGGTGGGTGGGTCGAAAGAAAAAACCCTTCTACGCCCTGTGTATACCTTCTTCCCAACGTCGAAATGCGAAAAACTCGGCTTCGCTTGCTCTATTTAATTGCTTTGTGCTATCACATGATAGCCACACCTCTCTACTAGTCATATGATAAATTTGCCGTCTTAATTCGCCGGCCCATTGTGTGGCAGAATTCCCAATGGGAATAGATATTTCGTTGTTTACCTTTTAGTTTGGTTTTTCTTTTACAAGAGGTATATAATAAAAAACTTATTTACTGAGAACTCAGAAAACATTATGTTTTGGGGACCCTGTGAAATATCGACAGGTCTCGGGTCCACAAAACATAACGTTTCCTTCGTTTGCAGTAATTAAATGTTATTTATTATTCAATCTTGATATTGGCCGGCGTCTTTGTGCCTCGCGATATCATTTTCTTTGCATTTCTTTCTGCAGTATTTCGTAACGTTACAAGAAGGACACGCTACTGTTGCGGATGAGTTCCCACAACGCCAACAATCGGTAAATCTAGGCATCTTTTTAGTAAACGTTTAAAGGAATATCTTACAATATACTTTAGATTTGCAGACTACGCATGTGTTTAGCCGGAAATCACAACAAGCAGGTGTCAATTTCAAAAAATTCAACGAAGATTTCAACGGAAATCACAACAAGCAGGTGTCAATTTCTAAAAATTCAACGAAGTTATTTCCATAGCCATGATAATGTAAGGGATGAGATGAGAGAAAATAATAACGTATGTTTTAAGCGAGGAAATGCAATTCCCCCTGATAAAGCGGATATCGCAATCTCCATGCTTCGTTATTTTAAAATTGTTTTGACTGCTGTGATATGCAAATAAAACAGATTATTCTATACCACTTTGGTGTTCGTAGCGTTTCATTGGTTTCATCACACGAGAGTGACGAAATTTTGATGTCGCCAGCGCGACCCCCTGCAGAATGAGATAACGTGTTATCTCATGGGAAATAACAACTTATATTATATCTCAACTGTAAATCATCCAATCAGAAAGCTCGATTTGTACCACGTGATCAGTAAATTATTCATGGAGTTCCATCAAATTTTTTCACATTATGCTATAGAAGTCGAATATTCGACTTCGAATACCGAGTTTGCGTGTACCACGCGTGGATGCCTCGCACACGACTCGAGGTTGTCAACAATTTCAAAATGGAGGCTAAAGAAGCCATTTTACCCAGCTTTTGCGCTGCCTACACGTTTTTTCGATATAATATATAATTTATAGACCTTCCTCGGCGAAGCCCTCGGGATATATCTTCCCTTGGGGGCAATATTTCGTCGAATTCCCCTCGCTCCAGGTCTATAAATGATAATTATCCATTTGAAATTTATGTCTTTTATGAATAGATGTTTCGTTGTTTACCTTGTAGTTTGGCTTTTCTTTGACAAGTGGTATATAATAAAAAACCTATTTACTGGGAACTCAGAAAATATTATGTTTTGTGGACCCTCGACCATCGATATTTCACTTGGCTTCGCCTCGTGAAATATCGACAGGTCTCGGGTCCACAAAACATAACGTTTCCTTCGTTCGCAGTAAATAAGTGTTAATTGTTACCTGAGTCTTGTAAGATTGCATTCATCAATGCTTCAACAGGAGGATGAAGATTTATCTCGCTTTTCTTAACAACAGGATAAGTATTATTATTTTCGGCGGAGTTTTCGTCAACAGCTGGCGGAAATAATTTAAACATCATGTCCACCTTATCCTTCTCGTTCTGCCTTAGTTCCTGGATCAACGTAGCCAACCATTTATTAGCATTTTCCCTGTCGATAACAAATTGCATTCCCTCCCGTTTTGATTCCATAATGATGGCTCAGTACTGAGATATTTCTCTATAAATTGCGAACGATTACAAACAGGGCCGTAGCTAGACCGTATACAGCTAGATCATATATTCATGTTTATATACCGTAGGAACAATAGCGTACAAAAGAAATCATTCGGGCATAAAACGAATATTTGAATATACACCCTCCCCCCAATTAAGCTTCTAGCAACAAGGGCAGATTTCGTTCTAAGCCAATCAACGCGTTTGTTGACATTTTTGCTCTCCGCCAATCAGAATGCTTGAAAATAAAAATTGTAAACAAAAGGAGCGAGAAAATATTGCCGTATTCTAAGGCATCCGTGAGCCAGAATATTTACTTTTTATATTCGAAACCGAAAGAATGCAATAAAACATAAATATATCTTGAATTTTGCCGTGGGGTTTTTTAGATTTCAAAACATAACGTGAAATATCGACGTTTGAATTACTGCAATGATGGCGCTCTATGGCTGCAATATATCGTTAATATATCGATAAATTATTTGGGGAATAATGTCGGTTTCCTCTCAGGATTCTCCTTTCCGTCTCATGTTTTCATTTCAGTTCTGGATAATGCTACTTGGAATGAGTTGGATCTTTGGGACAATGAAAACACCATGATATAAATAATAACCATTGTTTCGGAGCTTGCTAAGATGTTTTTTCACGCTCAGTGGACATTCTGTCAGAACATATGGCACTGTTTACGCAATAGTAGAGATTCACAGCACCAGCATCCCTGCATATCACCTCAAAGGCATTGGGATCCATTTCTGGTTGGGAAAAATTACCAATGTGAGACTTGATTTTTCTAAGATCATCACTGAAATTTCTTGAGCAGTGAAGAATAATCATCTGCAGAGAGAAATACACTGTCAACTCTTTGGCACTCTTTGTCTGCAACATCCAATATTTTTCCTGTATAAAATCTTGATTGTCGATGGTATTTGCTTGGCTGCATGGGTGTTAAAGTTATTGTTGTTGTGTCACTTGTTTGGCTCTATGATGCTTCTTGGTTAAGTGCTTGATCTTCTACATTATGTTGACTTTCAGCAACCTTATCAGTGGCTATAATTATATCACCAGCCTGGCTATTAGATTGTTCTTGCTTCTCATTCGATTTTTGGCTGGATTCAAGGTGATGAATGGATGTAGTACCAGTACATTCAGGATTAACATGCATCTGCAGCAGAGTATAGTAAAGTACAGTAAGTTAGCTATAATTATTATATTAATTTACCATAATTAACATGTTGGAGGGTGGAAGGGAGGTGTATAGGATTACTTATATAATTTTATATTATAATGAATGTAACTCTCAATTTAATTATACATCTGGAGGTAGTGCCCATTCCTGGGTACCATGCCATTATGCCAATTTCATTTAGATGATTGTGTGAAGCCTAGGCACCAGAAAAAGTGCCAGCACAATTGCCGGGCACTCAATCAGAACACAGCCTTAATTCCTCAAACTTCATCTGAATGCCTAATCTTATATTGTGATCTATGATCAAGTAAATTGTAAATTATTTGTGATGCTACTAATTGTAACCTAGTAGTGTAATGTAGTAGGTAGAGAGTAAGGTGGGCGAAGATGATGGGGAAAAGGGGAAGGAATGTGTGGGGATGAGAGTTATAATTAAATTATAATTAAATTGAGAGTTACATTCATTATAATATAAAATTATATAAGTAATCCTATACACCTCCCTTCCACCCTCCAACATGTTAATTATGGTAAATTAATATAATAATTATAGCTAACTTACTGTACTTTACTATACTCTGCTGCAGATGCATGTTAATCCTGAATGTACTGGTACTACATCCATTCATCACCTTGAATCCAGCCAAAAATCGAATGAGAAGCAAGAACAATCTAATAGCCAGGCTGGTGATATAATTATAGCCACTGATAAGGTTGCTGAAAGTCAACATAATGTAGAAGATCAAGCACTTAAACAAGAAGCATCATAGAGCCAAACAAGTGACACAACAACAATAACTTTAACACCCATGCAGCCAAGCAAATACCATCGACAATCAAGATTTTTATACAGGAAAAATATTGGATGTTGCAGACAAAGAGTGCCAAAGAGTTGACAGTGTATTTCTCTCTGCAGATGATTATTCTTCACTGCTCAAGAAATTTCAGTGATGATCTTAGAAAAATCAAGTCTCACATTGGTAATTTTTCCCAACCAGAAATGGATCCCAATGCCTTTGAGGTGATATGCAGGGATGCTGGTGCTGTGAATCTCTACTATTGCGTAAACAGTGCCATATGTTCTGACAGAATGTCCACTGAGCGTGAAAAAACATCTTAGCAAGCTCCGAACAATGGTTATTATTTATATCATGGTGTTTTCATTGTCCCAAAGATCCAACTCATTCCAAGTAGCATTATCCAGAACTGAAATGAAAACATGAGACGGAAAGGAGAATCCTGAGAGGAAACCGACATTATTCCCCAAATAATTTATCGATATATTAACGATATATTGCAGCCATAGAGCGCCATCATTGCAGTAATTCAAACGTCGATATTTCACGTTATGTTTTGAAATTTAAAAAACCCCACGGCAAAATTCAAGATATATTTATGTTTTATTGCATTCTTTCGGTTTCGAATATAAAAAGTAAATATTCTGGCTCACGGATGCCTTAGAATACGGCAATATTTTCTCGCTCCTTTTGTTTACAATTTTTATTTTCAAGCATTCTGATTGGCGGAGAGCAAAAATGTCAACAAACGCGCTGATTGGCTTAGAACGAAATCTGCCCTTGTTGCTTCTAGCTATATACGGCCATGATTACAAAAAGCTTTGTAGTGGAAATACCAGCATTTATCTTAAAGGAATTATACATTTAGGAATCGGCCATCTCTTGTGTTAAGATATCGTATCGTATATAATGTGATAACGTTTACTACAACAGTGCATTTGTTTACAATACGTATATATCTAAGATAATACTCGTTAGCTGCAGATGCAGTCGAATAAACACTGATCTGTTTCATGCACTTGAAATATTTGCAATATAATAATCTATAATTATATGCATACTCATAACACCCAACCATAGTTAGTTTATTAAAGTATGCGGCATGCTGACTGGTCGAGAGGATAAGTGAGAATTACCACAGCTCTAACTTGCAGTAAAATTGGTAGATTTTTGTGTGAAAATATATTCTTTTGAAGTGAATAACCAGTAGTGCTGTGTAATTTATCGTGACTTTCCCTACTCCACTGCGCTAAAAGTGCAAAACAATGGAGAAAAAGAAAGTTGTTTGAGTATGGCGTCACCAAAGTTACGAACACCAGACGCGACCATGCAAATAAAGGAAAATGGACGAAGTCTATATACACGATAACTAACCAGGCTTTAACGCTCGAACGATGAAGGTGCTTTTATTTTATAGGGTAGCTCACTACAGTTTCTCGAATTTGTTAAATAGACATTTTGATAAGGTTTTTAACCGGGGTCGCGAAAGATCGTTTAATTTGGCAAATATTCTTATACATTGTATTTATGTTCAGCATTATTAGTTTCTATTGAAATAACTGATTGTTTTTACGGTCTGCTAACATGAATACATTAATAAATGCTCCCGACTTTAACGATCCTCCGCGGCCTCTGATTATACCTTTTCAGCTTGCATGGCACTTTGCCTTATGACCATGAAATAGCCAATAAAATTTAACCATTTCAGAACATATGACTTGAAATAAGTTAATTTGCATACAAGCTGAAAAGGCCTTTAAGCGTAAATGTTTGGCTACAAGGAGTGGCGTAGCCAGAGACTGACGATTTATTCATGCTATGCAAATTTTATGTTATTATAATTATTCATTTCTTTAGAAATTTATTGTTTTCACAGTAAATGAACACCAAAATATTAGCATAGCACAGTGAAATGTAATAAATAACTGGAACGATACCTCCTCATTGTTTTCATGAAGCCAAAATCTGCGGGACTTTAGCCTGGTTTCCATATGACGCCGACCTGTCGCCGACTCATTGTTTGTAATCATCCAAGGAGAAAATGATTTCAGAAAGACAAAAGATTTCACTCATCAGTAATCACCGACAATAATACTTTGCCGACGTCGGCGTCATATGGAAACCAGGCTTTTACCCCAAGACACGCGTGTCTGGAGGTAAAGTCTCGCAAATTTTTGGCTTCATTCGCGGATGACTCGCGAGATCACTGCAGATGCAGAGCGAATTTGAAAGAAGTTTGATTTTTTGTTTGTTTCATGGTTTTCATTGTGTTTCATGGTTCCAATTTGGAATAATATAAACGTGCTGTTCGCAACTTATTTAAGCCGCGGCTTATTTTTACTCGAATAAACCGCCCTAATGCTTACCTATATATTGAACACAAATGTTCATTCATTACTTAATACTTTTATGTAAATCAGCCATATGGATGGGCCTATTTAAAAACATTTCTTCCGATTTTTATCAACGTATAGAATATATTAAAATTGCAGCGCTCCCCCTCATTCCGTAAAAAAAACCCCCAGGAGATCTGTAATAGACAGAAGAACGGACACAAATCGCGATTTCGACTATAGACGTGAACACAGCAACAGTTAATGAAATAGAAACGATCACCATGCAGAAATTCAGGACATTAGTTACCATAAAAGTTCATAATGCCAGGATTTCGCAATCAAAGATGGCTGCAATAGAATAATATAAGGCACAAGACAAACTTTGGAACCGCTTTTTACTTGTTTTTAATGTCACTTACAAGCAGACGTTTTTCTGCGGTGTTCAGTCTGTGTGATCTGTTTGTGCGGTTTTCTCAGTAGGGAGGTCAAGATCTACTTCCACTACCAGTAAAAACCAATGACACTAATACAGTAAAATACAATTCGGTACTTCGGCTACCTATCCGTTTCCATTTTCAGCACCTAAAACTTCCACGAATTGCGTGATTTTTGCCGCAATATGGGGGCCCGTGTAAAAGTGATTAAACTCAGAAACGCGATTTGCCTCATTTTTTCCTCGAAATTTCGCACTGAATGGAAATCCATCTTTAAGGCTAAACACACGCAGGCGTTTGTACCAATTGCAGAATTTAATCGCACTAAATTACAGTTCCCAAATTTAGTATTTCATATAACAAATTGGAGCAAGCTCGGATATAATGATTTTTTTACATTTTTCATTACATTCTGGCCTTACTGACAACGGCAATTTTTGACTTAACTGGAATATTGGAGAACCCACTAGGCGTACTAGCAGCACCATGTAGATGAAACATAATTTTCACCCAAGGCTGGAAAACGAGGCAATGACTCGAGCCACCAAAATGGAAAGCACCAATTTCATCTCCCTTTTTAACGTGATCTCCGACTTTCACGGTGATCTCGTTGCTGGAGACTTCATTCATTCCTATTGAAATGAAAACCATCAGACCAATATCAGGATTATCAGCATTTATATAAATAATACCACGTGCAGCGACATGGCAGAGATAGCCCTGGTGCTCACTAATCAAGGCATCGCTTGGAAGATCTTGTGTTTGGCTATAATATGAACCGTCCACCAGCTCAGTTTTCACAATATAGCCTGAAACAGGACTGTGCCATCGATGGTAGCTGTATGAACTCAAGAAGGCTTGGTACACTGTTCCACCATAAAAATTCTTAGCCAGGTCATCGTTGTTCAACATGTGATCTATATAAGTAAATATTCAAACTAAATTGTGAAATGGCCAGTTATTAGGCATTGGCGATGTCCACATTCTATAAAGGCCCTGTCACACTGTTGCGTATCACATTAGCGTATGGCACCGTGTGATAAATATCACGCATACGCCGGAATACGCTGAAATATGCTGGTGGTACGTCGTGCGTAAGTTATACACGTTCCAAGCACGGTCACATACGCTGGTATACGCCGAGGAAGAAAATTTTTTTTAAGCATGCTTAAAAATCTTGTGCGTGTTTGGACGTATGGTTTATACGGTAAAGATAAGCTAGTCATACGCTGAATACGGCAGAAGGACGCTAAATGTACTGTACTAATAGGTTGAGTACGCTAATCATACGCAAATGAGTAAGTGTGCCGTACAACTAACGTGTTGATAGCGCATCAGTAACGAAGGTCTAACTTATGTGTGACGTATGTTTAACGTCTATAGAGGGCTTAGCGTATGACTGACGATTAAGTAACGCATTTACCGTACAATTAGTGTATATTTAACGCCTGGTCGTCGTATCCTCAGAGTATTGCAAACGTTACGAGAAAGGGTATATAAATATATAGCATGTCATTTATTGTGTATAATATATATTTATGTTGGATGCCTTCATATCATCTTGTACCTTCGAGGATAAAGGATGGAGTTAGCTGTTCTTGAATACCAGTTTGATCTCATAGCTTTGACGATTCGTCACATAGAAAATAACAGAAGGAAAAGGAGAAAAGGAAAAAGAAAAAGACGTGAGGTATGGAAGAGATCATGGATCGGAAGGCGAAGGCAGTTCATTTACGACCAACTTCTGGTGGAACTTCGAAGCGAGGATACGCGATGTTTTAAGAACTTTATGCGGATGGTCCCCGAGATGTTTGATGAGCTTCTGGCAAGAGTGAGTCCCAGGATCACCAAGAAACATACCTAGTATAGGCGACCCCTGGAGCCTGGGCTGAAGCTCTCTTTGACTTTGCGAAACCTTGCCTCTGGGAGCACGTATTCAGCCATGAAGTACGGATGGAGGGTCCCCCACAACACCCAGTCACTTATTGTCAGAGAGGTTTGCCAAGCCATCATCGACGAATACTTGTCCGAAGTAATGACCTGCCCTACCACGCCAGAGGGATGGCGTGCCATATCTGATAAGTTCCTCAATAGGTGGAACTTCCCCCATACATGTGGTGCTATAGATGGAAAGCACATTACCTGCAAGTGTCCACCAAAAAGTGGATCCCAATATTTCAACTACAAGGGATTCTACTCTGTTGTACTCATGGGCCTTGTAGACGCAGATTATAAATTCATCTGGGCAGACCTCCGTGGTAAAGGGTCATCATCGGACGCACAGATCTACAACAACTCTGAAATCAAAGAATTAACAGAAGACGGAACTATAGGATCCCCCATCCCCGATGCTTTACCAAATGACTATCAGAGTGTCCCCTACTTCTTTGTAGGTGATGATGCCTTTGCCCTCCGAGAGACAATGATGAAGCCATACAGCCGCCGTGGTCTATAGTCAATACTTCTTTCACGTTGGTGGTTGAAGGTTGAGAACCTCATCCTGAAATCCAATATCATCAGTAGATTCCATGATGTCTCGAAATCCTGAAAGACTAGTAATGTTCGGGTGACTTTGCTCAAAGGCTGAGCTTGGACTGTGCGGCGTTGGGCTAGACGTTTCCGTTATTAACTCTGTTGCAGAAGCCAAAGAGGCACGAACCGGGCCAGAGGTAGGAGTGCATTGTTGCTGAGTTTGCTGAAACGGTTGCTGAGCAAGTTGTTGGGAAGGAGGAATCATCTGCTGTTGTTTAGTGGTAGTCTTGTGATGATGTGGATACTGAAATTACCGCTGGTGAAACTGCTGCATGTACTCCATGGGCTGAGAGCCTCTCACCAACGATGCCAGGGGCATGTTTATAGGCATGTTGCTAGGTTTCTGATAATGCTCAGAGAAGGATGGTGCTGATGCTCTAAATGAACAGAAGGGAATACTTGTAGTAGGGTGCAAATCGTGGGGTGGTTGAGAAGGGATCTCTTGTTGGTTTACTTTGATAGATGGAGCCGCCATTGCACTTGGAAATTCATCATCGCTGTCCTCATCCATGAGTTCAGACAATAACCTATTGATGGAGGACATTGCCTTCTTGTACTTGGACTTGGACATAGTCAAAAGGCTCTCTTTAACATAATTTGCAAAGACACTTCGTGCTGTAATGGGCTGTTGTTTGGCTTTGTAGATGTATTTGAGGATGGTGCCAGACTCAGCAACTCTCTTCTGTAGAGTCTCAAGGACGTCACTCTCTGTGTCCTGAGGTCGCTTGTGGGACCTTCCAGCGGTAGATGATGGTATTGGAGTGACTTCATCTAAGACATCCTGCATATCAGCGCAGGCGCTCTCGGCAGCATTGAGATCTCCTCTGTGAAGCTGGATGGTTTCCTTCACCTAAAAAGACCAAAAATATCATGTGGAAATTGTCTCAAATTACTTGGTTATCATGTTGCTAAGGTAATATGGTTGTATACTTACACTCTGCATGGGCTCCGGTCGGTGGCGAGTGACAGTCTTCAGGAAGGCAAACTTTGAGAGGATCCACTGTTCTCTCTTAGTCAGGTTTGGAGCACTATCCCCGCTTTTCTTCTTGTCAAGGCGTATATTGGTGTCGCGCAACGATCTGAACCAGCCCTTGAGGATGTCAACAGTCTTATTCATCTGATGTGCTTGCTCTTCCCAGATCTTCTCTTTCTTGTCTTTTCGCCTATAATCTGTCATCTTCACATTCCACAGCACAGGATTGTCCATGATAAACTCCAGCATCAGCTCCTCTTCTGTGGCGCTGAGGTTGTAGGGGTTTTTTTTTCGCCCTCTTCCTCTAATTTTCTTCTTGCTATCAGCCCGCCGGAAGGAGGTGAAGTCATTAATGGTTTCAGATGATAAAGCCGATGAATTATGGGAGTCTTGGGAAGGTTGTGTTGGGGACTTTGAGAGCTCAGGAACATGTGGCGCATTATTTAAAGATGTCTCAGGAATAAGTGCATCATCATCAGGTGGTTCAACTACATCTGCAGGTGCACAAACACGTTGTTCGTCAGCTTTGGCAACGGCTGATGATGGAGTCCTCTTTCCTTTTCTTCGTCCGCGGGTAGATGATGTCTTCTTATTTGCCATGGTGTCTTCTTCTTTTTTCACTGTAGGTTTGACATTTTCTCGAATGGAGCCGTGTGAAAATACTGCCGCTTACATACGATTAAAGTCTGTGAAACGCCAGTGGTATGCTTGACATGCGCATTCCAAACGCTTCTCGTAAGCTGTTCATACGCTGGCATACGCCAGCGACAGGCTACTCTTACGATACCCATACGTTTAATAAGTTAATTTTATGCAAAATGTCTATTTTTACGGACTTTTTCGTGCGTATAAAAATGAATGAAATGATCTTTATACGCGACTCATACGTTCCTATCATACGCAACAGTGTGACAGGGCCTTAACCGGGTAGAACAAAAATATTTCAAGAGCGCTTCAGAATAAAACAATAATAGCAACCACCCAGCCAAGTAGCGAACGACAAATATTCTGGAATAACATAAAAAACATGTGTTTAACAATTTATTGTGTCTCGTGAAACACATTTTCGTGAATTTAATTTATTCCTGATTATATAAGCAGTGGCGCTGCCAGCTTACTAGATGGGCTTACATTTTTATACATTTTGGTTTTACATCATTTATTTCTTTTCAAATCGATTGTTGTGAACATGAATACATGAATACATAAATATCTCCAACCCAGTTATGAGTACTAGCGACGCCAGTGACTATAGGCTAGTCAATCAGATGTATAGCTGCTAGGATTGTGGCACGCGGTAGTATACGTTAAAAACGGAAACAATAGGAAATGGAGTAAGCGACTACGAGGTTTTCTGTGCGATAACATACCAGCCTGAAAAAGATCTAGAACCACCCAAAAAGAGAACCCTGCACGCCATACGCAAGTAAATAATAATTACACCAGTAATCGACCTTTCATATCAGAGGTATTCGTGAGTTTATAGTAAACTGTAATGTGCACAGTACTAATCGCTAAAAATACACCTTTAGGCAGGTCGATTATAATTTGCCTTAATTGCTCGTTGCAGAGCAAGTTAATCTTAATATTTTTATATAGTATTTCAAAACGTTTTATCAGTATTCGTCCTGCATTTTCAAAACAAAGTTTTTGTCATTTATCACGTTGTATACCATATAAAACGAATACCGTAATAGCGTAGAAATAAAATAAAAATGCAGAGCCGACATAAACCTTTACCAGCAAAATATTACCTCAGCATCTGTAATATGACACGAATTACAAGAAACAACCAGGGCAAATTGCAAAGATGCAATGATTTTCTTAAATTTTGCGAAATTTAAGAATGCGTAATATATTTTATAGTTCTGCAACGAATGATATTTGAACAGATATGCAAATTTGCTACGGCAATCTGCATATTCCATGTCCGCAATTTCTGGCCATGGCTAGTTGGCGTAATCTCTT
The DNA here is from genome assembly GCF_004324835.1 of Dendronephthya gigantea. Taxonomy (NCBI): domain Eukaryota; kingdom Metazoa; phylum Cnidaria; class Anthozoa; order Malacalcyonacea; family Nephtheidae; genus Dendronephthya; species Dendronephthya gigantea. The sequence goes on from NW_021163014.1 coordinate 3,152,124, forward strand.
TGTTGCCTTGGGTCGATAGACACAAATTGTTAGACACACGTACGCTACAACGACCTGAGTTAGGTAGAGGTCAGCGTATTGTTAGTGTTTAAATCATATAGCTTATTCTTTAGAAAGCATTAACCTTATGGAATTATTAAAGATTCACGTAAACACGCTGAAATTCGATTGCTACACACTGAGTTAAATTGATGAATATGATTTGCATCATAAAAAATAGTAAATTCATTTCAAAGACATTTTCGCACACTCCAAAATTGGTGGTAAAAACCTTGCTAGGAAGTTTTGACCGCGCAATACCCACCAATACCAACTGTCATTGCTTACCTAAAGAATAATATTGACTTTTAATCCAGAACAAATCTCGTTGCTTCACTTCATAGGCAATTTTAAAAGGTTCAGACTCGCAGGCATTCACTACAACACTATTGTCATCTGGTGCTTCAACAGGCCGTATTCCTTCTCGATATTTTCTTGCGAAAAAATCATCCCAGGATGTAAAGCCGTAGTGAAGTTTACTTGAGTCACATTCATATTCTTCTGTGAAATTTGGCATTACCTCCATTGCGTCTTTACCAAACCAACCTGAATGTTCATCATCGTTTAAGACGTAGGTAGATGCTGAACTGCAAAGGAACTCGCCCCAGTAATTCAAAATGTCTTTCAGTAATTTGTTTACCTTGAAAATAGTTGCAAAGAATAGTTATGCACCATTTTCCTTTATCACCATTTTAAGATGTGATATAGGAAATTTATATCTCTTCGTGTTAGGTTTTTTTTATTACTAAAAAAATTACCGAGTCATATTCTGGTCTTGTGCCGTTAATATGCAGGGGGCGGGGGTATAAAAACGTCGTCAACTTTAACTATTTATTTAAACTTAAAACAGTTTAATTGATACTTAAAATTTGATGCATCTTGCAATCATCAATCAATTGTTTATTTTGGTGACGCTACTCACTATCACTATATGTATATATATAAAGAGTGCTCGATATCAAAATTTTAATAGAGGAACGATCATCAGGCGAATGAATAAATATATAAATATATATATATATATATATATATATATATATATATATATAAATATATATATATATATATGTATATATATATAATATAATATATATATATATATACACCCATTTGCAAAAACGTTGGCCGCAGATAGATAGATAGATAGATACTCGAAGTCTAATTAGAATTGCATATGATTACATTTGCATGGGATTGCAATCATATTACACAACATATGCAATTCTAATTAGATTTTGGGTATCTATCTATATATCTATCTGCGGCCAACGTTTTTTCAAACAGGTGTATATATATATATATAAATATATATATATATATATATATATATATATATATATATATATATAAGCAAGGAACAGTTGATGGACCGATAGTTTGGGTCTAAATATCGGTCTCATTTGGGAACGTGTAACAACACATTTTCCCTCCATGCTCACCTTGTCGCTACAAAACGCAGAAAAACCAGCTTTTGTAGCCATTGCCAAACTCAATGCCACGTAAATTGGTGAGATATAAATCTCATCTCGATTGAATTCAGGAGCTCTAGTCATAATCATGTCGAAGAGAAGGATCATGATTTGCCAACACCAAATGGGATTTTCTTTGTTATCTGACAGTTCTTGTTGTTGCCAGAATATTTGGTGAAAAAACATATTGATCTCTGTAAAACAACAACACATGCTGGCATTATTATGTCACAATTGCTGTTACATCGCCAGTGGCGTCGGAGTAGATATAGTTGAGTAAATATTGGTATGGAAGGCTTTATTGTGTTCAGATATATGCAAATTAAAATAAAATTATATAGTTATAAAAATAGGAATATCAACTGGCATAGGAATATCAACATGCCGGAGTAAAATGATCATAATCGATCATTAATCACTCTTAACATGTATTTTCGGAGATCACTTTGGCGATAACAGGGTTTTATTTTGCTCCGCAACTTGAGAAATTATTACATTTTTAATCCTGTAACGATGGTTGATCGACAAACGAAGGTACGTAAATACATGTCTGTCTTAATTAAGCAGTTTTTACTTCTTTAATATTGCGTTTATGTTATAAAATATATTGGTTAACTGCATGGGGTTTATAACACATGCAGGCTTTCAAGTCCCACGTGGAATTTTTGTAGATTTTTAAAATACTTTGACTCTGAGATTGTTCAGTTGAGCTCGTACTATTGGGGTGAAACGAGACAGCTAAGTCTTAATCAAGGGATATATTTCTGCTTGTGTGATGTTGACTATTTGACCTTTTATAAGCGTTTTCCCCGTTGCCAACATACAAATACTGTCTAGGAGGTTGCGGTTTGGCAACGGAAAAATACGATCGCAGTTGTCCTTCGCTTCCAAGCGGAATGTTATGAACAGCTGAGAGCGACTACACAATAACCAAATCGAAAAAATCTCAAGAAATCTCAGACCGAGTTAGGACGACGTTCAACCACCGTCTCACCGCCGTTCGACCTCGGTCTGACCTGGGTTCAACCGTGATCAGACCGACGTTTGACCTAGGTTAACCGCAGTTTTTCTTAGGTTATTTCTGGACAGTACTGTAGGTATCCTCTTGACCTTATAATGCCAATAATTATTATTATTTATTTAAAAGAATTCACAGTCTGTGATTGGCTAATAGCCATGTGTGAACTCGTCATAGCCCACGTGTGACGTCATACCGTGTGATACCACTTTTTTTAGTGTGATAAATAGTCGTATCCCACGTTTGACGTCACACGAATGGCGAAGACATCAACACAATGGCTTCCTCAAGTGAAAGGTTCGGCAACTTTGAGGAATACATGTTCGTTCTTTTAAATAAATAATAAAACATTTATTGAATTCGGTTTTCACGTGATATGAAGGATTATCAAGTTTCACTTTGTCATTATCAACCTCAGCCTTCGGCTTCGGCTGATAATGACAAACTTCGGCTTGATAATTCTTCATATCATGTTCAACCTCATTCAATAATTGCTAATTACCACGGACCTTATTTCTTAGGTTGTATTGCGATCCAATAATCATGATATTTTTCTTAGTATAGGATGATGCTGTATATTTTATACTCATGCAATGATTTTATTAAGGTAAAAGCTTATTTATCTATAAGATCAGTGAAATTATCAGAAGAAGAGAGTATCTGTGTATAATCGGCATAAAGACAAGGAGTTGTTTCATAAAATCTATCGTTTACAAAAAGTGCAAACAGCAGTGTAAACAAATTACCGGCAATTTTTTTCAGTGAATAATGCCTCCCTTATTTTATACTTATTAAACAGCACTTAAAAACGTGACCAATTGTGGATATGCTACCTCAAATATATTCACACAATATTCGGTAGAGTATTGGTAGGTGAGAATATGGTATTTATCAACCGGTATTCACATTGGAATGCACTAATATTCGGAGGATATTTGCAGTAAATATCTGTGAATACTTGTGACCATGCATATTCGAATTTATATTCGCACGTAATCACCTGTGAATGCTCTGTAATAACAGGTGAGCCCGGAACACTCGCAAATCGCGGTGTTTGTACAGCTCATTTCGAGCAATGTATTTTTATAGCGCATAATCAGTTACGTGACAATAAGCACATTGAACTTATAAAAAATTCATGTTGAAGAGAGGACAAGGGACTTCGCGTTGGTATTAAATTTCATACCTTTGTGCTATTCGGCCGCCTGTCGGCTGAACACATCTGGAAACTCACCTCAAAGTAAGACTACATTCCCTGGTTTATTCCTTTAAACTTATAATTATATCGTAAATTGATTAACTTTTAGATCGAATAAAAAGGTTTAAAACCATCATTGATATGTGATTATTTGCGAGTGTTCCAGGCTGTCATTATACATACTCGACTTTTCATGCAGTGGTTACCTGGGTCTCGTAAGATTGCATTCATCAATGCTTCAACAGGAGGATGAAGATGTATCTCGCTTTTCTCAACAACAGGATAACGATTATTATTTTTGGCTGAATTTTCATCAACAGCTGGCGGATATAATTTAAACATCAGGTCCACTTTATCCTTCTCGTTTTTCCTTAATTCCTGGATCAACGTAGCCAACCATTCATTAGCCTTGTTTCTGTCGATAACAAGTGGCAGTTTTTCGCGTTTAAATTCCATAATGACGCTTCAAGAACTTTTCTCTATAAATTGTGAACGATTACAAAAGCTTTATAGTTGAAATACCAGCATTGATTATAAAGGAACTAACTCAGGAATCGGAAATCTCGTGTATTATGCCATCGTATACAATGCCAGTGATAATGTTTACTACAACAGTATCTTAGTTTATAATACGAATCTAAGTAAGACAATTAAGATTTATTGGTTGATAGCGATCCCGACGAAAACATCTTGTTTTGTGGACACATGGAAACATAGTGGTCGATGGTCCACAAAACACGATGTTTCCAGGAAGATAATTTAAAAGGTGTTGTATTATATAACAAGTTTCGCAGAGAAATAACGTGTCAAAATACGAGACAAAAACGTAGGCAGAGAAACTTTGGCTGATCTCTGAAGTTAAAAAGTCGTAATTATGTCACTTAACGTGACATAGCATCACGACTTCCAGTTTCATCAACGCAGGGTGGTTAAAAGTATTAACCCTCTTATCAAACTGTTTCAAACTGACAAACAAGATTTTGCAGTAAACATTCGGCGTTCCCGCCTTTCACGTGACGTAGTTTCCTGGAACAGATGAACTTCGAAACTTGCTATATAATAATATTTGTTAACTGTAGATGCAGTCGAATACAATGATCTTTTTATCGATATCTTTTTTTTCAGGTTTTTTTTAATCCCCGAGCCGGTGCGAAGTACCGGACGAGGGTACTAATTCCAACTGGAGATTTTGATTACGCCCGGTTATGCAAATGCGAAATAAAAGTTGTCCGCCATTATGTCATGGACTTTGGGCGTTTTTATAAGTTATTGTTAAAATAGTTTATGACGTCACTCTTGTTCGAACGTTTGATGTATGTATTTTAGTACCTCGTGTTCATGTTCTTGTTCTGTTGTCGATTCAGTGATTTTGTCACGATATTTTACCTAATAAATATATTCATATTCCTCGCAATAATGTGAATCCACTAAATTCATCAGGTTATGGGACCAGTGGGCTGAGGTATGAAGAACTCTAGGAGTATTGTGTTGTGATAAATTTGACCGTAAAAGCGTGTATTTTTTAACTTAAACTGTGGTATGATCGTGGCGTAACAAATATGGCGGAATCAAAAACTGTGACGGTCGTTCCGTTGAATGGGTCGAATTATGGGACTTGGAAAGTCCAATGTCGTATGGCTCTCGTGAAAGACGGGCTGTGGAGCATTGTTTCTGGGACTGAGACAGCTCCTGCTTCATCAGAAGCTGATGCATTGGCGAAGTTTAATGGCCGAAGAGATAAAGCACTGGCGATTATTGTGCTTTCGGTTGATCCTTCGCTTTTATATTTGCTCGGAGATCCTGAAGACCCTGTAGCTGTATGGAAGAAATTGTCTGACCAATTTCAAAAGAAATCGTGGGCTAACAAACTGTCTTTGAGACGGCGTTTAAACAATTTAAGGCTGAAAGACGGTAGTCCAATGTCCGGTCATATAAAATCGATGACGGAAATTTTTAACGAGTTAGCAGTGATTGGCGCACCAATGGAAGATGAGGACAAAGTTGTGACATTGTTAGCAAGTCTTCCTGAATCGTATAATATGCTTGTAACAGCCCTAGAAGCAAGCACCGAAGTTCCAATAATGGAAATTGTAACTGAACGTTTACTTTATGAAGAAAAGAAATTAGGCGAACGAGAAAAGTCACCGAAAAGCTCGCGTAGACAACTGATGATGGCCCAGGGCCAGGGCCTAAAGCCTGATAAAAAGTCTATTAAGTGCCATCACTGTGGGAAACTAGGGCACATAAGGCGTTTCTGCAAAGAATTGACTAAAGAAAAACATGAAAAAAATGGGAAAGATGGTAAAGACTCAAAGCAACGCTGGAACAAAGGAAACCAAGCTGAACAATCAAATTCTGGTAAGGAAAGTTTAGGATTTGTTATGCAAAGTTTAGCTGCCAGTGCATGTGGAATTAATAGTGAATCATGGATTGTTGACTCTGGTGCAACATGCCACATGTGCAACAACTTGGGTCTGCTTGAAGAGTTTGTGGAATTTGAGGAACCTGTGGATGTTATGCTCGGAGATGGTAAGATCTTAAAAGCATTTGGAAGTGGAGTTGTAACAGTGAACTGTAACCTTGCAAATGGTAGTCAGCAAGAATGCAAACTCTACAATGTACTTCTGGTTCCAAAACTTAGCTATAATCTACTAAGTGTATCAAAAGTAACTGAAGCTGGAAAATCAGTTAGCTTTGAGGAAGCCAAATGCAACATTTCTTGTAGCAATGAAAAGGTTATTGCTAGTGCCAAAAAGGTTGGATCTTTGTATTATTTGGATTTTCAACCTATTTTGCAATGTTCAAATGCTGTTGTGAACGAAGAAACTGAACTCTCAAATGAAATGTTATGGCATCAACGCTATGGACACTTAGGAGCCCCAAGTTTAAAGAAGTTGTCCAATGACAAATTAGTAGACGGTTTTAACTTTGACGCAAAGAACGATTTAGAATTCTGTGATGCATGTACCCAAGGAAAATTGCATCGTTGTACATTTCCAAATTCTGGTGCAAAGCGAGCGAAAGAGCCACTTGGTATTGTGCACAGTGATGTCTGTGGTAAGATAAATACCAAATCCTGTGGTGGTGCTGAATACTTTCTAACCTTCACCGATGATAAAACCCGTTATGTGTGGGTGTATCCACTGAAGCAAAAGAGCGAAGTTTTCACTCGTTTCTTGGAATGGAAAGCAGTTGCAGAAAAATCGAGTGGCTATAAGTTGAAAACTCTCAGAACTGACAATAGTGGTGAATTCACTTCAACTGAATTTGAGAACTACCTGAAATCAGAAGGAGTAAAACATGAGTTAACGATACCAAAAACCCCAGAGCAAAATGGTGTTGCTGAGCGTCTCAACAGAACACTTGTTGAAGCTGTCCGAGCTATGCTGATTCAAGCTGAACTGGCTCAGAGGTTTTGGGTTGAAGCTCTTGCAACAGCCGTGTATTTACATAACCGAAGTCCAACAAAAGGAGTGGTCAACATGACTCCGTTTGAAGCCTGGACTGGAGTGAAACCAGACGTCAAACACCTACGAATCTTTGGATGCACTGTGTATGCACACATTCCAAAAGATGAGAGAAAAAAGCTTGATCCAAAAGCAAAGAAATGTGTATTTCTTGGGTATGGAACAGAAACCAAGGGATATCGCTTGTATGATGTGTGTAGTTCAAGAGTTATTTATAGTCGTGATGTAAAATTCAATGAAAGAGAATTTGGCAGTAATAAAGAGCTTCAAGAGAATGAAACTTGTGATGAACTTGTAACTCTCGAACTGTCAGATGACAATAATGTTGAGGATGATCAAGCAGCTGATATTGAGATTAACCAACGCCATCCAGCACGAGAAAGGCGTCCACCTGATCGTTTTGGTGAATGGGTAACTATTGCTAATGAAGATGATGTTGAGCCTACGACAGTTAGTGAAGCATTACATGGTCCACATGCAGAACAGTGGCGAAAAGCTATGCAACAAGAGATTAATTCACTTCAAGAGCATGATGTGTATGAGCTCATAGAACTGCCTAAAGGACGGAGAGCAGTTGGATGCAAGTGGGTATACAAATTGAAACGTAATGCTGATGGTTCAATTGAGAGATATAAAGCAAGACTTGTTGCCCAAGGTTTTTCTCAGAGATATGGAGTAGACTACGACGAGACATTCTCCCCAGTTGTGCGTTTCGAATCGATACGGACAGTCATTGCATTATCTGTTCAGAAAGGTTTGAAGTTGCACCAAATGGATGTAACGGCTGCCTTCCTGAATGGAGAATTAGAAGATGAAGTATATATGAAACAACCGGAAGGGTTTGAAGTTAAACGGAAAGAGCACTTAGTCTGTAAGCTCAACAAAAGCTTATATGGTCTAAAGCAATCATCCAGATGCTGGAATTCGGTATTGGATGAACATTTAAAATCAATTGGTTTTATCCAAACAGAAAGTGATCCTTGTATTTACGTGAAAGAAGAGAACGGTGATACTTTCATTGTTGCGATTCACGTGGATGACATCATTCTTGCTGGTAAAACTGATGAAAAGATCGCTAAAGTCAAAGAAAGCATTGCGAAAAGATTTCAAGTGAAAGACATGGGAAAACTTAATTATATTCTTGGTCTACAAGTAGTTCAAGAGAACGGTAAAGTGTGGATTGGCCAGCCTAGCTACACGGAGAGTATTTTAAAGAAATTCGGAATGGAGAATTGTAAATCTGTCGAGACTCCTGTTGATATGAGTTCAAAGCTTGTTAAAGCAACGAAAGATGGTGAACTGTGTAACAAAGAAGAATATCAGTCAGCAGTTGGTAGTTTGTTATACTTGTCATCTGCAACGCGACCTGATATAACATTTGCGGTTAACAATGTTGCAAAATTCACCGCGAACCCAACTAAAGAGCATTGGATGGCCGTGAAGCGTATTTTCCGGTATCTGTCAGGAACGGTGAATTATGGACTACATTACTCAGAACATGCTAGTCGAGATTGTGTCGGTTTTTCGGACGCGGATTGGGCAGGCGATTTAAACGACCGAAAGTCAACTTCTGGTTATACATCCAGATGAGCGGAGCTTCTATTAGTTGGAGAAGCAAGAAGCAAACATGCGTAGCTTTGTCAACGGCTGAAGCCGAATACATTGCATTGTCTGCTACTACTCAAGAAGCATTGTGGATAAGACAATTGTTGGACAAATCTTGGCATAGATGTTAAGAACCCATTACCATTTATGGACAATCAATCAGCTATTGCCATGTCCAAGAACCCACAATTCCATGGGCGATCCAAACACATAGACATAAAATATCATTTTGTACGAGACCAAGTAGAGAAGAAAACAATTACTGTTCTCTACTGTCCAACAAACAGCATGTTAGCCGATTTATTTACTAAGGGTATTCCAAAGGAACAATTTAAGAAACTGCGTAAACTAACAGGCGTTACAGTTAAACCTAATTAAAAGGAAAAACATTCGAACTGCGATTGAGAAGGAGTGTTAAAAATAGTTTATGACGTCCACTTCTGTTCGAACGTTTGATGTATGTATTTTAGTACCTCGTGTTCATGTTCTTGTTCTGTTGTCGATTCAGTGATTTTGTCACGATATTTTACCTAATAAATATATTCATATTCCTCGCAATAATGTGAATCCACTAAATTCATCAGTTATGCGCATGCGTGAGTTTAAAACGAGTTAAAACTGGTAACTAGCAAACGTTTACAAACGTGCGATTGCCATTGAATTAAAATTTGGGTTCACGTTAGCATAACTGATATTTTGAATTATAAAACTTTTTTTAAATAATATTTTTCATTTGGATGGTCTTAAAAATATACGATAAATTTAGTCGTAAAATTGATTAAAATATAATGTGAAAGATGCCTTCGGATAGAAAAACTTTCATTCAAATGGATGGTAAAAAATCTACGATTTTGAAGCATTTTTAAAGTGTTTTTGAACAGGTAAATGGGTAGATTTTATATTTTAAAGCATGTAAGTATTTTGTAAGTTTAATAATTTTATGTGGATTTATCAACAAATGTATCACACCTCTTTAAATTTATTCGTCAATTTCGTTGAAATGATTTTGATTTGGAAAGTATTTATTTTTAAAGGTGAATTGAATGTTTAAAAAGTAATTGAAATTTCGCTACAAATTATAGTATTTAAAACTACTCGTAGCACAATTATGATTATAATTGTACCAAGTTATAGGCTTTTACTTTACGACTTCGATCATTCAGCAGAAATGAGTATTATAGAATTTCAGCGATGCAAATATATGTGTATTGCTTCAGGCGAGGGGACTTTGCATGCAATGTATTTCTAGTATAATAATAAACAATTTTATATGCATTTAAAAGTATACTCATAAACACCAATTGAAACCATTCTTTGTTAAATTTGCATACAAACTAAACTGCCTTGGAGGAACCGAAAAAGGAAGCGCACCAAGGTGGAGGTGTACCCTAATCTTCCACCAATGAACAACATGGCGGACAATCGTTTGGTAGAAACTCCAGTTGAATTTTCGAACAACTTTGCATCTATTTTGAACGATAAGTATCAATACAGTGATGTTTTGTATAGTAGTTATGATGACGGTTTAAGTTGACTGCAAACTCTAAATCATTGAAAATCTTTATATGATATGATTCTAACACAACCAATACTTGGTTATCCTGGCAAGAAACCTAACAATATAACGCGCAAGTTGGACCTCAATCGTATATGATATATAGCTACAACGTTGAAAGTCTCATTGAAGTCGTTGGAACACCACCACTCTAAGTCAAAGCTAAGGACAGGGTTGTCAAAATCTTCAAGACCTACAGAACTTTATTGACGAATCGTTTCAGGAGGAAGTTTTGTCGCATACTGCTATTGCATGTGGATATAACTCGTGCACAAAATACTGATTGCATGTTCAATCCCACAACAACAGCGAATCATTGTAAACACGGTTCCTATTACAGAAGAATTCCGTGAGTTGAAAGAAAACATCAGTTTAGTTCAAATCTGCAATGTTAAAAGAAAGCCTTTAGCGCAAAATCAAATTATTTAAGAAATGAGGAGAATTTATGCTAATTAACGAATGAAAATATATATTTGAAGTCGCGCATAAATAAGTTGGAAGGCAAATTATCTTCAAAGGTCAAGTATGGCATCGCAACTGCTGTGAATAGATTTCGATAGTAAAAACTTGGGCATCTCGAATTGCCCTGAAATTTTCAGTTTTAAAGATCGATAAAATTGATGATGTTTTGGAGGTGAACAAACATGAATGTTCAATCGTGGGTTAAAAAACCCGCAAATTTATACAATATTATTAACAGTACACAGTTTTGCAGTACGAAGTTTTTCGCCGTTTTTTATCCCGGTTTTCGTGGTTGTTTTACATATTTTTTGATATTAGCTTGGTTTCATCGTTGGTATCATACTTTATCGAGTTAGGAAGTTTTGCCTTTCATGCAATTGAGACATTTTTGTGGTGTTTTCATTAATATTTTTGGCTCCTTTCGTCTGGGAAATATGGAAAATTTGACGATATATATTTGGTGCAAAATTTATGTTTTTATGACAAAAATGATTGAAAAGTGACAATCAGATTACATAATTTTCACACCTGATGACTGAAATGGTTTCATTAATTGAAATTTATTCTTAAATATCAATCATTGTATTTTTTAGCTTTATACCACTGTAATAATGTAAAAATGGTAAAAAGTAAGTAAGTGACTGACTAAAATGTTTTTGTGTTTATTTCTTTTTAATACAGTAAAGTACAGACGATGCATAGCTTGCATGCCGACCGGAAGACCGAATTTTATTTAAAAGTTGAATTCGAATGCATCTGACGTTCTCTCTATTTTATGTCATTACAAAACACTATCCATGCAATAGATGTTTAGTAAGGGTTCACCTGGAATACTTGAAAAGAAAAAGACTCCGTTCACCATCGTAAACGGAGAAGCACTTCCGAACTTTATTTGGGTTTAATATTTTTCGTCTTCGGCTTTGCCATCATGTAAAGCTATATCTTAAAAAACTCTGCAGCTTGCATTGTGGCTACCTTTATAGTATATTGTGGGGGAAGCGATATTAAATGCCAATTGAAAATAGGGAGTGATATTATGTCTTGGTTATGCATATTTTACTTACTATCCATGTCATGCATGTGTGCCAAGTTGGAGAGTTGTGTTGCTTTTGAGTTGGCATGACATCACATATACTGTAGTCTATATTATACACATAGAAAATCTCCGTTGTATATTTTATCTGCGATATTTAATGTCTGTTATGGATTTTACAGTAAAAAAGTTGTCTGTTTGTCAACGATGCTTTAATCGAATCAGGTCTCCTTAACCTTAATTACAGAAAGCATTTAGTAGTATTGTGGAAAATCCAAACCACTAACTTCACGCGCATTACAACCACCCATGAATAGCGAATGCTAATATAACTTACGCAATAGGCGGGTGTTCAAGTTACGGAGATGTAAAACGAACCGTTATAAAAACTCTTTTATTGTTGCTATGGCAGGACGATATTGATGTCGAAATTTTTTTACATCTGTTCCGCAAGGCTTTATTATGTTAACTTATATATACATATTAAAAATAGTTGTAAAATAGGAAATATCACCTGGCAATGACGTGGAAAAAAAATTCATTTTTGCCACAAAGAACACATGTGTAAATATAATTCTGGGCCATTCGCAATCATTAATGACTTTTCCTTTCATGCCCATGACATTTCATAGTGAACAAATTCTACTGCTCGCCATCCTTCCTCTTGCAAAAATCTATCCATATTTTTCTGCTCTTCTGCTGTGCTGCATTGGGCCGGTTGTTCCAAAGGCGTTTAGCTTAAACGGTGGATAAGTTCAAAATGGAAAGCTAAACTATATATTTATTGAACAACTGAGCTGAAATATTTCGAGGTAAATAGTTTAATTGTCAATGGAAGTACATATTTAATGCATACGATGCAGATTTAGTCATTCACAAGATGCATGAGAGTAATTTTGAACTTTGGCTTATCCAGCGTTTAAGCTAAACGCCTTTCGAACAACCGGCCCCTCCGATTTTCCAATTGGAAAGCGAAAGAAATTGAGAGCACTCGCGTTTTTTCTGAAGTCGCTATTACATAATTACAACCGCATTACGAGCAATACATGTTTTCTCCTTCGCATTTCGGATTGAATACGAAAATGAGGTAGGGGACGCTCGTTTTAAGTGCGATTAATACCATCACATGCCATCAAAGAAATAACAACATACGATCTAATATGCCATCATTTTGTCATGCCGACTTAATTGCAAATTATTTTTCAAGCTTGTTCGTCCGGCTTCCCGACAAAACAATTCACAATTGCTGCAAAGCGTCGAAATTGTTGTACATAAACATTTGCCAAATATTATTTGTCTGCTAATTCCCTTGCGTAAAAATATTTCCGAAGGGTGCTAGGTCGGCATCCGAAGCACGAGCGCGTTTAAAAAACTACAGGTTCGTTTTGCGCAGAAACACTGGTTAAATAAATTAGATATTTTAATTAACAAAAAATCGAATTGCATTTGATTTATTTCCTTTCCTTCTAAAGCGTGAAGTCGGCAACGGAAACGTAAGGGCATTCAACTAATATACACGATTATTAAAACGCTTATATACTAAGATTTAGAGAAAATGATTGCTATTATTACGAAATGTTCTATTCAATAATATCTATATGGCCACATTTGACCGAACGTAGCCAATGACTTCATAGTAATAATTATATTCAGACATAAATTAGCACAGACATCTTTTTTCAAAATGGCGGACAATAATGCAAATTTTAGCAAAATCAAAAACAGCTGGGAAGACGAAAATGGGAAATTATGTATTCCTTCTGCAATAACAGAAAAGGGCAATTAAAATTTTCGTTGCCAATGTTCTTCAAAAGCAAGAGAAAACTTAGGACTAGCATAAATATATATCATACTCGTAAGAACAGTTCAAGTTGATCGTAAAGTCTGAGTTAGCAGGATGAACAATGATTAGACGCGTTATTAGTAACCTTATGAAAAAGGGAGATGTAGTGGGACTCACATTGTAAGTTAATGAGATAATTTATGTTAATGTATTGGGAATAATAAATTAGCTCAGAAACACAACATTCCTTTCTCCTTTTAAACCGCCTCCTATGGTCCCAAGGCGCTCCTAAGGAGTAAGCTGGTGAGGGAAAGGGACATAGTATATGAATGTCAAACTTTAACCTATTATAAAGATCAACACCTAGACATATATTCGAGTCAACTGATGAGATTGCACTATGATTGAAAATAATACATTTGAGTACAAGTCAGCGATATTATTGATATAGCTATATAGAGATTTGTTATACAGCTAGCTTTTACTGACTTACATACATTAAATTAAAAAATTAAATATACAGCTTACCTCAAATGTTTATATCTTCACAATAAAGACTTTGAAACTCCACAGAGAAACTTCAATAAGCGAATAATTTTGGACTGCGCTTCGACCTAAATATGTATATTCGATGACATGGTTATTGGGGTTATGGATTTTAAAAAGTTTTCTGTTTGTCAACGATGATGTCTCCTTAACCTTACTGACAGATAGAAAACATTTAGTAGCATTGTGGAAAATCCAAAATAAAGCAAATATAGCGTATACAAATATAAGTTACACTAAAAGACCATATGTGTCGTTTAAATATTATTGATTATTATATTTGAGTAAGACGTGCAAAGCTCAAACAGCTCAAAAATGTAAGCAAAACAACGTACATATAGAAAAGCTATGTTGATACTAAAATAATTTGCATTTGAATTGTATGTTTGATTGCACCGGAAAGGTTAGCGATAAATGGCGAAAACTGCCGAGTGTGACGTACATCAGCTGTGTGACGTAGTGCTGAGTGTGACGTCTTGGTCCAAGACAAGCATTTAAGAAAGCAAGCAAGCAAACAATCAAGCAAGCCTCTGACATATAGTGGCTACCGCTTACGCGGTAGTCACAAAAATGTACCCCAAAAATGGCAGCACATTATGCATCATGAGAAAAGCTAATTGCCCTGTATGAACAATTTTTTCTCATGGTGAGAAATTTACAATCTCAAATGTCAATTCTATATTCTATATATAAAGGAATTCCTTAAAAACATCCGGAAAATATCTTTATAGGCAAGAGATATTCTAATAAGCTTTCTCTCGAATGGCCATATTTTAGTTTTTACAAAAACTCGTCTTAAAGCTAATAAATCTAAATTTTATAAAGCCTTTCGGTTGCCCATGCTGCTAACCAGTCAACTTTGCGCAAAAAATAGCCAACTTTATGGAGCTATATTGCGAGCAAGCTAAATAAAACAAAACTCTCATTTATGGTCTTGTTCTTAACAATATAACAAAGAAAAATAACCTTTTTCAATTTTTTATTTTCATTAAAAGCGAAGCGGCCACATCGGTTTGTATGAAAACTAGCCAGTCGATAGCCAGCTTCGTTTTCGCGAATCCGGAGCCACGAACCCGGAGCTGAGTATCCTGTCATATTTAAATATCTTCAATGGACACCGCTGCGTCAACTGCAATTCTTTGAATATATCAGTTTACTCATATATAATAATTACCTGTTTCGTATTTAGGTTCAGCTATACTACATCATTATAATGCTGGATGCATAATTTTATGCGTTGCGCGCATAGGAGTTGAAGTTAAGAAACGCGTATAAATGTATATAGGCAGACACCGGCTTTGGTTAACACAGCCGATTGAAATAATTGGTTATACTGATGGTAATGCTATGGTATGCTACCAAATTCTCAACAAAAGAAATCGTGAGTTAGCCGTACAGTGAGAACGTAAGGCATAAAAACTATTTTGAAATGTTAGACCCTTTTTGTGAACTATCGCTGCTCTTCCAATCGGGCTTATGCTTTTGGGCACGATGTAAAATAGGTCAGTCTTGTAAAATCAAGAAAGGGAAATATATACAGGCGCGGATCTAGACCGTATCGAACGTGGGAGTTCGGAGGGTCCATAGCCCCTTCGCCATTCGCACCACCCCCCCCCCTCCCGACCGGAAAATGTTTAGTCCTATATGTCCACGGCCCCCTCCCCCCCGATTGGAAATTTTTTAGTCCTATATGCCCACCGCCCCCCCCCCCGACCGAAAAATTTTTAGTCCTATATGAAACGGTTAGATTTTCGGCAGGATCCGCGCCTGTATAACTGACCTTCTGGGTCGTTATAGATGTACTTGGCACATTATTATGGACAAATAATTATACCGATCAGACACATTTAATTTAAAAGCGATTATATTATGCTAAAAGGGAAGAAGATAAATTGATATAATTATGCTGTAGGAAAACAGTATAAAACATGGGCACACAAAGTCATGCAATTGGTAGAATTTAAATGACTGATAGTCTATTTATATTACTGACCAGTGTAGGTCTGAAATAGCTTAAAAATCGGGGGTATAGGAACTAAATAGAAACTGACTTTTGGGGTAGAAACTCTATAGACCTTCTAAGGCATATGCAGAATTATATCAAAGCCACGTTTATACAACGAGAATCCAGTGCTTGTTAGCGCATTCGAAACTAAAGCAAAACTTTTATTCTTTCAACTCGGTAAATATTATAAGGTAAATACGTCTGCAGTTACTTCTGCAATAACCTCTACTCTATATTTCATAGAAAAAGCAAAGTTACAAATTTCGTTGAATTGCTTGGTTGAATTTCGTTACGTTGCTGCATGGATATTGGAATTAGCTATTTCCTGGAAAGGATTAATCTGGCGAATAACATTACGGGAAAATGCAATCATATGACCATTTAAAAATTAGTATAGTATTTACCTATAACAAATCTCTTCAATGATACCACGAAGAAAGCTGTAGAATTCGCAATGAAAAATGTCGTTAGCGGCAGGAATAATCGATTTAATGTTGTCAACGAGAAAATTTTTAGCTGAATGAATTAATGTCAATTCTTATGATCTTTTAATTGTAAGGTTGCATGCATGTTGCCGAGACGGAACACGTAACGCATGGTTCGGTTCCGGCATTCAATGCTGTGCGAGTACGAAAGGGCACATGATTTTCTTGATTTAAGAATTTTAAACACTACATCTGACTAACACGGGAAATGCAGTTTCTAAATACCTTATCCAAAATTTTGGGTCCATAGCCCCTTCGCCATTCAACCAGCCCCCCCCCCCCGACCGGAAAATTTTTAGTCCTATATGACCACTGCCCCTCCCCCCCGACCGGAAAATTTTTCCTCCTATATGACACGGTCAGATTTTCGGCTGGATCCGCGCCTGTATAACTGCAGGGCCCAGTTGTTCAAAGCTAGGTTAGCGCTAACCCTGGGTTAAATTTTAACCCGGTGTTTTAGTTTAGGTGCTTCTGAACAACTGTTCGACTTAAAACTTTAGAAAATATAACATCTATCGGTCCAGAAAATATTTATGAAAAAATATATTCAACTTTACAAACAAGCGATCAAAAAAATTCGTGTAAAAATTTGCTTTAACCCAGGGTTAAGCTAACCGGCTTTTGAACAACTGGCCCCTGGCTCGTTATAGATGTACTTGGCACATTATTATGGACAAATATACCGATCAGACACATTTAGTTTAAAAGCGATTATATTATGCTAAAAGGGAAGAAGATAAATTGATATAATTATGCTGTAGGAAAACAGTATAAAACATGGGCAGACAAAGTCTTGCAATTGGTAGAATTTAAATGACTGACAGTCTATTTATATTACTGACCAGTGTAGGTCTGAAATAGCTTAAAATTCGGGGGTAGGAACTAAATAGGAACTGACTTTTGGGGTAGAAACTTTATAGACCTTCTAAGGCATATGTATAATTATATCAAAGCCACGTTTATACAACGAGAATCCAGTGCTTGTTAGCGCATTCGAAACTAAAGCAAAACTTTTATTCTTTCAACTCGGTAAATATTATAAGATAAATACGTCTGCAGTTACTTCAAATGCAAAGTTACAAATTGTGTTGAATTGGTTGGCTGAATTCCGTTAGCCTATATTGCTCCTTGAATATTGGAATTAGCTATTGCCTGGAATGGACTAATCTGACTAGTAACATTAAACGGGAAAATGCCATCATATGACCATTTAAAAATTAGTATAGTTTATATTCACCTATAACAAACCTCTTCAATGCAACCACGAAGAAAGATGAAGAATTCGCAATGAAAAATTTCGTTAGCGGCAGGAATAATCGATCTTAATATTGTCAACAAGAAATTTTTTAGCTGACTGAATTAATGTCAATTGTTATGATCTTTTAATTGTAAGGTTACATGTTGCCGAGACGGAGCACGTAATGCATGCTCCGGTTCCGGCATTCAATGCTGTGCTAGTACGAAAGGGCACATGATTTTCTTGATTTAAGAATTTTAAACATTACGTATGTATATACACGGGCAACACAGCATGCATAGTGGCAAAGTTAACTTTTTCAAAACACACAGTATATTCTAGTACAATTATTTTCTGTTGTATGCCGCTCGATCAGTATTTTTCTACAAAAATAAGATAACAATATTAGACAACAATATTAGACAAGAATACAATTTCGGTTTTACAACATTGGAATAAGAACTCTACTATAGAAAGTTTTGTGGAATGTATTCATCTTGTGTTTGTTAGTTGCGTGTCAAACTAGAAGTATAACCTATATCGACGGCACTTGTATTTCCTGTTGGAAATTTTTTAGTCAATTTTCAAGGTGTATCTCGCTCACCTGCAAGTAACTAATACATTAAAAATAATAATTCTTAATAAAATATTATTGTTAATATATTATATATAAGGCCCGTTCAACACATTATTTGAATAAGAATATTTTTGTCGTAAAGCGACGTGGATCAGACGAATCATTGATATATTGCGGGAACGGAAGACGAAAAATATAAACAGCGGTAAGACAAAGAACATGCACGATGTAAATAATTGTTGATATTTGATCAAATTAAGGATTCGATATAAAGGGAAAAAATTTTATTACAAACATTTTTCGACGTAAGTATAGCCGGCCGTCTTCAGTACGAATTAAGTATACTTATATTTACATTGATTACATTGCGAAATGTATGTAACTAAAATTATATAGCACAGCCAGAAAATTTGAACAAAATTAACTTTCTATCTCTCGGTGAAATTTGCATATGTTATCATATTGTGTCAACCTATAACCTCGTGAGTTTATAGTAAACTGTACAAAACAAAGGGCTAAAACGCCTAAATACAACTAAACTGGCAGTCGAAAAGAACTGCTCAAATGTTGCTATTACCGTATATGTGACGACTCCTGACATATGGTAAAACGCGGACTGGACTGGACTCGTAAAACGCGGACTGGACTAAATTAGTAAAACACGGACTGGAATCGATAAAATTTCTTTAATTTATAATTATTAACACAACAAGAGATTTAAAAAGTCGTATATACTTTCCCAAAGTTTTGGAAAGGAAGCGTAGAGCCTTATTAATTGAACATTATTCACGATGTAAAGAAACGAGGAGCGACGAGCATTGCTTCAAAACACTCCGGGCGTAAAAATCGAGCAATTCTTTCAGAATCTACGCAATTTATCATCTTATGTTATGAATTATGAGCATTCAATTCAACACAAATATAATTTGGAAGGTTTATTCCATAAATAGAGCTAAGAGGTTAGTTTATATATTGATAGATCGATCTCTTACACGAATATATATTATGTCGACAGCAAGTCGATACCCTATACAAAACGGACATTTTGTGTAGTAATCAAATCATTTGGTGGTATACAGTATTGATAATAAGTATGTTGTTTTGTATCGATTTACGCGTCGAAGTTCCGTCGAGTATCATAGACATATTGCACCGCGGTTTATTTACATTATTTACAAGGCAACTATTTTGGCTGTTCTTATGAAATGACGGGTAAATTGGTGCCATCATATTAATGTAGTGAATGTAGTCACGGTTGTTCGACGAAGAAAAGAGACTAAACTGAGAAAATCGCGCCTGGTTTACACGGGCAACTAAAATTATAATTTAATAGTGACAGTATTCGCGACTAACGTAACTTGAGTACTTTAATTTCCTTTTGATTAATGTTTAATCTGGTTCATTATATTCTTACTGGCATAAGTCAAAATGTTTATGTTGGTCAAACGTCTGGTTGCTTAGGTATTACAGGGCATGAAAACTTTGCACTATCCTTGGACCCTAGTTTGAGCTTTTTTATCAATGTCGGAATTTTAAAGCTTGCTTCCATGTTTAAACGATGGACGCAAGCATGCACCAAGATTTTTGATTTTGGAGCGATTGGCGCGTAGTGACGTCGTCCTTCGTCGACGTCGATCGGAACCATACGGATTGCTCTCGGTAAAACAGTTTTCTGGCATGCATTGAGAGATTTTTGGGCAAACTATAGGCTATATCAAATCACAATTAAAGAAATTTTATCGATTTCAGTCCGCGTTTTACTAATTTAGTCCAGTCCGCGTTTTACTAATTTAGTCCAGTCCGGGTTTTATTAATTTAGTCCAGTCCGCGTTTTACCATATGCCATCGCAACAATGAATATTTTAATAATTTATACACTAGCGGTCAAAAGAACTGCTCAGACAAAAATTCATAAAAAAAAAGCAAATATAGGGGAGGGCTTCACAGGCATTTTGGATAATTCTCTAGATCTTTTCAATAATGCAATACAACCTTATACACCTCCAAGATAGTCAAGCAATGGTTTAAGGAAGAGAGAGTGACAGAAATGGATTAGACTGCACATTCAAAAGGCCTTAACGCCATTGAAAATCTGTGGGGCAATGTCAAGGGGACAGTACAAGAGATGAATTAATCCACAAAGCGTCCTAAGATGAATTTCCTTTAACTAAGATTACCACCTTAACAGAAAGTATGCCCCTTCTTGCATGTAAAGCTGTCAAAGGAGGGTCAACAAAATATTAATATTTCAAATAGCAATTATAGCATGTAATTTAGTCTATATTGATTTTACTCGTATATGTTGTTACAGGGACATGCAGTTACGCTCACGATCAGTTGAAAGCATTTTAACTTGCTTTGAGCAGTTTTTTTTTGTCCGCCAGTGTATTATAGTAGTTCGGTTATAATTTGCTATGCTAGATAATAATTTATAGTTTCAGAACAAATTATTCCAAATATTTTGTTCGAAAAATATTCAAACCTCTCAGCCCTGTAACAAAACGATTTGATAACAAGTCAATTAGTTGCTAGAGTTCAATCTGACAAAGTAAGTGATAGACTTTTAATTAAGAGAAGGGTCTGAACTATCGTTAGGTAAAGCTGTTGATTTTGTCGTTCGCATGAAGTCACTTATAGCAACAAATAGAAATTTTTCCATGGGGAATACGAAGTCAATGCCGTAAACAAAGGGCGGAAGGAAAGCGATAAAAGTCTTCGGAAGTAAACAGAACAAAGACGGCATGGTGGACAGGAGAAATTTAGACTGCAGAAATTGTGGCAGAAACCATAAGGCGAGAAAATGCCCTGCGTGTGGGTCAGAGTGCGAAGATGTGCCAATTTACATTCTTATGACAATATGCGGGCAACAATTTTTTACTTGTTTTCCTTGCGGTAAACGTTGCATTTATTTAAAGTGACTATGAATAAACCAATCACATTTAAAATACACAGCACCTATATAAAAATAGCACCTATGTAAAAATAACAGCACCTATATAAAAATAACACTTAATGTATGCTACCGAGGGAAATGGTCAGTGCTGTTTTCCCAAGAGTCTAAATCCTTCCTAATTAATTTTCTAGCTACCGCCTGGATGACCATTAATATACCTAATTTATGCGCAAAGCATTGCTTTTAGGATTAGGGAAAACGATGAGACGTAGATAACATAAATCCAAGGCTGAAGGGTGCAACAAAGGGCATAAATTGATTTTTAGATTAGCGGCAACTGCCAGGGACCCACGACCTTTGTTACCGAAAAATCATTAACTCAGTTTAATTGAAATGGCTGATAGAGTTCGAAAATGTTTTACCAAGCCTAAAGGCCCTGTTATAAGGTGCAATTTTTCCTGCAACTTGCTATGCAATTCGTCTTTTGAGAGATGTAAATTTGGCAACTACCGAACATTTGTCTTTATTTCACTCCATGGCGTTTCTTAACTTATATTTTAAAGACTCTTAACTAATTAACATCTCTTAAAAGTAGAATTGCATTGGAAATTGCAAAAAAGTTGCACCGTGCAACATAGCCTTTAGTTAGGAGCTAAATTGTATCTTTTAAAGATTCAAGGTATGGAACATCTATTTAGGATACTAACCCATCTTAACCTTCCATTGCCCAAGTCAACTAAGCCCTGAGACACTCAGCTTAAGAAAGCCACAGTGAACAATAGTCCTCCGTGGTATCTTCGAAGTTATGCAAACGAATTAGCACTAATGGCCCATGCAAGTTATTGTGGTTGGTGGCATAGGTTAATGAAAATAATCCATCTTACTATCACGCAGAAAATCTGTCCTATAACTTAGATCCCTCCCCCCCAAATTTCAACTTTCGTCAATACTAGAGCTTAACCTTCATAAGAGGTCGTTGTCTACCCTTACTTCCATATCCAAGAGATGTTCGACGGTATCCATGTCCTATTCATGAACTGCGGATGATTCAATTGACCACAATATTCTTCTGGCCAAGCATGCCTGCACGAAAGTAACCAGGCGTTTTTGGCTATAGACAAAGAGCTTTTTGGATGGAAATCCAACTGCGGATGGATATGATGGTATTATTCTCTACATTTCTTTATTGATGATGCCTTAAGGATACATGGCTTTGCAAAGAAGAAATAGTTATCATTATATACTTTGCTATCATTAAAAAATGCTTTCAATTACTACATGCGTGTTACAGGTTTACGTTTGCTATTTGCTAGTGCTAGTTACTAAATGAGGAAATGCTATACTTGAATAGATGTATGAAGGGTAAATTTTATGTTGTCCGTTAATCATAATCGTCCGTATCAATATTTGGTTCTCAACGCCCGCAATCTTTGTCCAAGTATTTTATCAATCGGTTAACGAAGTAATGACAGTTGTTCCTGAACAGCCTAAACCTGCCGTAGCGCCTACGATAATTTCGGGTCCAGGTCTCTGCATCGCTCAAGCGGCATTTGCTCGTGCCTTTACTACCCCAATTCCAGCGTATTTTACAATGACTTGGGCTCCTATTCATTTTGTAGGTTTTCGGACTTCCCAAACCCCACTCAAATATCTTTCCACGGAACATGATCAAGCTATGGCGAAGTTTCCATGGGCTTACTTGAAAAACTCGTTTTCTTCCTTTAAAGAGACTTGTTGTGCCATAAAAATAGTCACTTCGTTGACCTATAAAATGCATATTAGGTTGTTTTAGCAGAGAGTTTTCTTTTGCATATTTGTGATTTTATTTTTGTTATCAGGAAGCTTTACAAGTAAACACCGTGATTCGTTAATCTCGCGCGTTGTTTGCTTGCGCTATCAGCCAAAACTCGTAGTCGTTGGACTTTGGAGTACAAAATTCACCAAAAAACTCCTTATCATCAAATGAATGCACTATAAAATGCATCTACATGTACCTATTTATCAACGAACGCGTTTGTGACGCTGACGACGGGAATTGTAAGAATCTGCAACTACGCACAACGCAGTACATAATTATTTTCTAATAAGTTAAGCATTATAAAGTATCCTACCATTATTCCCGTATTTTGAAATAGGGTACGTGCAACTGCTTTGTCGACGGCGACGGCGACGCCAAAACCAAGATTCGATGAAAGTACATTGAATAAGAACAAAAACAAGGAGAATGAGGGCAACTGTGTGGCTTTTCATCACTTTCTCCTTCTTCAATCAGCTTTCAAGGACTAAAAAATATATCAGTTATTTTTATTGCATACAGATCCACGCAGTCTATAAAAATACCATTAAAGGCTCGCTTACACTTGCGATTTTTGCTGCGATTTTATGTGCGATTTTCTTCTTTTAACGGATGCTAACGAATAATTAGTTACGCATGCTCTGATGTATAAGAGCCCATATTTAAATATCAGTAATTAAACCACTCGTTCACATCTATTAAAAGAAGAAAATCGCGCATTCAAGTGAATTTTAGTAAATTAACCAGTTCAGGTTTTAATTGTTTATGTTTTTGTGGCCATTGCTGAGTCTGACTACACAATATTAATACGACCGAACACCGCTTTTCGTAAAAAAATAAATACGTTATCTACTGTTTTGGTCGATACGGATAGAAAATATTTCCCCTTGGTCTCAAAAAGGTCCCTCAGCCTGTGGCCTTGGGTCGTTTTTCATACCTCGGGAAAAATATTTTTATATCTGGACCTCGCAGCCGGTAAATAACATATAATTTATTTATTTAATATTACTAGAAAAAAATACAGATACATGCATGCAGCAACGCAAAGTCATTTCAAACCAAGAACACAATTATTTTACTGAACTAGCCCGACCAAATAAACTTTTATAAGAACAGAGTGTTTTAGAATTTTAGATATAGTATATTAGTAGAATTAACAGGCGAAGAGCCACTCTGTGGAAGTACTGTTAATAAACCATTATTATTATTATTATTATTATTATTATTATTATTAGTGAAAGCTGAAATCAGTCTATAGCTAATAATTATTGCTAATAATGATTTGATCGGTAAAAAATAGTCATCGGTAAAAAACATAGCCCGATCATGCTGCATTATGCCATTATAAGCAGGCACTTTATGGACACTTTCAAGCTTCAAACTAATAGTGGCGTACCCAGCCTAACGATTTAGTCATGCTTTGCCAATTTTATGTTATTATCATTACTCATTTATTTAGAAATTCATTGTTTTCACAGTGAATGAACGCCAAAATATTAGTATAGCATGACTAAATTGTCGAGCTGGTTACGCCACTGCAAACTATCAAAGCTATAGATGCTACCGACTGTCTAAGGGATCCAAATTCCCGGTGGCCACCTGTTATATATATCTTGTGAACTTTTATAGGATTGTTATTGTGATGTAAGAGCTCCGCATGCTTTCCACTTATCGCGTTTTTGATACGCACATACAGTCGGGATCAAAAGTCTGAGGCCAGTCGATAATTTTTCTTATAATTACGATAGTTTACAAAAAAAGATATCTTGTGAGTTGGAGACTGGATATGTTGATCTGTTTTGTGACTGAAGTTTCTATTCGATTAAATGAGAATCTGCGAGACCATGCAAGGGCTATTCCTGGCTACTGGAAAGGAAAATGGAAAGAAAGGAGAAGGAGAACCAGTCGGCCGTCCTTAATCAATAGGGCATGAGGACGTGAACGTCAAAGACGACGTGAAAATGGCGAATAAATGGCGTGATGGCCCAAATATTGGCATGCCACGCCGTTTTCTCGCCATTTTGACGTCGTCTTTGACCTTCACGTCCTCATACTAAATCTCCCTAATGGTGGAATAGGGCAGAACCAGTAGGGTATAACACAAATTTCACGTCTATCACGTCTTTTACGTTTGAAAACAGCTTTGACTTTTGTGGGATAGAGTGAACCAGTTTTGTTAGGATTACTGGTTCAATTCTATTCCACCATTGATTAAGGACAGTCCACTGGTTTTCTTTCTGCTTTCTTTCCATTTTCCTTTGCAGGAATGGCCCTTGGTCCTTGCTCTCGCCGATTTTCGTTCGACACATAATTATAACCTTATCTCAATTTCTTTCAATTTTTCGAGAAATCCCATCAACAGGCGCAGGTCCAGCCCAAAATCTGACCGTCTCATATAGGACTAAAAATTTTCCAATAGCGGGGAAGGGGGGGGGGCGAAAGGGCTATGGACCCTGGAAAATTTCCAAATTTTAAACTCCGAACTGACTAACATTTTCTGAGTTTTGGTTCTACCAGTGAAAAAACAAAACGCGCCAAACAAATTAAATATTCATCAAACACGGTACAATATCCTTCAGCGAATATTGTAAATCCCTGTACTTTCATAAACCTACAAAACAATTTTCAAAATTTTTGATAAGGTATTTACTGATATTTCATTCACGCTCAACATAACGTGAAATTAGCATACACAAATTATTCAAAGATTACAGCGCAAAGCAAATTTGTATCATAGTTCGATATAAAACTTAAAAGTCTTCCCTTACAAGGACATTAACTAAAATTTTCAGTATTTGTCTCTCGGGAAATAGCAGTTTAAAAATTCTCGTTGCGATTTTATAACGCGAACGAGCGAAGCCTTTCTTAATAATTCCATCATGTTGTAGCCTGAAGAGCAATATTTCCCCTGAAATATGTTCGCTTAGATTTGCTTTTGAGAAATTTCGATGGATTCATGTAGTAATGCATTCGATTCAGCCAGGATGCAGCGAAAAGACCAGTTTAACGTGTTATGTACAGTAGCGTAGCCAGCCTGTCGATTTGTCCCGCTATGTTAATACTTTTATGTTCACTGACTGTGAAAACAATAGATTTCTAAAGACATGAATAATTGTAATAACTCGAAATTTACATAGCGGGACAAAATCGTCAGGCTGGCTACGCCACTGGTTATGTATAAACTATATCCGAGTTCGAAGTCAAGAAGTATCGAACTTTAATTGTTTATCATACTTATTGCGCAATCAAAACCAGGCCACCGTGTCGCACCGTATCTCACGTGGCAAAAGCTTGCCCTACGATTGGTTTGCTACACTGCACCGTGTCCGAACGTTACTGTATTAATTTTGTACATGTGATGTTGCTACTCGGAGTCACCAACCGGGTAAGCTGAAAAATTAGCTTGACCACGGTGGGAATTGAACCCGCGACCTTTGGTTTGCTAGTCCAATGTTCTTCCAACTGAGCTACAAGGTCAAGACGGTTCGAATAGTTGATATTTCGGAACTCAGTCTAGTCCCTTCCATATCTGTGCGTCTTAAATTGATAGTGATAATGCAAAGACTCAAGTGTGTATAATATTAAATGTACATGTATGTATGTACATGTACATTTAATATACACACCTGAGTCTTTGCAAAGACTTCCCTCCCGCTTTTGCAAAGGCCCTCTCTCCTCCATCTTTGGCCCACAAAAAGAATAATACGCATCTCTTATTCAACGTAAATACCAATATACCATGAGAATAACGAGATATCTATAGGAAGCATTATAGTATCATAAAAATTACTACACAAGTTCAGATCAACAAATCAATCTCCAACTGACAAGATATCATGCATTTGTTGTAAATTATCGTAATATAAGAAAAATTATCGACTGAATTTAGACTTTTGAACCCCACTGTACACGCGCATAAAAGTCGAAATCCTTATAATTTATATGTCATATTATTTAAAAGTTAGGTTATCAAATCAAAAGAACGTAGTTTTTTCGCATTTTTGGTATCCTTTGTTGACGAATTCGTTAAATAATTAAGATATAAAAAGATTTTATTTCTTTTATAATATAACTAAAAAAAGATTTTGTATAAATATTATAATTCGATTCAATTGCAAATTCTCATTACATATTACTTCTCTTGTCAATTTTGGCGGGAAAAGTCCCTTGTTTCTATACAGTTATAACATAATATAGAAACACGCTTCGCGACCAATCAGTACGCGCCGGCGCGTACTGTAAATCTTATATCATAATAATAATTTGGAAACACGTAAAAGCGGAAAGAAGCAAAAAATAAAGCAGTGATTGCTCAAATAAAGTAAATCATAAGGTAAATACTTCCACAGTTACTTATGCAATAACTTTTACTCTATTTCATAGAAAAATCAATGTTACAAGTTGTGGTTGAATTGTGTTGTTTTGCTGGTTAAATCTTGGAATTATTAAACGTAAAAATGCAATCATATAATATATGACAATTTAAAAATTAGTCTAGTATTCACCTATAACAAACCACTTTCACTGCGCTATATAATGTAGTATACACGTACAGCATTCACCATGCCAGATGATTTTTTCAAAAGGTACAGTATATCAAAGACAAACATTTCGTTTATACAACGAAAATCTATAGTCCATGCATGCGCGTAGACTACAGGTCATGTTTTGCTTGACTTGTTGTCCAAACACTGCGTAACTTTACAATCTTTAAAATCAGCAACACAGAGTGTGTAAAAAAGCCCGCATATTTTAAAAATACGTGCAATATTGTATCACAAGTCAGTGTTGACCAGAATGTTTCGAGTGTCGAGCATCGTGTTTCATAGAGTGTCAACATATTGTTACGCCTCCAAAATCACCGTCTATGTTCTACATCTCGCAGAATATATGTGCAATCATCTCACTACATATAGGCACTCCTATTTACATATAGGCACACGCTATTTACATATAGGCACACGCTATTTACATATAAACTCATGACATCACCCCCTCCCTTAGAAATCTTCGTCTCGAAGATTTGGTTATAGTTCTGATCTAGTTAGTACCCCTTCGCGGCATGTTCTTGTTAATTGTAGATAGCACATCTCTTAACTGCCCTGAAAGGTCCTGTTCAAAGTCAGTCTGCTGGGATTTATCGTTCATATGTTCTTCTTCTGGTTCTGAATCTTTTAGCCACGTTTGTGGATGCGAACTAACGTATCTGTGCAATCTGTTTCTATGAACAACTATCGCCTTACAACGCTTTCCAGCTTGGATCCTGTACACCAAATCGTTGATCCTCTTCACCACCGTATAAGGACTTTTCCATTCAATTCATCGGAGAAAGTCCTTTTTTTCGTTGTTTTTCGATGCATCAACGTCATATTGATTTTGCATGCGTTCCATCGTGATCCGTAACCTATCTCTTGCAATGGAGTAAGCACGCTCCAAACTGTCACTTAATTGCTGCACATATTCAGCTTGGAACTCTTTGGTTTTCTCCGGAGGCAGTCCAATCATTAGATCAACAGGTATTCGGATTTCCCGCCCCATCATCAATTTAGCTGGAGTTTGTCCCGTAGACTCGTGGACAGCAGTTCTATAGGCCATCAACATGGTGTCCACATGTTTATCCCAGTCGGATTGATTTTCACTTACATACATGGAAAGTTGAGTGGCAAATGTTCTGTTTGAACGTTCCACCATGCCATCGGACTGTGGATAAGGTGTGGTTCTGGTTTTTCTTATTCCCAAATGATTACATACTTCTTTGATCAAAATTGACTCGAAATTTCTTCCCTGGTCCGCGTGTAACTCAAGGGGTATTCCAAATCTACAAAAAAATTGTCGAACCAGGACTTCTGCTACAGTTTTTGCTTCCTGGGTCTGAAGAGGATACGCCTCTGGCCACTTAGTAAAATAGTCCATTGCTACCAGCAAATATTTATTTCTCCACGTAGTCATCGGAAACGGACCCATTACATCTATCACAACACGTTCCATGGGGGTTCCGACCAAATATAACTTCAAAGGCGCCTTAGCCTTCCTCTGAGGGCCTTTCTTTGCTGGGTACTCGTCGCATCGGCTGCACCACTGTTTTACATCCGTAGCACATTGCGGCCCATAGAATCTTTCTTTCAATCGATTGACCGTCTTCTTCACTCCAAAATGACCAACGGTTTTGTTACCATGGAGCTGTTGTAAAACTTCCTCCCTTAACGTTTTTGGTACAATTAATTGCCAACGATTCAATTTTTCTCTTGGTCCTTCCCATTCACGACACAAGCACCCTTCACGAATACGTAGACTGTCCCATTGCGCCCATAACACCTTCGTTGCTTTACTGCTTGGCGCCACGATAGGCCAATCCGGGCGTTCTAAACTACATTCTAACCACTTCAACACAGGACCAACATCTCCATCGTTCCCTTGAGCATTCCAGATTTCTTCAACTGATGAACTACTCTCTGGTCTCAACAACGTTGCATCGAGAGCACTCAGCTGTCGACCACTTTGCGCGTTCACTCTGTTTTCTTCTTCCCGATGATCGCAGTAATTGCACCCGAGATCCAGACATGGCCTTCGGGACAGAGCGTCCGCATTTCCGTGTTTACTTCCACGACGATACTCGACAGTAAAGGTATATTGTTATAACTTCTCCAAGATGCAGCACTCCTACACAAAGTAGCACATTTACACCAATTAGCATTGACGACTCTGGTGGAATTGATGATGACCTGTTATTACATGAGAATGAAAATGAGGATGAAGAAATTACTGAAAATTCTCAAAAATCTACAAAGAAGACATGTCCTCTGACAAATCAAGAAAAAATTCCGCATATGGGCAGTATATAGTAAAAACCCTATCAGATCTTCAGCCTAGAGAACGTGCAGTTGCCCAGCTCAAAATAAATGAAATAATATTCCAAGCACAAGCAGGAATGTTCTCATCACAAAATTCCGCATCAACCCAGTCTCGGTCATTAGCATGCAACTACAACAACTGGGGATCCCAGCAGATTTACAATAATAATCATGGTTGTTATTCTCAAGAACATCCAGCAAATGACTCAACTAGACTTTATACTTTGTAAATTTGGGTTCACTTACTAATCTCTTTTTCATTTGGACAAATATTTGATAGAGGAAATAGTGCCAGTAACTGTTCTGTTATTTTTTTGCAAAAGTATATTAAATGTTATATTAAATGTACATTGTTAAGAAACCCATCTTTGTTTACCTTTAAATAGATATCCTTCATTGCTAGATTGACTGCCTTAGTTGTTTCTTCAACAATGGCCAAAACTGTTCTACTGCCAACTCTGTACTGCATGGATAAACTTTCAAAGGATTCTCCTAAAAAATAAGTTCAAAACTATAAAATGGATTGAATTGGGATTGGTTTAGAAAAAATTAAGGCAAGGAAAATCTAATCAGATTTGAGAATATATTTACTTATAGATAGGATACTTTTCAATTTTCCACCATAATTTTCCCAATGTCAAAATAAGACTAGATGGATCATGGACAGGTTCACAATAAATTAGGGACTATTACAACCTATTAAACACTGTATCAAAGACATACCAGTTGCAAGAAACCGAAGAGTCAATGATAATCTTTCATTAGCTGATATCGCAGGCTTCAAAATCGTATCCTGCTTTGTAATAAAAGGCTGAACCACAGCCAGGACGTCAAAGAATGACTCTTTATCAAGCCGGTGGAAAGCTCGAAACTGTAATGGGTCTTCGGCATTGAGTTCCTGCACTAAATTAGCGTACATGCCTAGTGTCTTTCTGCGTTTTATCCATGACTTGCTCCATGTTTTCCTGTTGGCTGGCCTTCTACGTCTTCGATTACGACGGAGAAGCAAGAAAGTTACCAAAATATATTCGTTAACTTCATCCTCGGAGTCTGACGTGTCCGCCATTTTGTTTAGGCGCGAAATAAATTGGCGGCAATAAGCCAATAACAACCTAGGTTGCGGGAAACACGACCTGCGCCGAAAACGCTTAAATTCTTCGCAGCGGAATTAGCGCTGCGGTATATTCTTCTAGTGTGCGGGTACATTCCGAACACTCTTTACTAATTAACATCCCTCGAAATTATAATTGCACTGCAGGTTGCAAGGAAAATTGCATAGTGTAACACCGCCTTTAGCCAAACATACATTCAATCTAGCAGCATGGATCAACATGTATATGCATAATTGAGAAATAGAAACCAATGATGCAAATAGTTTATTGTTACTTAAGATAATACTTCAGGTAATTTAAACACACCAGATCATTATCGGTTAACAGCAATCGAACCGCTATAAATTATGACTGAACCGTAGCTGCACTTCTACCGCCTCGCATGCTATAGATTTCTGGATAGTATTATACTATTGAGTTTATAGATTATAACTCGAACTTAATCTACGTATAATACCGATCGTATGAATTCTGCTGGTGTGCTGATTTCTGTTTGTTTTCGAAACTAAAGCAAAAATCTTTATTCTTTAAAATCAATAATAGTATACACATGCATGCATGTATAGGGAGGAAATTATATTTTTGAATTCCATACAACGTTTACTGCATGAAATGTGGTAAATAAGTATGCGAAACCGAAAGCAGCAAAAAATAGTGCAGTAATTGCTATAATAAAATATATAATAAGGTAAATACTTCTACAGTTACTTCTGCGATAAGTTCTACTCTATTTCATATAAAAACAATGTTAAACAAGTTGTGGTTGAATTCTGTTGTTTTGCAGGATAAATCTTGCAATTAGCCGTATTTGACTTTGAAAGGGTTAATCTGACTAACCGATTCAATGTAAAAGTGCCATCATATGACCACTAAAAAATTAATATATGGTATTCACCTATAACAAAACTCTTCACTGCAACCACGAAGGAAGATCAAGAATTCGCAATGAAAAATGTCGTTTGCGGCAGGAATAATCGAGATTAATGTTGTCAAAGAGAAAATTTTTAGCGGAATGAATTAATGTCAATTCCTATCGTCTTTTAATTGTAAGGTTGTTGCTGAAACGGAAGACGTAGCGCATGCTTCCTTTTCCGGCACTCAATGCTGTGCAAGTGCGAATGGGCACATAATTTTTTTCATTTAAGAATTTTAAGCACTAGTCCTGAGCACTACGTATATACACATGCAGCATTCACAATGCCATGGAATCTTTTTCAAAACGTACAGCAAATTATTTTCTAGTAGTGCTGTATCCCGCTCGCTGATATGTTTTCTGCAAAAATTCGACCACAATCATGCATATAAAAATGGTGTTGTATATAGCTTTGAAGACATGCAGTGTATTTTATTTTAAAGGAACATAATTGAAAATCTTTGAACATAATTCAAAACAACCGGGAAAATGAAGTTTGGGACTTTTCGTGGAGAACCTCAAGCCGGTTATAAGCAGCTGTCATCGCCAATTTTAAGTCGAGGGTATAGTTTATGCATGTTCTCCTCCCAATTCATAGGGAAGCTCGTACGCGGAAATGGGTATTATACATGAGTCAGTTCGGTGAATAATTCACCGGAAGACGGAAAGAAAAACATTGACGCCTTGCAATGTTGATATCAAAATTAAATAATCAGGCACGTTGTTCACAAACAAACAAGGTGAATGAAACAATTACAAAACCGCTGCCACTTATAGCCAGGGAAGAGTAGAATGAAGCTAAGTGCATGCAGTCAAAACATATTAATCTTAAGCAGGTCCTTTTTACAAAAGCATACATAAATTAGTGCTCAGTAAAATATTAAACAAATTATACTGAAATAGAACGAATGTTTAATATTAGAAAGACATGCCTTCAACTCGTTTGCTTCATATCTTGACATTGTCTCAGTCGCGAACAGGAATAAACTCTATAATTGCAGAATGTAAATAATGTCACTTAGTTCATTGTCACTACATGACAATTAATTTAAGTATCTTCAATGGATCGCTGCTCTTCTAATACAGCTCATGTTTACAAGCACACGATGCAAAATAGGTCTTGTAAAATCAGGAAAGAGAAACCTTCTGGCTCGTTATAGATGTACTTGGCACATTATTATGGACAAATATACCGATCAAACAGTGACAGACACATTTAATTTAAAAGCGATTATAAAATTAATGGACTTAAATGATGATCGCTATTTTGCTGAAAGGGAAGAAGATAAATTGATATAATTATGCAGCTAGGAAAACAGTATTATACACACTTCAAATTCAAGCCAGGAACAGTTGATGGAAAAATGAGTATGAGCAGGAATCGAACCTACGCTTTTGCGATGCCGGTACAATGCTATTGCCACTGAGCTACAGAGGTAGTTGACAAGAGCAAGCGTGGTTAATGTGTATAGATAGATTATACTAATTTGCATTCAACTTTCAACAATTATGACCATTAACATTTACTATAAAATACATATAGCAAAGTACACCTAAAAATTCCGTTGCCCTGGATGTTGCCCACTTTTTGCCGGCCTCTGGATCAATAGAACAGGGGTTTTGCAACGTTTTGATGATCGAATTACTTACCTTGGGTGTTACTACGTTCTCCCAACTGGCTGCGTTCAAATGTGTATGTCAGCTTTGTATGGTTTAACTGCCTTATGAGGAACACGAAAGACAATATCTTTAACAAAATCTCTTGGTATATTACACGCTAATTGATCAACAATCTGAATGGAAATGTTCGTAAGAATGTGAGCGATTTTATAAGCTCGTTGAGAGAACACGGCCAACATTTTGAGCAATATATTTTTAAATTTGAAGACTGCAGAAATACCCAAGGGAAAAGATTCGGTTACCAAAACGTTTCTAAACAGCTGTTCTATATCCATATCCATCTAGAATTCTAATCTTAGTCAAGACCCACGCTTGGTCAGTAATATAAACAAACTGTCAGGCATTTAAATTCTACCAATTGCATGACTTTGTGTGCCCAAGTATTAATACTGTTTTCCTATATGATTTTTGGCACTTCACTCGATGCAGGTATATTCTAGTGGTTTAAATTAAGGGTCTTCATTTCGAGTGGTATTATACACACTTCAAATGTGTATAATACCACTCGAAATTAAGACACTTTAAACCACTAGAATATTCCTGCATCGAGTAAAGTGTCAAAAATCATTATTGATTTACCCTCACCTATTCCCGGCATTACCTAATATACAAATAACATGTCGCAAATTTCTGGTAATGATATATTAAAGCCAGCATTATACAACGAAAATCCAGCCCAAATAAGTATAGGGTATAGGTCTAGTTTTCCTTTCCTTGTAGTCTAACACTGCGTAACTTTACACATGCTGTCGGTATAAAAATAACGCGAATCAATTATTAGAATCAACAATACAGGGTGCGTGAAAAAGTCCGCATATTCTGTAGCTACAATACGTGCATTTTCGCAGCACAAGTCAGTGTTGACCATTGACATTTGAAAGAAAGAGGAAAGACCACTTAGCATGAAGTCCATCAATAGGCAATAGCGTAATCAATATTATTATGTAGATATTACAATCATGTTTCATAGAATGTCAACATAGTCCAGTAATCCCACTTAAGCTGGAATGCTGATCTCTGTTATATAATTATATCTTTGCAATTCGAAACTAAAGCAAAACTTTTATACTTTAAAATCAATAACTTATATAGGCTAGGGTGGAAGTTATTTCGTGTAGAATTTCAACTAATTTCATTGTTATATTTTTGAATTGGATACAACTTTTATTGAAAACCAGCCATAATAAAACAAATAATGCAGTTATTTGCAAGCCACCGCTAACTGTGAAGTTTTTATCACGTTAGCTTACGTTCAAACTTTTGGGTTTAACCGGAAACTTTGAATGTTAAACTCTAAACCAACCAGGTTTCACTGTGATATTTCGACAGTTGAGCGGAAACTGTCAAAACTGTCGAACTATCACAGTGTAACGTGATTGGTTTAGTTGGTTTATAGTTTAACATTTTGACGTTTCCGGTTAAACCCAAAAGTTTGAAACGTAAACAAACGTCATAAAAACTTGCAAATAGCTGTAAGGTAAATACTTCCACAAAAACTTCTACTCTATATTTCTTAGAAAATGCAAAGTTACAAATTGCGTTGAATTGGTTGGCTGAATTCCGTTAGCCTATATTGCTCCTTGAATATTGGAATTATATAGCTATTGCCTGGAATGGATTAATCTGACCAGTATAACGTACATTAAACGGGAAAATGCAATCATATTACCATTTAAAAATTAATATAGTATTCACATATAACAAACCTCTTCAATGCAACCACGAAGAAAGATGAAGAATTCGCAATGAAAATGTCGTTTGCGGCAGGAATAATCGAGATTAATGTTGTCAACGAGAAAATTTTTAGCGGAATGAATTAATGTCAATTCTTAACGTCTTTTAATTGTAAGGTTGTTGCTGAGACGGAAGACGTAGCGCATGTTTCCTTTTCCGGCACTCGATGCTGTGCAAATACGAATGGGAACATGATTTTTTCATTTAAGAATTTTAAGCACTACGTATATACACAGCATTCACAGTGCGAGGGAATCTTTTTCAAAACGTACAGCATATTATTTTCTAGCATCGCTGTTGGCCGCTCGATGAAAGGTTTTCTGCGAAAATTAGACCACAAATATGCATTTAAAAATGGTGTTGTATAGCTTTGAAGACATGCAGTGTCTTTAAATTAACATAATTGAAAATTTTGTGTACAACCAGGCAAATGAAGTTCCATGGGGACTTTTCGTGGAGATCTTCAAACCGGTTAAAGTGCCTATATCACTTGTGGGATCTTTACGGATTTAAATAGAGCTTGAAAAATTAGTTTATAAGTTCTACAACCCTTTTTGATATAATTAAATAGTTTCGAAAATACGTCGGTTGGGGGGACTGGGACTCAGGAATGATTTGCAAACACGCCGTCTTTTATAATGTAAACATGAAGAGTTTCACTGGCGATATAGTTTGCGCTTTTCAAGAAAAAAATGCGGGAACGGTGCGTTGTGTATGGCTGTAGCAACTGGGCGAGTTTTTCTCAAAATATTTTGCGTTATTGGAAGATCGAAGTAAAATTACAATTGATTATATTATATTTGACAAGAACTCGGTTCCTGAGTCCCAGGCCCCCGAGCACGACGGAAATTTAGGCAAATCGTCATGTTTAGATGTAAATATTTCCGAAACTATTTAACTATATCAAAAAGGGTTGAAGAACTTATAAACTAATTTTTCAAGCTCTATTCAAATCCGTAAAGATCCCACAAGTGATATAGGCACTTTAAACGCAGCTGGCACTGCCAATTTTAGGTCGAGGATATGATTTATGTTCTCCTCCCAATCCACCCTTTTCGAGGTTGACCTGCAGGGGGTAACACGTGTGCTCAGATGCGCACTTTTCGGACAAACAAACATGTAGTCATTGTATATAATACACTGAATTTTGAGTCAAATTACGAAACATAAATGCGCATAAACCTCCACTAAGAAAAGTTATTACGATACAAGCATGGATTTTACTCTGGAACCAAAAAATTTTAAAGAAATGTGTCTCTCCGACTTGAAAGATTATCTACAAGCGAGAGGAGTTACAGTTACCGGGCATCTTAAACCTGCGTTAGTCGAAATCGCTTCGTCTGTTGAGAAAATGATGATTCCAAGATTTAAAAATAACCGTACATGGCATAGAAATTGATGATCCGATGTCTGGGTCTCACAAATACGTAAACGATTTCATTGAGTCACCACCATTTGGTTTATTCGACATATTTAACCACCTCATATACAACTCTACTGAGTATG
This sequence comes from Dendronephthya gigantea, assembly GCF_004324835.1. NCBI lineage: Eukaryota > Metazoa > Cnidaria > Anthozoa > Malacalcyonacea > Nephtheidae > Dendronephthya > Dendronephthya gigantea. Next base: position 3,189,087 of record NW_021163014.1, read on the forward strand.
ATAAACAAGGTCTAGCTGCTTACAAAGCATTCGATGATTATCGCTTGTTTGAAGAGGGCTATGTAGAATCTTTGTTGACCGAGCCATTGCCAAGTGCAGGGGTACATTTATATGTTGGCAAAGTTCGACCCAGCATGAAGAAAACCGATGATGTAGGAGGAAAGGCCTTTTACGACCTGTGGTTTATTTTAGATGGCAAAGGTGCAAATAGGGGCACTGTATTGAAAGCATGGTGTGCATGTAAAGGGGGTAGAGATGGAGGCTGTAAGCACATTTCAGCAGCGATGTATTCCCTTGAAAACCTTCTGAATACCCGCTCTACAGAAAGTGTTACCAGTGGGCCTTGCCAGTGGGTGAAAAGACCAACCTCATCAAGCAAACCTTGTGAAGTGAAAGATTTAAAAATTGGTAAATGTATTTCCCTGCCATTTAAGAAACAGACTAGGGCTAATGATAAAACTTCAGTTAAGCGTAAACAACTTTCCAAAAGGGCAAGAAAGTCACAATCACTTTCCTCTCCCAGAAAAAAGAAGAGAACACAACATATTTTCTCAGAAAACATAGATATGGATGTCAGGAATGAGAGAAACAGGTGCAACCCATCACCCGAATCCCTCAAAAAGTTTGTTTCAGCAATATCAGGAGAACATGTTGCTAAGCCACCAACAATACTCCCTCTTTTAATGTGTCTTTCTAAAAACACTGAGTGCTCTACAGACTGCAGCATTTCTCATAACGGTGCAATAAAATCCAACCCAAATACAAATGGAAACATCAGTATTATGAAAGAAAAGTTAATGCACTATAGCAGTAAAGAAGAGGTCATATCATATTTTGGCAGTCCAGATGAAACAACAATGATGACTTTGGAAGAAATTAATTTTATAAACACTCAAACTAATGATCAATGGAAATGCAAAGAGTGGTATGTCCAAAAAGCAGGTATTATTACTGCTTCGAAGGCTAAAAGAGTAAATGACTTGCAAACAAGCTTAGAGAGTTGTCCAAACAAAGATGTAAACAAGCTTGTAAATGAAATAGCTAATCCCAATGTTCCATCATACATTCGTCGACATCCTGACCAACCCCAAAACCCACGTGACTGGGGTCTGAAGCATGAAGCTACTGCACGGAAAGGTTACAGGCAGGTTAAAGAAAAGCAGCACCACAAGTTAAAGCTTGAGTCTAGAGGACTCATGATTTCAAAGAATAAGCCATTCCTTGGGGCTAGTGTTGATGACCTTCGTCATTGTGAATGTGAAAAGGAATGCCCTGTAGCTGTTGTGGAATATAAATGCCCATGAAAGCACAAAGATATTTCCCCTAAGCAAGCTTTTCTGACTCCTGAAGTAGGTGGGCAACAGAAAGGCAAACATTTTACATTGAAGAGAAATTGCCAATATTACTTCCAAGTACAGTTGCAGATGTTTGTATATCAGTTATGTTTGTGTGACTTTGTTGTATGGACGAAGCATGGCATATTTTCAGTCGAAATCCCATTTGATGAAGTATTTATTTTGTCAGTTGTTGAAAGGCTTCAAAAATTTTGGGTAAATCATGTTTTACCTTTTATGATGCTTCAGAATGGATTACAAAGTAAGTAATTTTTATATATTTTATCATATGTAATTAACTACATACATGAATAATGCAAATATGGTTAGGCACTGTATATATAAGTTGACATACTAAAGAGAGGACTAAACTTTTTTTTACTACGTTTTACAGGTGAGAAACTCCCTGATTTAGGAACCAGTAGTGCTATGAAACTAGATGAGGACACCAGTACTGGTGTCTGTGGTGATACTGTTGACCCTCCTAAGATTACTGTGTCAGGCTGCACCATCTACCAAACATGCATAGATGGTCTTGAGGCAAACACAATGTTAAATGACAACATTGTTAATTACTTGATAGGGTAAGCTCGTATTTATCTGAATGGTATTTAATGGTATCTGTGTAATATATGTACCTTTTATGAACATCTTTAGGGAAGCTCAATGTATTTTTCCAGTCCTGAGTACTTTTTTGGTACACAGTATTATGTGGTGAACAAGAAGGAAATATAAAGAAAATCAGGTATTTATTGTATTTATTCTGTAGTCTGTCAAGTATGTTAATGAATTGTTGAATAGAAAATGTTTTAACTCTTTCAGAGAGCAGAGGAATAGACAGGCTGAGCAATTCTTTTCACCAGAAATTTTAGAGGAGGATTATATTTTTATTCCTATCAATAGGAGGTAAGGAGGTTAATGTAAATTATGTTTTATTATTTAATTTGTGCTGTTATGTTCATTCTAGTAATTCAAATTTTATAGACACCATTGGCTTCTGGCTGTGATCACACCTTGGTAATTGTTTTAAAATGACATATGGTTTCTCTCATTTTAATTGTACAAAATTTCAACATCATTTATTTGCTTTCTTTTTCTAATTTATAGGCATGTGATGTTACTGGATTCATTAACTAATAACATTGGTAATCGGAAAAAAGAATTTAGTATCATCTTTAGGTAATAGAAAATATTAAACATTCACCATGCATACAATATATAACTAGGCATAATGCAAGCTTTTATGCTACCCTATAATCTGATGGTATTTTTTGTCATTCAAGCCACCTCCAATATTTAGTTGAGAAACACCACATGATGGATAAACACCTAAAGCTGAAACATTTGATGTTGAAGGTATTTATTTGAATTGAAAGTCAATGCTTTAAGTAGCACTGTTCATCGAGTCGCACCAAATATTAGTTTACTCAATCAATAGCTTGTAAAATCTCACAGTGGTAAACCATGAATTTTGAGTTTGTCAAATTTTATAACTATCAGGTTCCTCAACAACGACCAGGAAGCAATAATTGCGGGATATATGTTGCAAAATATGTTCAACACTTTTTGCAGGTACTGCATGTACATTAAACATTACAAATTTAGGTTATAATCTTACTCAGACATTAATACTTGATTTTTGAAAATAGGATTTGGATATTTATGAGAATGATCCTGCGGAATATGTCGCCAAAGAACATGGTTGGTTTAATCATGAAGATGCTGGAAAAACCAGGGTGGAAACAAAGTCTTTTTTGCAAAACCTTTTCAATGTGCAGCTGTGGAAAATAAGATTTAATAAATAAACTTTAAATATTAACAAAATCAGTTAATTGTCATCATTTGTAGCAATAGCACTTGGTTCCAAATTAACCAATGCAGTACAAACTTTGATAATAGAGTTTATATATGGTTTAAGCGATAGAGAAATCACTCCTCGTAAAATGCAAAAGCATTTAAGCTTTCGTATTAACCTTTCCACATGAACACGTGGCTTTGCTATCCTCCTGGTGACTGTAGATGACTTGGCAGATATATTTCCTTTTTTCATCAAAGGTGGTGCAATAAGTCGTGTCTGATGGATAGCCAACAAATCTTGGATGTTAAAGCCTTTGTCAGCCATTACAACATCACCAGGGTTCAAATATTCCAAAAATCCAGACTTTTTCACTATTTCCTTATCACTTATGCTGCCAGTAAAGAGGTTGGACACAAAGTTGAAATGTGGGATGGGAGATATTCCAACAAGAACTTTAAAAGTGTTCCTCGCTTTGTAATTACTGTAGGTAGATCTTTGTGCTGCAATTTTGAAAGGCTTTTCAATATAGATCTCAGTGCAGTCAATAATACATCTAAGACCTGGAAATGCTCTGAAGGCTTTTGGCATCTTTATATCTTTCATTTCTTCCAATGTGGAAAACGGTAGAAGAAATTTCAGCTCATCTTTCAGAAACAATATCCACGAAATAAATATTTTTGTCACAGTTGCTGGAGAGATACCATACAAGTTGGCAAGCATTATTATGCTTGGTTTTCGTCTTAGTCTAACAAGGGTCAAAATTAGCTGATCCTGGATAGGCACCTTACTAAGTGCCATCTTCACCTGAAATTATGACAACCATATTTAAAATTTTGATAAGATTTATTGCATTTATATCAGCCTTTATCATACTGCACCTTCATATACTTTGCTGTTAAGCCATCTTTGTTGGTTGTTCTTGAGCCTTTCCATGTACTGATACCTGCTGCTTTCTCCTTAAGTAGGTCATAAAGGGCAATCAAAACTTTAACATCAAGTCCTGCAAAATAAAAGTCCATCGACAAATAAGTAGAGAATAATACATTTGTGAAGCACGAGCATTCAAGAATCACAATGTGGGTAAAATGTACACAAAATACAGTATTTTAAATACCTGTATAATGAAAACAATAATTAGGATTTTTCACTGTTTCAATAAATAAACCCCTTCTCATTATATCTTTGTTCTTTAACATCTGTTCTGTGTATGGAATGCTGTTCATTTCAATATTCGTCTATAAATAAACAGTTCAGCATATTTTCAAAGGGTGATCAACAGAAGTTGTTCGGTTTGTCAGCTATATACGTTAACCTATTGGTGGTATACTGTATGTTTTAATATTTTTACCTGACTACCACTTTCTGTCATGATAATTTCTGTTGAATCATCTTTGTAAGACGGAATTTCAGAAGGTTCAATGCCCGATTCCATTTCCATTGACTCTGATAATAGTGTAAGGGCTTCGGCGACTTGAAGTTCCTCGTTCGTCTTTCCCAAAGATGAATTAGATGAAGACAGGTTAATCATGGCTTTTGCAGCTGATTTTTCATCTCTCTTACTTATTTTATTACATTTATTCGTCCTTTGAGATGGTGGCTTTCTCTTGTTGTTTAACCGCTTTATCTAAAAATAATATAGACGAGAATATATTAAATATGCAAAATAGACTTTTTATGCAAATATAAAATAGATTAAAATTTATTACGTCCAACCTTTTCTCGGTTTGCGGTTGCCGGTATTGGATCGGGATTGTCTTGAGTTGGTCCGTTACTTCCAACAAAGTGAATTCCACAAATATAACTGTCTTTCTTACAAACGAAATGGTCGCCACGACAGCATGCATTTATCCAACGCTTTCTTCGTTCTTCTTCCTTTTTTAGCGACGGAAAACTGTAAAATTGTATGCTCTTGCCCTCTTTATTGAATAATCTTTCAGGGTAACGTGTATCGCTATTGCAAGTGCCCCAAGCACAGCGTTTAACCATCTTCAAAGTTATATTTATAACTATATACAGTATGACCGAAAGGCGAAAGTACGAATGATGTTTGTTTGTTTGTCCGAAAAGTGCGCATCAGAGCACACGTGTTACCCCCTGCAGGTCAACCTCGAAAAGGGTGGATTCATAGGGAAGTTCGTACGCGGAAATGGATATTATGCATGAGTCACTTCTGTGAATTATTATGGTTCACCGGAAGACGGAAAAGGAAAACATCGACGCCTTGCGATGTTGATATCATAATTATACAAAGCAGGTACGTTGTTTGCAAACAAACAAGGTAAATGAAACAATTAAAAACCGTTGTCACTTATAGCGAAGGCAGAGGAGAATGAAGCTAAGTGCATGCATGCATGCAGTCAAAACATAGTATATATCAATTTTATGCAGGTCTTTTTTAAAAGAGCATACATGCATTTCAGTACACTTTCACTGAAATAGAACGAATGTTTAATATTAGAAAGACATGCCTTCAACTCGTTTGCTTTATATCTTGACATTGTCTCAGTCGTGAACAGGCATAAACTCTATAATTGCAGAGTGTAAATAATGTCACTTAGTTCATTGTCACTACATGACAATTTAAATATCTTCAATGGTACACGATGCAAAACAGGTCTTGTAAAATCAGGAAAGAGAAACACATAACAACCTTTTGGCTCGTTATAGATATACTTGGAACATTATTATGGACAAATATACCGATCAGACACATTTAATTTAAAAGCGATTATAAATAGACTTAAATTATTATCGCTATTTTGCTGAAAGGGAAGAAGATAAATTGATATAATTATGCAGCTAGGAAAACAGTAATACGGCCAAAATTTTGGCAAATATATTTTTAAATTTGGCAGACTGCAGAAATACCCGAGGGAAAAGACTCGGTTACCAAATTAAACGTTTCTAAACAGCTGTTGTCTTGTTATATTATACACGCCAATTGATCAAAAATCTGAATTAAAATGTTCGTAAGAATGTGAGCGATTTAATAAGCTCGTTGAGAGAACACGGCCAAAATTTTGAGCAATATATTTTTAAATTTGGCAGACTGCAGAAATACCCAAGGGAAAAGATTCGGTTACCAAAACGTTTCTAAAAAGCTGATCTATGTTTATATCCATCTAGAATTCTAATCTTAGTCAAAACCTACGCTTAATTGGTCAGTAATATAAACAAACCGTCGGTGATTTGTGTTCCTGAATCCTGATATAATTCCAGATTTTTTCTGCAGTCACTCAAAAGGCAGTTCAACCATACAAAGCGTATTATACACATTTGAACGCAATCAGTTGGCAGAACGTATAGAAACACGCAAGGTAAGTAATATGATCATCAAAACGTGGCAAAACCTCTGTTGATCTAGAAGTCGGCAAACAGTTGGCAACATCCTGGGCAACGGCATTTTTAAGTGTTGTACTTTGCTATATGTATTTTATAGTAAAAGTTAAAAGTCATAATTGTTGAAAGTTGAATGCAAATTAGTTTATTGACCCAGACATCCATCTGCAAGAGAAGATAGCTTTAGTTGGCTGCTAGACTACATCTCCTGCAGGAGATAACTATTTATATAATAACTATAGTGAAACACGCAATGTGATTGGTCAATAGCCGTGCAGGATCAGACAATCCTGCACGCGTTTTAGACAATCCTGCACGCGAAATTTAATTTTAATAAAGTTAACCGTTGTTTCACTACAGTTATTTTATAAAACAATTACCAAATGATTTTCCGTGCAGGATTGCGTGATCCATGCACTTGGGATGTTGCTCGACTTTCGGAAAGCGTGAAAATACACTCGCCTACGGCTCGTGTATTTTCACGCTTTCCGAAAGTCTCGCAACATCCCGCGTGCATGGATCACGCAATCCTGCACGGAAAATCATTTGGTATTCCTTTAATGAAATAGCTGGAAGTTTCTAACTAGCACACAGTCATAAACAAAAAATAGCAATTGTTGCAGGATTTTCATTCTGGTTAAAAATAATGATCTCCTAGATTGTCGAGTTATTTTACACATTACATATTGGTATATTATGGTGAACATTGGTACAGTATTTATTGTTAAACACAGAAACATGTTGGGGTATACAAATGAAAGACATACTGTGAGGCAAATCAATGTAAATGAGCTGGCCCAGTTAGCATGCATATCAAGTATTTGAAATATACATACTGTATCACATTTATAAAAACATAGAAACATGCGCATACATATATTTTAATGTCAATGGAAAATATACCAGCTTATTGTACTCAGCAGATAGAATAAAATTCCAAAGCTTAAACCAACGGACTTACTGTGAACATTTTGTCCCCCAAGCGACGGTAAATCCGAACTTGAAGATGCTATTGTAAGGATAATTTTATCATCAGAATATGATAGCGGTCGATGGATATTATTATTAGCATATTTAAGAGCAACACGAAAGATTCACTGACAGTCTACTCAAAAAACGTACTAAATATTATATAAAATGCAACCAAGTTCTGTAAAAAAATATTACCGTCAAATGAAAACTTCTTTAGCCATTGCTCCAGGTCATCCATATGGCCACAAACCACCAAAAACGCAAGAATGCACGAGTAAAACGCTGCAGAAAAGCTCGATTTGTCAGAAATCGTATTTCTGGCAAAAATATTTGCACTCTCTGCCAGGCGCTCCATTTCTCCGTTGCGTCCTCTCCAAAATTCCTTGCGCGCTCGCTCTGCGTAACCACTGTTCTATATAAAAGCCTGTAGTGTTCCTATTTATTTTATTCAAAGCGCCTGGGAACGAGGCTGACCATCTACCTCACCACAATCTCCATCTCCTACCCCACTACAATATCCACCACCTGCCACCTTGTCAGTGTCTTTGCTTAGGCTATCGAAGCAACACCAGAGCAAGCAAATTAAAATGACGCCAATTGAAAGGACGATAAAAATTAAAATTTCAGCTTTACGCAATTATAACTAAAACGAATGTTCGGATATCAGATTTGCAACAGTTGATAATGTTATAACATCGGTCCACGTGCGGCTGGAATTAATCTTTTTATGAAGTGTAAACTTGGATGCTGTCTTGTCGATATAACTTTCCCCTGGGAAGTCTTTTAACTAAAACTCGAATTCCCTAGTCTGAATCACCGCACTGTTCCTTTCCTACGTCTGTTTGCGTCAATATGTTGAACAGGAACTTCCTTATCACCCTGAATGTGCGTGTATCCTTACTCAATCATTATATTTCCCCAGTTTAGAAATGTTATATTACTGACTAAGTTTGACTAAACACATAAGAATATGAATATGTACGGTTTCGGTATTAGATGCGTAAACATGCATGTTCAGTAAACGCGCAATGCGGCAACCTAACCTACCCACGCTATGTTCTCTACAAAAAGCACATCGCGAGTTTCTATGAGTATTATTGCGAGCTTCAGCAGTTCAGAGTATCGGCTCACCCCAGCAGCAACTCTGCTATAGGCCGCAGTTTTTGTTAATCGGAAAAAAAACAATTTAAGGCAGTGTAATGCAAAGCGTGCATAAGCGCACGTGAACTGAGGAGGAGAGTGCAAACTACGGCGAAGGGCGCTGGTCAAACCCTGTTCGTGCGAAAAAATCGACATCTGGTTCGTGTGCTGTCAACAAGTTGTTCATGGTTGTTCGGAACAATATCGTTCATGACTGTTTCAAGTTCCAACAACGTTGTCGCAACCTGATGGCCATTGGCCTATGCCTAATGGAAGAACAATGCCTGAAAATGTTGTTGGCCTGTTGCAAAAGTTCAAAACTACTCGGTTTTGTGCTGTCAACAACTGCGGTCGGAAATCGCTTAAAAAAGCGACCTAACGTCTTTTAAAGGACAAGCATAAAACAGGAAGTTAATTTTCTTCGCTGTGTTAAAATTTCACGTCATTAGGAGTTTTTCTTGCTATCTTTTTTCAGTCCATCATTCTTGATGCCCACAAAGGAATTCTGTTAAAAGGTCCATGCCGCCATCTTTTTCGTTACGGTCAATTGAAAGTAGTGTGTGCCTAGGTGACGAGTGAGTCGAACGCGTCTAATGAATATTGTGTTTAATAAACTTTTTTTAAATTTATACATGTGAATTGTTAAGGCCCACAAAGCAATGTCCAGAAATAACCTAAAAAAACCGCGGTTAACTGGAAACTTCGGTTGAAACGAGATCAGACGGAGGTCGAACGGTGGTGTGACCAAGGTTAAACTTCTGTCGAAACTCAATTTCACTGACTCTGACAGACCGATCTGTCACCTTTAGGGGAAGTACACAGGGCTGTAACTAGAACGATAATTGGGGGGGGGGGGTGTTCATTCATATACTCAGTTCTGCCCGACGGATTTCCATTGTAAGCTATTGCACTTACAAAAGAAATCCGTAGGGCAGAACTGAATATATGAATAAACACCCCCCCCCCCCAATTATCGTTCTAGTTACGGCCCTGGAAGTACATTCGTAATGTAAACAAACCTTTTTAAATACGTATATGAATAGAATATGGATTTTAAAGTGAGTCAGAAAAATCAGAAAAATTGAAAATTTAGGCTTCAATACTACCAACGTACCACAGAAACTACAGCTCAACCTTTATAAATCCAGTAACAAGATCATCACCAAAATAATAGACTGCTTTCATGAGAGGTCGTTGTCCTTACCTCCATATCCAAGAGATGGTTCGACGGTATCCGTGTCCTATTCGTTGACCTGCGGATTGATTTCGATTTGGTTTACCACATTCTTCTGGCCAAGCATGCCTGCACGAAAGTTACCAGATGTTTTTCGCTATGCACAAAGACCTTTTTGGATGAAAATGAAACTGCAGATGGATAAGATGGTATTATTCGCTACCATACTTTATTGGTGATGCCTTAAGGATACATGGCTTTGTAAAGAAGAAGTAGTTATTATTATACTTTGTTATCATTAAGAATTATGCTTTCAATTACTACATGCATGTTTACGTTTGCTATTTGCTAGTGCTAGTTACTAAATGAGGAAATGCTATACTTGAATAGATGTATGAAGGGTAAATTTTATGTTTTGCGTTAATCAAAATCGTCCGTATCAATATTTGGTTTTCAACGCCCGCAATCTTTGTCCAAGTATTTTATCAATCGGTTAACGAAGTAATGACAGTTGTTCTTGAACAGCCTGTACTTGCCGTAGCGCCTACGATAATTTCGGGTCCAGGTCTCTGCATCACTCACGCGGCATTTGCTCGTGCCTTTACTACGCCAACTCCAGCGTATTCCACAATGACTTGGGCTCCGATTCATTTTGTAGGTTTTCGGACTTCCCAAACCCCACTCAAAGATCTTTCCACGGAACAAGATCAAGCTATGGCGAAGTTTCCATTTGCTTGTTTGAAAAACTCGTTTTCTACCTTTAAAGAGACTTGTTGTGCCATAGAAATACTCACTTCGTTGGCCTAAAATGCATCAATCAAGCTTTTCATTTTTTTCTGCATGGTTGTAGTTTTGTTTTGAATATATATCAAAAGATTTTAAGCGACCCCGTTAGGCAGTTGGTGCTCAGCCGTAGCTTCGTTTTCGTTTTTGATAGGACTAATTGTTGTTTCCGATGCCTTATTGGATGTGAAAATATTCGATTTCTTTGGTTCTTTCATGCGAATGTTATATTTAAATAAATTTTCTACGGGGTGTGCGGTATATTATAAAAGTGCATAACATTATGGAATACGCATAATTGGAAGCAAGGCTTCGGCATGCAGGAATTCACTGCGTTGTATTAATTGGCATTAATTATTTATTTTATTGAACAAGAAATTGCAATCATTTTATCAAATAGGAAACTTACACGACCTGCATCGCCACTCACATGACCTCCAAATCGCTAATTAATTTTATTGGATGAAAGGCGTATGTTGTGGTCACGAAATATGTATTTGCGATGATTTTAGACAACAATTAAAAAGTATCCTACCATGATTTCCGTATCTTGAAATAGGGTACTTGCATTTGTTTCGTTGACGACGGCGCAAAAACCAACCACCAGATTCGACGAAAGTACATTGAATCAGAACAAAAACAACGAGAATGAGGGCAACTATGTGGGTTTTCATTCTGGTCACTTTTTACTTCGACAGTGTTTATTCAACGAGGACTAAAAATAAAATAATTTATAATACCACATACAGGTAAATGAATTGGCAGTTCTAACGTACACAAAACAATAGGGACCAGTGCATGTCCTTACGATTTCACAATGGCGACACGCTGGTGCGCAAAGCGAACTATACCCTATGTGACAGGATTATTTTAAAATTTCATTTGTGGTGTTTCCGTCCTTACATGTATACAGCGTATATGTTTTCTAATGCAAGAGCTTTCAGACTGGTAAGGCAACCAATAAATTATTCTTCAGTAATCTCATGGAGTCAAGCGCTGGCCTTTCTGAAGGACGTCGGAATGTTTGGTTTGCTGTTGTATACTTACAGCGTCTAAACTCTCTTGAACCGTGTACATGTTAAATATTTATTTCTTTTGCGCTGGCTCATAAATTTCATTGTTTACTAATCGTTGCCGTTACATGCACTTAGCGTAGTTAAGGAGGCTCCCTACAATTTTAAAAATAAAAACCTCGTGTTTTAGAATTCGTAATGTAAACCAGGCCTTTTCAGTATCAGTGAATCGATTATAGTACATGAATGGGTGAAAAGTAACAACCTTCTGCTTTGCGTTATAGATGCATTTAGTACAGTTATATTAGCAAATAACAGATCTGATATATGTAATCTAGAAGCGATTGCGTGGAGAATGCTGGTGGAATGTGTCTGAATAATGATAGGTTTCTTGCTGAACGGAAGACGATAAATTATAACTTCGGCGTGAGCGACGGAGTTGAAAATTTGCCTTGCTTTTGTTTTCTTTTTCGTTTGTCGTCGCAAGTGTGTTTTGTTGCGAAATACACTAGTATTTGAAAAGTGAAATGCTCATTTGTACCCAGGACTTGACTGGATGCAACGCGCTCATTGAAGAGCGTATGTGACCATATTTATCTACGTCAAAGTTTTGTCTCGCAAGAGTTGTGGTGCACAGCTCGAAATCTTTGGCCAATTTTCCGATGCGCGATTTGATTGCGCTCGCATAAACGGTGATTCCTCCACGAGGAACAAATAAACCGTTCTTTTGATGCTGTTCGATTAAGTTTAGGTTTAATTTATATTTGATACATTTTTTGAACTTCTATACTTCTAAAATATGTCGAAGAACATTTAGGTTCCCTAGGCTTCTATATGAGTATGAATTGTAGTGTTTATGGCACGTTGCGCGGAACGCCGGAGTTAACGCCAGAGCAGGCGTCTTGTTTAATAATAAAATTAATCATGCCACCGAATTCAAATAGTATAAAGACTTGCATGAGCATGCATACACAAAGTCAAATCGATTTATTTAAATACATTTAGAGCACATTAAAATATTGACATTTTATAGCTTATAATTATACACTACTCACCAAGTGCGGGTCTTGACCTAGCTTAGAACCTGCTGTATTTCAACTTTGGCAGAAAACTTTTGAGGGATGTGACCAGGAATATCAAGGCCAAAGTTCGTTTATACAACGAAAATCTATTGCAGCTAAAGGTCTATAGGACCAGCCTTGAATACATACGGGTGTGTACAAAGTCCACATATTTTGTAGAATACGTGCAATATTGCAGCACAGGTGGGTGTTGATGAATGACATGTTGAAAGGAAGATGATGTTAAGTTCATCAATATCAACATTAATATTTTATTATGTAGACACTACCTGTTTACATGCACTACTACATGAGCAAGTACAGGTTTTGAACTAGTTTAAGACTTGTTTTTTGCAAAGATAACTGGTTTGATAGCAATAATAAGAATAAATCAGGGCCTTTTGAAATTATATTAATGGAGAGGGCAAAGCCTTCCAAAATTCTGAAATATCTGAAATTTCCCTGAGAAATTTCTGCCCCCGAGTGACAGCCTTTGCTCCCTCCCCCGTGAAGGTCGATTAGCAAAATAACCATGTTTTGTTAGCAAAACAAGACGCCTGTTCTGGCGTTGACTCCGGCGTGCCGCGCACGTGTCAGTGTAAACCTTCTGAACATAAATTGCAAGCTGTGGCGTGTCAAGCCGCCCACACACGACTTCATCTTGTTAAAAGGCAAAATTGCAGCGAGCTAGCGATATTAATAAAATCAGGACCAGAATCTATATGTATTAACTATATTCTTACCCCAATTAATCGAACAGCATCAAAAGAACAGTTTATTTGTTCCTCTTGGAGGAATTGCCGTATCATGCAAGCAAAATCGAATTGCGCATCGGAAAATTAGCCAAAGCTGTGCACCACAGCTCTTAGGAGACAAAACTGTGACGTAGATAAATACCGTCACAATACGCAAATATTTCAAATACTACAGGGTGTATCAAAAAAAAGGTAATCCAACTTCAACAAGCTATTGTACGTGAACTACTCAGTCTATGAGCGAATTGTTTTCACATTCGGAAAGATCAGGCTTTTAACTATCGGATGACATGTTTTTAATACCAAATGGTGAAAAAGTGAGCACATACGAGGCTGATAAAAAATGTTAGTCGCAATCGCATATTTTCACCTTTGAGCCTAATTAAAGCAGTGCATAACAAAAGAAAAAAACAATTAATCATGAGCATGTCACAGCTTGCACTGGTTTTATGCCGCATTGCTTGGAATGTTCTCCTTATTCCTACTTAATATGCATATGCGGGTAGTTTATTCAAAAGCAAAAGTCCCAAAGAGAGTTAATTTTCAATGGTTTTAGTCCCAACTCTCAGAGGTGAAAATATGCGATTTCGACTAACAATTTTTATCAGCCTCCTATTTGCTCATTTTTTCACCATTTGGTATCAAAAACATGTCATTCGATAGTTAAAAGCATATCCTTTCGGAATGTGAAAAAAATTCGTTAATAGAATGAGTAGTTCACGTACAATAGCGCACCAAAGTTGGATTACCTTTTTTTTGATACACCCTGTAGTATATTTCGCGCCAAAACACACTTGCGACGACGAAAAGTAATTAACAAATAATCAATAAAAAAAACAAAACAAAGGAAAACGGAGGCGAATTTTCAACTCCGTCACTCACGCCGGAGTAATAAGGATTTTCTTTCAACAAACCTCAATCTGCTGAAATGGATTGCGTATATAAAGAGGCCGTGGAATCAATAATACAATTTGTGTAATCATTTTTATACAATACGTGCAATATTGCACATAATTTTGTACAATACGTGCAATATTGCGGAGTCAGTGTTCATTAATAACATTTTGAAAGATTAAAAATTAAAGACCGCTTAATAGCATGAAGTTCATCAATATCGACATTAGATTTTATTATCATGTGTGATAGAATGCCAACATGTAGCTAGCACCTTGAGCACAGCCACAGACATCCAATGTAATTGTACATAATTAAGAAATAGAAACCAATAGTTCATTATTACCTAGCTAAGATAATCCTATAATATTATGGTAATTAATAAACACTATATATAGGTTTCTATCGGCTATCTGCAACTTAACCGCAGCAGCCAAACGGGGAAGATTTCTGTGACCGGAGTATAGATTCCTGGACATTACTATTGGGTTTTCTGGTTATATATAACTCAAACTTGATTTATGTGCAATATCTCCCACATGAATTCAGTCAGCTATGGTCTACTATGCATGCTGTGGCACTGGTTTCTGTTTGCTGAATGAAACTGAGAAGCAAACCTTTGTTTATTCCTTATATAATCCGTGGGAAAGTTAATTTGTAGCCCCGTTTACACTACACTGAATTTATCGGCACGGCACGGCTAAAATTGGTACCCGTGCTCAATTTTAATAGTGTTCAGGCTACCAAAACAAAGGCCGCGAACAGATGAAATGGGCACGGGTACCCATTTTAGCCGTGCCGTGCAAATAAATCGAGTGTAGTGTAAACGGGGCTTGTGAAGGCACGGCTAAAATTGGTACCTGTACCAGATTTTATAAGTGTTGAGGATATCAAAACAAAGGCCGAGGACAAATGAAATGGGCACGGGTACCCATTTTAGCCGTGCCGTGCCAATAAATCAAGTGTAGTGTAAACGGGGCTTAATACAGTATAATAACAGTTTAAACGGGAAAATACATTGAGATGTTAAAAATTATCAAAAACAAACCTCTTTAATTAGATAATAACAAATTGACTTCTAATTTACCTCTATATATAACAAACAGAAATAACGTAGAATGATGTATAGAATTCGCTGTGAAAAATGTCATTTGCTGCGGCAATAATTGCGATTGTTGAAAATATTCAGCTAAATGATATCAATCGAAATTCTTACGATCTTTTATAATCATAAGGTTGTTCTCTACTCAATTAGACCAATCAATATCAATATAAAGACCTTTTAGTTTCTTAATACTGCGTGCATACACTTATAGTTTTCCTCGTTTTCTTTCAGTCGGAGTTTTAATGTCTCTCTTTTATTAACAGAGGCCTATTTCCAAAAATGTCTCAACTATTCAATACTTTGATATAATATAGGTACTGTAGATTTCATCTTTCCAGCTTAAATAGTTGGTGCTGTAAATGCATGCCTTTGAAAACTATGTATTTGGAGCAACAAAATTGAATGACATGTGGACAATTAATCGCGCAAATGATCGCAGGATAAAATGCCAGAACTTTGTGATTTATCTTAACTATTTCTTTGTGAAATTTCCGTTCTGAACTTGATGTAGAAAATTGTTCCATCACTCCAGTCAAACGTTCGACGCCAGCGTCAAAGTTGAGGGTGCGTGGGTAAAAGTCTCAAAGTTGAAGGTGCGTGGGTAAAAGTCCGCATTGCAAAAGAACGCTTTGTTTACATGCATTCCACTGCCATATACTTCTTATGAAATATCGTGTCATCTCGGAGTATTTATTGCTTAAGGAATATAAAACATTTTCCGTGTTTCTATACAGTTATAGATGCAGGCGTGGGAATTTGTGGGAGAACGATAAGTAATCGGTGGGAATACGTTCCAAACCCCAATGAATTACAAAGATTTTTTCTCGGAACAAGATCAGGCTATGGCTAAGTTTGCCTTTGAACGCTTTAAATTCTTTTTCTTTCTTTATGTTGTGTGATTTATTTACGCACAGGTATATTGCAAGCTAAGAATTTTACATATACCCGTTCCGCATCTCAGTTTTCTGAGCATCAATAATGACACATCAAGTTTTTCGCCGTTTTCGAATAATTTTGACTAGGAGTAATGGTTCTCCTAGCCGGTTTATTTGTGTTACACAAAACGATATTTATGAATTCGAATACAACCAATTAATATTCCAAATATATTTGTGCTCAGAGAATGGTGGAGGCAAATTACCGCCACTTCCTACATAAAATTATTATGTTCGCCCACTAAAATTGCTATTTGAGATGTAAAGATCCTCTTTATATATAGTCTAGGACCTGTAAAGGAGTTTGTATCCATTTCATTTAGGACAGATTCTCTCAACTGTTTTAAGGTAAAATGACCATGGCGGTCAACATGGCATATGTGCCAAAATCTGAATCCGGGACTAAAGTCGTGAAAATGACAACACCCAGAAACGGCATAGTCGACATAGCTCTAAATCCTGAATTATCAAAGTTACAGACTTTCTTAATTTTTTATAAGGTTCAGAATGGTTGCTTTTAGGGCTGGAGGGTGAAATTAGCCAAAGCATATCAAACTCTCGCTATACAAATAGTCTATATCGCGTTACAAGCGAGGATACCCCCAGCAGTGCGCAATACAAACTCGTCCAAAATAAGCGCTTTTTCTGTTCGTGTGCCTTAGAAACTGAAGTTATCTTTCACTTACACACGGATTATTAAATTTAGACCTATGCCGCACATTCTTTATTGTTTTTGGTAAAGATTCGTCGTATCCCGGAGTCGGACTTTGGGGGTTGAATGTTGCGGGCTATATAAGAATATTGGTCAAAAATCGCCGTTTAGAGCGGAAGTTGCGGGAAAACTCCTCGTACTGCTTCCACTATACAATATTTCTTTTCCTTACATTCGGAATTGAAATTTACATGTTTTGGCGCGTATTTTGATATGAATTTCGTACATATTCAACGTGAATTAGCTTCGGACCGATGGCCATGAACTGTAGGTATTTTGCGACATTGGTCGGCATTTGCATATGTTGTTCACACATTAATGCAGTCTCTGCTGTTGGTGATGTGAACACAATCAGAATGGAGGCCCGACGTTTACTTACGAGATAAGCAGGCAAGAGAATTTTATATTTTTACCTTGTATGCTTTAATATAGTACTGTTTAATACCACAGTTGTGTATATTTTGCGTCGGCGCGCAATAAATAGCGTCGGCAATAGCCTACGCTGCTGCAGTACACATTAATGATTTTCTTATTGATATATTGTGTATATATATACATATAATATGCTGGAATAAGGGACATTAATATCGTTCACATCGGCTACCTGCGCGTGTAAGGGCGAATTTTAATCAAAAGGTTTTATTGTTATTGTTATTGTTATTATGGCCTCTATCGTCTATATTGATGCGGCGGCCAAAACACGAGGCTTTTCATGCTGAAGAAACGGGAAATATATTAACTTTGCCATAACCCATAGGGTCGCCATTCATCAAAACGCGAATCGTATCCTTTAAAATGCGTACGAACACGTTTATTTTCTTGATCATCTTTTTTGATTCTCAACTTCGTAGAGGTTATTGTCTTTCGCCTCCCGTTTAAATGATTTTTTTCCACATCGAACCGCAAATTCGTAGACAAAACGTTGAGGTTTGCATAATGTGCGCTTTGGTCTAGACACCATATTGTTTTACAAGGCGCGCATTTTGTAATAGAAAAAAACTGGACATTAGTTTGAGCAAATGTTCATCTCAATAGGGAAAGAGTTTGATATGTTTACTATTCCGGGTCAATTGCTAATTATGCATAAAATTACAGATTCACCTGGCAAAGACTAATTTTCCCTATTTTGTAAATATTTTTGCTATATGATGAAAAAACATGCGTATTTTAATATATTTATTATAAATTTCCTAGGAAATAACAATGTTTTGTTGCGATACGACGTATTTCATTTCACTTACACCCCCCCCCCTCCCCCACATAACACGATTTCAGCCAAAGTCATACAAACTCCTTTACAGGTCCTAGACTAATATATATCAGCTATACTTTAATTAATGAGATGTACAAAATTGCTAGTCGAGAATTTTGGGAGGAGGTGGGTTCAACTTCAAACGAGTTCTATCTTCTGCCATGTCACGCTGAAACTGACAGTTTGTGGTTTTGGCAGGCCTGTTCGTTTTCATGCACATTGCTGCTGGCCATTGACCACCTAACCCATATTGCGTTCATTCAAATACCTGTCGGTCTTTTAGATAAGGCACCAAGCCCAACAAATAAGAGTTTTAATTCTCGTCGTCAGGGCGTATCCCCTAGAGGGTACACCTTGCCTCGGTAGTCTATTTTATAAAATCAAATTAAATAGATATTCTTCGCAAAAATTTTGTTTAAAGAGAATTGTTAATTGTGTCATAAATATAGTCGCTCCGTTGACCCAAAATGCACATACCTTTCATTTCTGTGCATGGCTGTTTTATTTCTGTTATAATAATATTTCAAGCGACCCCGTTAGGCCACATGGTGCTCAGTCCGTGCATTTACTATCACCAGAGAAACCCCCTTCTCGAAGCAAAATCCTCACGAAATCTCCGCTGCATGGAGAAAAGGTTATTTATTCGCGTGGTATAATATTCGGGGTTTGCGTCATGTGTAATTTTTTTTCCAATTGACGTTCTCGATGTTGATTATTCATGTCATCGTTTTTGATAGGAATATCATATAGAATATAATTCATAGTTGTTTTGAATGAATAAAGCTCAATTCAATTTGTGTATTCATGAGAATTAAAAACCAAATCATAAAGAGGAACACAAAAAACTGAAATCGCCTTTTTATTGCTAATTAATGGGATATTTTGCGATTGCAAAAAAATCTTTCAAATACTACAAGTCCCATGCAGGTTTATGTTTGCTAATACTATTGCCCAATAATCAATATATGTATCACATCAAGTTCTAAGAAAAGTCCAGATCATTATCAAAGAAAAGTTCTTATTTGCATTATCCTCAACGTCCACAATCGGTTTTCAGGTATTTCTTGAATCGGTCAACGAAGTAATGACAGTTGTTGCTGAACAGCCTGTACCTGCCGTAGCGTAGACGATAATTTCGGGTCCAGGTCTCTGCATCGCTCAAGCGGCATTTGCTCGTGCCTTTACTACGCTTACTCCAACGTATTCCACATTGACTTGGGCTCCGATCCATTTTGTAGGTTTTCGGACTTCCCAAACCCCACTCAAAGATCTTTCCACGGAACAGGATCATGCTATGGCGAAGTTTCCATTTGCCCCAAAACCGTTTTCTGCCTTTAAAGAGACTTGTTGTGCCATAAAAATAGTCACTTCGTTGACCTATAAAATGCATATTATGGAGTTTTAAAAGAGACAACGAGTATTGAACTGTTAATTTCTTTTGCATGTTTGTGATTTTATTTCTGTTATCAGGGAGCTTTACAAGTCTTAGTGCCTACGAGTACGACTATACAACGAGCACGTGATTCGTCAATCTCGCGCGTTGTTTGCTTGCACTATCAGCTAAAACTCGTAGTCGTGGGACTTTGGAGTACGAAATTTACCAACAAACTCGTTATCATTCAATGGATGCATTATATAAATGCATCTACATGCATCTACTTATTTATCAACGAACGCGTTTGAGACGCCGACGACCGGAATTGTAAGAATCCGCAACTACGCAAATCGCAGTAAATATTTTCTTATAAGATAACCATTATAAAGCATCCTACCATTATTTCCGTATTGTGATTTTGGGTAGTTGCAACTGCTTTGTCGACGGCGACGGCGACGCCAAAACAAAGATTCGATGAAAGTACATTGAATCAGAACAAAAACAAGGAGTATGAGGGCAACTGTGTGGCTCTTCATCACTTTCTCCTTCTCCAATCAGCTTTCAAGGACTGAAAAATATATCAATAATTTTTATTGCATACAGATCCACGCAGTCAATAAAAATACCATTAAAGACTCGCTTACACTTGTGTGCGATTTTCTTGTTTTAACGGATGCTAACGAGTAATTAGTTACGCATGCTCTGATGTATAAGAGCCCATATTTAAAGATCAGTAATTAAACCACTCGTTCACATCCATCAAAAGAAGAAAATCGCACGTTGAAGTGAAATTTAGTAAATTATAACGAGTTCCGGTTTTGATTGTTAAAGTTTTTGTCGCCATTGGCATTGCTGAGTCTCACTACGCAATAATAATACGACCGAACACTGCTTTTCGTAAAAAAATAAATGCGTTATCTATTGTTTTGGTCGATCCGGATAAAAAATATTTCCCCTTGGTCTCAAAAAGGTACCTCAGCCTGTCGCCTCAGCTCGTTTTTCATACCTCGGGAGAAATATTTTTATATCCGGACTTCGCGTCCGGTAAATAACATATATTTATTTATTATTATATACACAAGCGCCAGATATGAGGTATGCTCCAATTTCATTGGTTGGCTACTAGACAGATATTAGCTCATATCTGTCTAGTAGAGAAAGTAAACAAAATGGCGGAAAGATTTGGGGAGTTGAGTGAAGTAGAAATCCAAGCCTAGTTGATAATAGCACACGAAAATGCACCGAAAGGGCGACAAAGTTTGGGTATATGAATACACGCCTGGTCGGCTATCAGCTGATATACGACTCGAGTTCGCAGAATAACTGTTAATTAATATAATTACTAATTAGAAAAAAATACATATACATGCATGCAGCATCGCAGTCATTTCAAACCAAGGACGCAATTTACTGAATCAGCCCGACCAAATATACTTTTATGAGAAATGACTGAAAGCTCAAATCAGTCTATAGCTAATAATTTTTGCTAATAATCATTCGATCGGTAAAAAATAGTCATGAATTTAAAATATTGCCCGATCATGCTGAATTATGCCATTAAGCAGGCACTTTATGGACACTTCAGGTGAATTTCAAGCTTCAAACTATCAAAGATGCTAACGACTGTCTAAGAAATCCAAATTCGCGGCGGCGACCCGTTATAATATAATTCTATCTTGTAAACTTTTATAGGATTGTTATTGCAATGTAAGCCTGAGCTGCGCATGCTTTCCACTTATCGCATTTTTGATAGGCACATACAGCGGGGATCAAAAGTTAAATTGAGTAAGAAATGCGTATTATTCTTTTTGAGAGGGCTACAATGATGGGATATCTCAAAAAGTTGAGAGAAATTGAGATGAGGTTATATGTGTCGAACTAAAAGTTGTGACTCAAGTTCGTATTCAATTAAATGAAGATCTGCGAGACCAAGCTAGGCTATTCCTGGCTCCTGCAAAGGAAAATGGAAAGAAAGGAGAAGGAAAACCAGTGGGCCGTCCTTAATTAATGGTGGAATAGAGCGGAACCAGTAGGGTATAACACAAATTGCCACTGTTCTAATATTTTGTATCACCTCTTTTATGTTTGAAAACAGTCTTGACTTTTGTTGGATAGAGTGGACCAGTTTTGTTAGCATTACTGGTTCAATTCTATTCCACCATTGATTTAGGGCACTCCACTGGTTTTCCTTCTGCTTTCTTTCCATTTTCCTTTGCAGGGGTAGCCCTTGGGCCTTGGTCTCGCAGATTTTCGTTCTACATATATAACCTCATCTCAATTTTTCGAGAAATCCCATCATTATACGATGAGAATTCACGAGATATCCATGCATGGGAGGCATTATACTGTCATAAATATGCAAGTTCAGATCAACAAATCCAATCTCCAACTCACAAGATATCATTTGTTGTAAATTATCGTGATATAAGAAAAATTATCGACTGAACTGAGACTTTTGATCCCCACTGTACTCGCGCGTGAAAGTCGAAATCCTTATAATTTATATGTCATAATTATTTAAAAGCTAGGTTATTGAATCGAAAGAACGTAGTTTTTCTGCATTTTTGGTATCTACTTGTTGACGAATTCGTTAAATAATTAAGAAATAAAAACATTTTATTTCCTTTATGATATAACTAAAAAAAAGATTTTGTATAAATATTATATTTCGATTCAATTGCAAATTCTCATTACATTACTTCTCTTGTCAATTTTGGCGGGAAAAGTCCCGTGTTTCTATACAGTTATAACATATAGAAACACGCTTCTCGACCAATCAGCACGCGCCGGCACGTACTGTAAATCTTATATCATAATAACAATTTGGAAACACGTAAAAACGGAAAGAAGCAAACTGAAATAATGCGGTAATTGCTCTAATGAAATAAATCATAAGGTAAATACTTCCACAGTTACTTATGCCATAATTTTTACTCTATTTCATAGAAAAATTAATGTTACAAGTTGTTGTTGAACTGTGTTGTTTTGCTGGTTAAATCTTGGAATTAGCTATATATATTTGGAAAGGATTAATCTGACTATAATAACATTAAACGTAAAAATGCAATCAAATTGTGATCATTTAAAACTAGTATTCACCTAGAACAAACCTCTTCCACTCCACTATATAATATAGTATACACGCGTACAGCATACACCATGCCAGTTGATTTTTTCCAAAGATAGTATATTTTCTGGTATATTTTCTCCTTCTCTGACAAATTTAAATGACTGACAGTTTATTTACACTACTAACAAAGTGCAGGTCTTGACCTAGCTTAAAACTTGTCAGTTTTTGCAGTGACAATTAGTTAGCGGACTTCTTCATGCCAAGGTCTCAACTATATATGAACTGACTTCGTGGGTAGAAGATGATTGTAGACTCTTGCGGGAGTATCGATATATCAAAGACAAACATTTCGTTTATACAACGAAAATTTATAGTCCATGCATGCGTGTAGGCTACAGGTCATGTTTTGCTTGACTTGTTGTCCAAACACTGCGTAACTTTACAATCTTTAAAATCAGCAACACAGAGTGTGTAAAAAAGCCCCCATATTTTAAAAATACGTGCAATATTGCATCACAAGTCAGTGTTGACCAGAATGTTTCGATTGTCGAGCATCGTGTTTCATAGAGTGTCAACATAGCTAGCGCATTATTTAGCACAAACAGACATTCAATCTAGCAGCATGTATCAACATGTATATATGCATAATTGAGATATAGAAACCAATGATGCAAATAGTTTATATAATAACACACCAGATCATTATCGGTCAACGGCAATCGAACCGCTATAAATTATCACTAAACCGTAGCTGAACTTTTACCGCCTCGCATGCTATAGATTTCTGGATAGTATTATACTATTAAGTTTATAGATTATAACTCGAACTTAATCTACGTATAATACCGACCGTATGAATTCTGTGCTATATTCCACTTAAACTGGTCTGCTGATATCTCTTTGCTTTCGAAACTAAAGCAAAAATCTTTATTCTTTAAAATCAATAATAGTATACATGTATAAGCAGGAAATTATATTTTTGAATTCCATACAACGTTTACTGAATGAAATGTGGTAAATAAGTATGCGAAACCGAAAGCAGCAAAAAATTAGTGCAGTAATTGCTATAATGAAATACATAATAAGGAATATACTTCTACAGTTACTTCTGCCATAGTTCTACTCTATTACTGCGTCGCGCACTGCGCAAGCGCAGTCTAATATTGCGTCGGTGTTTTGCTTTGTTGTTTTTTTCGTGTTTTTTACGTTTTCAACCCGGTCTTCCTGGCCGCGCAGGCCAACTAAGATACTCGTATTTTGAACTCGTCTGATTTCGTATCGAAATATTTTCGGCTAAACACACTTCAAATAGTACCTTAAGCCTAGTAACCCCCACAAAAGAAATATTTTACTGAAACAAAAAATTTAAAAAGTTTGTTGTTTTCGGGATTCGAACTGGGGTCGTGCGAACCAAAAGCAGGAAACTCCATGTAAAATAACACGTACACGAGTCGCTGTGCATGGCCGATAGCGCAGGAAATCTAGACGTCTGTCGTTCGAGAAAATACATACAGGTAATCTAATGCTGGATTCTCGTCTTGTCTTGTTTGATATACTCACTCTACATACACTAGCACACACTGATCGTGGTAAACCTACACTAAAACGGGTTTACAGACAACGATCACATGAATCATGAAAGCCTTGTATGCCATGAAAGCCTTGTATGCTATGAAAGCCTTGTATGCCATTCTATGCCATTTTTCAATCAAACCGCACCTTCCCTTCAAGGGTAAAAACGGCCAGACCGCTCCTATTGAATTTCAGAACAAACAGATTCCTAGAGTACATGATTCCAAACTCAGCCTTATTCACGTATATAGTTAGCTACATCTGCCTAGCACCAATAATGCAGTTTTACCCCTATATTCTGTACGAAGTGCTCTATTTACTAGAAACCCTAAGAAAGGAGCATTTTTCTAAAGGAATAAATATTGACAGGAAATGGGGCATAGTTGCATGCAACGATTGGCGCGACGCACTTACCGCCAGAATATAGGCGTCTTGTTTCATAGAAAAACAATGTTAAACAAGTTGTGGTTGAGTTCTGTTGTTTTGCAGGATAAATCTTGCAAAGGGCCATATTTGACTTTGAAATGGTTAATCTGACTAACATTCAACGTAAAAGTGCCATCATATGACCACTAAAAAAATTAGTTTATAGTATTTACCCATAACAAATCTCTTCACTGCAACCACGAAGGAAGATCAAGAATTCGCAATGAAAAATGTCGTTTGCGGCAGGAATAATCGAGATTAATGTTGTCAACGAGAAAATTTTTAGCGGAATGAATTAATGTCAATTCTTATGGTCTTTTAATTGTAAGTTTGTTGCTGAGACGGAAGACGTAGCGCATGGTTCCTTTTCCGGCACTCAATGCTGGGCAAGTACAAATGAGAACATAATTTTTTCATTTAAGAATTTTAAGCACTACGTATATACACAGCATTCACAATGCCAGGGAATTTTTTTCAAAACGTCCAGCATAATTATTATTTTCTAGTAGTGCTGTTTGCCGCTCGATGATTTGCTTTCTGCGAAAATTAGACCACAAATATGCATATAAAAATGGTTTTGTTTAGCTTTGAAGACATGCAGTGTTTTTAAATTAACATAATTGAAAATTTTTTGTACCACCGGGCAAATGAAGTTACATGGGGACTTTTCGTGGAGATCTTCAAGCCGGTTAAACGCAGCTGTCACTGCCAATTTTAAGTCGATGATATGATTTATGTTTTCCTCCCAATTCATAGGGAAGTTCGTACGCGGAAATGAATATTATGCATGAGTCACTTCTGTGAATTATTATTGTTCACCGGAAGACGGAAAAGGAAAACATCGACGCCTTGCGATGTTGATATCATAATTATACAAAGCAGGTACGTTGTTTGCAAAGGAACAAGGTAAATGAAACAATTACAAAACCGCTGTCACTTATAGCGAGGGCGGAGGAGAATGAAGCTAAGTGTATGCAGTCAAAACATTGTATAATTATATCAATCTTATGTGGGTCCTTTTTAAAAGAGCATACACGCATTTCAGTACAATTTTAAATAAATTATACTGAAATACAACGAATGTTTGATATTAGAAAGACATGCCTTCAACTCGTTTGCTTTATATCTTGACATTGTCTCAGTTGCGAACAGGAATAACAGTCTATAATTGCAGAATGTAAATAATGTCACTTAGTTCATTGTCACTACATGACAATTTAAATACCTTCAATGGATCGCTGCTCTTTCACTAGAGCTCATGGTTTTGGTAAACGATGCAAAATAGGTCTTGTAAAATCAGGAAAGAGAAACACATAACAACCTTCTGGTTCGTTATAGATGTACTTGGTACATTATTATAGACAAATATACAGATCAGACACATTTAATTTAAAAGCGATTATAAATAGGCTTAAATGGCTATCGCTATTTTGCTGAAAGGGAAGAAGATAAATTGATATAATTATGCTGCTAGGAAAATAGTATTAATACGGCCGAAATTTTGACCAATATATTTTTTAATTTTTGGAAATTGAAATTACGCAGCTAGGAAAACAGTATTAATACTTGGGCACACAAAGTCATGCAGTTGTTTGAATTTCAATGACTGACGGTTTGTTTATATTACTGACCAAGCGTAGCCTGCGTAGGTCTTGACTAAGTTTAGAATTCTAGATGGATAGTACAGCTGTTTAGAAACGTTTTGGTAACCGAATATTTTCCCTTAGGTATTTCTGCAGTCTGCCAAATTTAAAAATGTATTGCTCAAAATTTTGATCGTGTTCTCTCAACGTCAACGAGGTTAAAAAATCGCTCACATTCTTGCGAACATTTTAATTCCGATTGTTGATGAATTATAGCGTGTAATTTAACAAGAGATTTTGTTAAAGATATTGTCTTTCCTGTTCCTGATATAATTCCGGATTTTTTCTGCAGTCACTCGTAAGGCAGTTCAACCATATAAAGACTATATACACATTTGAACGCCATCACTTGGCAGAACGTAGTAACAACCCAGGTAAGTAATTCGATCATAAAAAGGTTGCAAAACCTCTGTTCTATTGATCGAGGACTCGGCAAAAAGTGTTGTACTTTGCAATATGTATTTTATACTTTATAGTAAAAGTTAAAGGATAATTATATGCAAATAACATGTCGCAAATTTTTGGTAATGATATATTAAAGCCACGATTATACAACGAAAATCCAGTCCAAACAGGTATAGGGTATAGCCTATAGGTCTAGCTTTCTTTTCCTTGTAGTCTAACACTGCGTAATTTTGCACATGCAGTCGGTATAAAAATAACGCGAATAAATTATTAGGATCAACAATACATGCAGGGTGCGTGAAAAAGTCCGCATATTTTGTAGCTACAATACGTGCATTTTTGCAGCACAAGTCAGTGTTGACCATTGACATTTGAAAGAAAGAGGAAAGACCACTTAACATGAAGTTTATCAATAGCGTCATCAATATTATTATGTAGATATTACCATCATATTTAATAGAATGTCATCATAGCTAGCGCATTATTTAGCACAAACATACATTCAATATAGCTGCATAATAAATTTCATAATATCTACCGGATGAATTCTGTGCTATAGTCCACTAACTCCACTTAAGCTGGAATGCTGATCTCTGTTAGCTTTCCAATTCGAAACTAAAGCAAAACCTTTATACTATTTAAAATCAATAACACAAACAGGCTAGGGTGGAAGTTATTTCGTGTAGAATTTCAACTAATTTCATTCTTATACATTTGAATTCGATACAACGCTTATTGAAAACCAGCCATAATAAAACAAATATTACAGCCACCGTTAACTGTGAAGTTTTTATCAAGTTAGTTTACGTTTCAAACTTTTGGGTTTAACCGGAAATTTTGAATGTTAAACTCTAAACCAACCAGGTTCCACTATGATATTTCGACAGTTGGGCGGAAACTGTCAAAACTGTCGAACTATCACAGTGTAACGTGATTGGTTTAAGTGGTTTATAGTTTAACATTTTAACGTTTCCGGTTAAATCCAAAAATTTGAAACGTAAACAAACGTGATAAAAACTTCACGGTTAACGATGGCTTGCAAATAGCAGTAAATAAAATACTTCTACAAAAACTTCTTTTCTATATTTCTTAGAAAATGCAAAGTTACAAATTTAGTTGAATTGGTTGACTGAATTCCGTTAGCCTATATTGCTCCTTGAATATTGGAATTAGCTATTGCCTGGAATGGATTAATCTGACTAGTAACATTAAACGGGAAAATGCAATCATATGACCATTTAAAAATTAGTATAGTATTTACATATAACAAACCTCTTCAATGCAACCACGAAGAAATATGAAGAATTCGTAATGAAGAATGTCGTTTGCGGCAGGAATATTCGAGATTAATGTTGTCAACGAGAAAATTTTTAGCGGAATGAATTAATGTCAATTCTTATGGTCTTTTAATTGTAAGGTTGTTGCTGAAACGGAAGACGTAGCGCATGGTTCCTTTTCCGGGACTCAATACTGTGCAAGTACGAATGAGAACATAATTTTTTCATTTAAGAATTTTAAGCACTACGTATATACACAGCATTCACAATGCCAGAGAATCTTTTTCAAAACGTACAGCATATTATTTTCTAGTAGTGCTGTTTGCCGCTCGATGATATGCTTTCTGCGAAAATTAGACCACAAATATGCATATAAAATTGGTGTTGTGTATAGCTTTTGAAGACATGCAGTGTTTTTAAATTAACATAATTGAAAATTTTGTGTACCACCGGGCAAATGAAGTTCCATGGGGACTTTTCGTGGGGATCTTCAAACCGGTTAAACGCAGCTGGCACTGCCAATTTTAAGTCGAGGATATGATTTATGTTTTCCTCCCAATTCATAGGGAAGTTCGTACGCGGAAATGGGTATTATGCATGAGTCACTTCTGTGAATTATTATTGTTCACCGGAAGACGGAAAAGGAAAACATCGACGCCTTGCGATGTTGATATCATAATTATACAAAGCAGGTACGTTGTTTGCAAACAAACAAGGTAAATGAAACAATTAAAAAACCGCTGTCACTTATAGCGAGGGCGGAGGAAAATGAAGCTAAGTGCATGCAGTCAAAACATCGTATAATTATATCAATCTTATGCGGGTCCTTTTTAAAAGAGCATACATGCATTTGAGTACAATTTTAAATAAATTATACTGAAATAGAAGGAATGTTTAATATTAGACCGACATGCCTTCAACTCGTTTGCTTTATATCTTGCCATTCTCAGTCGCGAACAGGAATAACTCTATAATTGCAGAATGTAAATAATGTCACTTAGTTCATTGTCACTACATGACAATTTAAATACCTTCAATGGATCGCTGCTCTTTCACTAGAGCTCATATTTTCGGTACACCATGCAAAATAGGTCTTGTAAAATCAGGAAAGAGAAACACATAACAACCTTCCGGCTCGTTATAGATGTACTTGGCACATTATTATGGACAAATATACCGATCAGACATATTTAATTTAAAAGGGATTATAAATGGACTTAAATTATTATCGCTAATTTGCTGAAAGGGAAGAAGATAAATTGATATATACGGTGCTAAGAAAACAGTATTAATACGGCCAAAATTTTGAGCAATATATTTTTAAATTTGGCAGACTGCAGAAATACCCAAGGGAAAAGACTCGGTTACCAAAACGTTTCTAAAAAGCTATTCTATGTCTATATCCATCTAGAATTCTAATCATAGTCAAGACCTACGCCTAATTGGTCAGTAATATAAACAAACCGTCAGTCATTTGTGTTCCTGAATCCTGATATAATTCCGGATTTTTTATGCAGTCACTTAAAAGTCAGTTCAACCATACAAAGCGTATTATACACATTTGAATGCCGTCAGTAGGCAGAACGAGGAGTCGGCAAACAGTGGGCAACATCCAGGGCAACGGCATTTTCAGGTGTTGTACTTTGCAATATGTATTTTATAGTAAAAGTTAAAGGTCGTAATTGTTGAGAGTTGAATGCAAATTAGTGTATAATATGCAAATAACATGTCGCAAATTTCTGGTAATGATATATTAAAGCCGCGATCATACAACGAAAATCCAGTCCAAACAGGTATAGGGTATAGGTCTAGCTTTTCTTTCCTTGTAGTCTAACACTGCGTATCTTTACACATGCAGTCGGTATAAAAATAACGCGAATCAATTATTAGAATCAACAATACAGGGTGCGTGGAAAAGTCCGCATATTTTGTAGCTACAATACGTGCATTATTGCAGCACAAGTCAGTGTTCACCAATGACATGTTGAAAGAAAGAGGAAAGACCACTTATCATGAAGTTCATCAATAGGCAATAGCGTCATCGATATATTATTATGTAGATATTGCTATCATGTTTCATACAATTGCTAGCGCATTATTTAGCACAAACAGACATTTAATATAGCTGCATAATTAATTTTATAATATCTACCGGATGATTTCTGTGCTATAGTCCATTTTATATAATACCCCATTAAATTTAGAGCGTTTAATTAGTTGATGACGATCACATGATATTGAATAGAAAGTCCCATTTCCCAAGAGTGCAATGGAAAGCGTTCCATTACACTCTGCAGAGTGCAATTGTACTATACATTTTGTTCCATTGCACTCATAATGCTTTCAGTAAATACCATCCATCAAAATGCTTCTCGCACAATTGGTTGTTGATCCATACAGTATGTTTTTTAATAAATTATATTTTTGAAACGAGACAGTCTATTTTGGTATTATATAAAAGAAATAATGAATGTTTTCATTCGTGCAATGGTAAAAATATTTTCGCTTGATGAAAGATGGAATGTTCCATTCAACTCGGCTATCGCCTCGTTGAATGGAACATTCCATCTTTCACCTCGTGAAAATATTTTTACCATTGCACTCATAAACATTCATTTTTTGTATGCCTCTAAAATTTTTGGATTCATCTTGTTCGCTGATGACACCAATGTATTCCATTCCCATAGTGAATTACCTGCCTTAATTAATGTCATCAATAGCGAAATCAGGGGCGGATCTAGGGGTTGTCAGATGAGTCATGCGACTAAGTCAAAAAATACACAAGTCCAGGTCGAAATATTTAAACTTCAGTCAGCGAAAATAGTCATTCGATAAATTAACAGTCCAGTTAAAAATTATGAAGCTTCATGCAGTTGCTGGTCACTGACTTTTGAGCCCTCGGCAAATGAGTCATAATAGCGGATACCCGCTTGAATTTTGCCTCATCGACTTCTGATTCTAGGCATTTGATTGGCTTAGAATGAGTTTGACTCATCTTTGCGGGGGTCTGACTCATCTGCGCAATTTAAGCGTTTCCGATTGGCTGGTGGAGGGCGAATACTGGTTCTTCATTGGCTTGCCTTATCTTTGCGGTAGTCTGACTCATTCGCCAAATTTAAGCTTTCCCATTGGCTGGTGAACGAAAAATATTGATTTCTTATTGGTTTGCTTTATTTGACTTAAAGGAAAAAATAATTATATCCTTCTCAAGTAAATAAGGAATATTGAAAAATTTCTGGATGTTTGACAGCGGATATTTTTAAAAATCTGTTGGATTCTTACTGCTCGATCTCGCCATTTAAAGGAATTCGTATATTTATTTTACAAAATGGCATTTCATCACAATGATTTGAGGTTCCTGCAATACCCGAATAAAACGCCGAGACATCAACAGCAGAGGCACATTTTTATGAAGAACCGTTCGAATTTCTAATATTTGTTTACCTTCTGCTTCGCGATGCATTTAGTACTGTTATAGTAGTAAATATAACAGATCTGATATATGTAATCAAGAAGCGATTGCGTGGAATGAAATTAAGAAATGAAATTCTGTCGTTAAGAGTACTGGTGGCATGGGTCTGAATAATGATAGCTTTCTTGCTGAACGTAAGACGATAAATTATTTATTATTACACCGGCGTGAGCGACGCAGTTGAAAATTCGCCTTGGTTTTGTTTTCTTTTTCGTTTGTCCTCGCAAGTGTGTTTTGTCGCGAAATATACTAATATTTAAAAAGTGAATGCATGCTCATTTGTACCCAGGACTTGACTGGATGCGACGCGCTCATTGAAGGGCGTATGTTACCGTATTTATCTTCGTCAAAGTTTTGTCTCCCAAGAGTTGTGGCGCACAGCTCGAAATCCTTGGCCAATTTGCCGATTCGCCGGCGATTTGATTTCGCTCGCGTAAACGGCAACTCCTCCACGGGGAACGATTAAACCGTTTTTTTATGCTGTTCGATTAAGTTTAGGTTTAATTTGTATTTAATACATTTTTGAACTTCTATAATTCTAAAATAATGTTGAAGAACATTTAGGTTCCCGAGGCTTCTAAATGGGTATGAATTGCAATGTTTATGGCGCGTTGCGCGGCACGCTGGAGTTAACACCAGAGCAGGCGTCTTGTTTAATAATAAATCATGCCACCAAAATCAAATAGTATAAAGACTTGCATGAGCATGAAATATTGACATTTTATAGCTTATAATTATACACTACTGGCCAAGTGCGGGTCTTGACCTAGCTCAAAACCTGTTGTACTTCGACTTTTGCAGAAAACGTTTGAGGGATGTGACCAGGAATATCATGGCTAAAGTTCGTTTATACAACGAAAATCTTGTGCAGCTTGGTCTATAGGACCAGCCTTGTAGTGTGGACTTGGCATATATACGGGGGTGTTCAAAAGTCCGTATATTTTCTATAAAATACGTGCAATATTGCAGCACAGGTAGGTGTTGACGAATGACATGTTGAAAGGAAGATGATGTTAAGTTCATCAATATCAACAGTAATATTTTGTAGACACTACTTGTTTACATGCACTAATACAGGTCTTGAACTAGTTTACGACTTGTTTTTTGCAACGGTAACTCATTTGATAGCAATAATAATTATAATAAATCAGGGCCTTTTTGAATTATATTAATGGGAAGGGCAAAGCGTCCCAAAATTTCTGAAATTTCAATTTCCCTCGGAAATTTCTGCCCCCGAGTGACATTAAATCTTATTGTATATATCAATTAAGATAATCTTATGGGAATTTAAAATCACTAGATCTCTATCGGTTAACCGCAACTTAACCCCACCCGCGCCAAACGGGGAAGATTTCTGTGGCCGGAGTATAGATTCCTGGACATTACTATTGGGTTTCCTGGTTATATATGATTCATTATCAAACTTGATTTATATGTAATATCTCCCACATGAATTCAGTCAGCTAAGGTCTACTATGCTACGGTACTGGTTTCTGTTTGCTGCATGAAACTGAGAAGCAAACCTTTGTTTATTCCTTATAATCCATGGGAGAAGATAATTTGTGAAGGATTTAAACTGGTTCTATTCTTATATTTTGAAATTCCATGCAACGTTTTAAATGTAGTAAGTATGCCAAAGCGTTTAGGCAGCCAAAAAACAATGTAGTAATTGCTATAATAAAAGAATAATTAAAATAATCAATCATAATGTAAATAATTTCTTGAAAAGAAAAGGCAATGCTTCAGTTGAAATAATTATGGTGTGGTTGTGATGAGCATGGGGGTAGTGTTCGATTAATGCTTAGTAGCTACCACATAAATATTATAAGCCTGCATGAAATGCTTTAAAATCTGAATAATAACAGTATAATAACAGTTTAAACGGGAAAATGCAATGACATGTTAAAAATTAATATGTAATTCATCAATATAACAAACCTCTTTAATTAGATAATAACAAATTAATTTCTAATTCACCTCTATGCAGCAAACAGCAATAACGTAGAATGATGTATAGAATTCGCTGTGAAAAATGTCGTTTGCTGCAGCAAATATCGCGACTGTTGAAAATATTGAGCTAAATGATATCAATCGAAATTCTTAAGATCTTTTATAATCATATAAGGTTGTGCGTTGTCCACTCAATTAGACCAATCAATATCAATATAAAGACCTTTTAGTTTCTTAATCCTGCGTGCACTTATAGTTTTCCTCCTTTTCTTTCAGTCTGAGTTTTAATGTCTCTCTTTTATTACGAGAGACCGATTTTTAAAAATGACTCACCTATTCAGTACTTTAATATATATAGGTAGCTACTGTAGATTTCATTTTTCCAGCTTAAATATATAGTTAGTGCTGTAAATGCAAGCCTTTGAAAACTATTTATTTTAAGCAAAAAAATTGAATGACATGCCTACAATTAACCGGGCAAATGATCGCAGGATAAAACGCCAGAACTTCGTGATTTATCTAAACTTTTTCTTTGCGTAATTTCCGTTTTGAACTTGATGTAGAAGATTGTTCCATCGTTTCAATCAAACGTTCGACGCCAGCCTCAAAGTTGCATGAGGATGCATGCGTGGGTAACAGTCCGCATTGCAAAAGAAAGCTTTGTTTACATGCATTCCACTGCCATACTTCTTAAAATATCGTGTCATCTCGGAGTATTTAATGCTTAAGGATTAGAAACATTTTTCGTGTTTCTATAGAAGTATAGAAACAGGCGTGGGAATTTGTGGGAGAACGAGAAGTAATCAGTGGGAATACATCCCTACTGAATTACATGCAGAGATTTTCCCACGGAACAAGATCAGGCTTTGGCTAAGTTTGCCTTTGGACGCTTGATAAACTCGTTTTCTTCCTTTATGTTGTGTGATTTATTTACGCACAGATCAGGGGCGGATCTAGGATTTTTTTTACGTTAGTCAAAAGTTTTCGTAGGCCAATTTTCGTCGCCAATCGTCCTCCCCCCACCAGATTTATGAAATTTGTGAGGCTTTCCAAGCTTAATGCCAGGTTATAGTCTAGGCTAAATTCCTAGGGCACAGCTATTGAATGCCACAAAACATTGTGTAGGCGCTGAAATGGAAGGTTTAAAAAGGGACGTTTTGTGGGTATAAAATGCATGTTTTTATAGCAATAGTCAAATCTCAATAATGGTAGAAATTTACCCCTTCGAACAGACCTCTCAAGAAATTTTCAGCTCAAATTATTATTGTCTAGTGAAATGTAAGAACACAGGTTTATTACATTTTCATTGAATTTGGTCAAAGCGAAATTGCTTTATATTTATATATTATTATGATGTCGCAAATATCCATAGCTTTCTAAATCTTTCGAACTGCAAAGTACAGATTATTACACTAGCTCACAATCTATACAATGCCAGCAAGAAGAATCTGGGTAATGCGAATAATCAATACAACAAATGAGAATATGAATAGGCTCGAAATTCTAAATCGATTTGACGGGCGACGGGCGAATGCAAATATATGCTAATAACAGCAGCCTCAAAGCCTAGGTAAAATTTATAAGCTAGCAATAACATAGTTAAATTATCGGACCATTGTTTATATGAACTTATAGTATTATCAGAGTATAGTTTACATAAACATCAACATTGGATAATTTACCTTATAACAGTACACTTCTCAATTCGTCGAACACATGCGAGTATATTTAATACGAAAACATCCATCTCTCGACGACATGTTATTTAATAGTGTCATGAATATAGCGCCCGCATAACTGCTCTATACCGGTTTTTCTTTTGAATTCCCTTACAAAGAACTATACATTCGACTGCAAAACACGGGCTCTGATCGGTCAT
This sequence comes from Dendronephthya gigantea, assembly GCF_004324835.1. Taxonomy (NCBI): domain Eukaryota; kingdom Metazoa; phylum Cnidaria; class Anthozoa; order Malacalcyonacea; family Nephtheidae; genus Dendronephthya; species Dendronephthya gigantea. Next base: position 3,224,423 of record NW_021163014.1, read on the forward strand.
GATCGGTGATATTACTCACGGTCAAATATAAATGCATAATATAAATACATAAGAGATGCCTGCGGTGCGGAGGAGGCTAGTCTCTGACTTTGATCGCTTGATCGGTCGTGATCGGTCAGGAAGTAAACAGCCAATAAGAAATGAAGATCAGACCAACCTCCAAAACGATCACACTTTGTGTCGCCATGGAAACTATCGATCTGACCAATCAGATTGATGAAAAACGCCCACAACCAACCTCTAAAACGATCAGACCACACCTCCAAAACGATCACCATTTTTGTCTCCTTGGAAACCACCGAATGGGCCAATCAGATTGACCAGAAACGATCAGGCCAAACCTCCAGAACGATCACGATTGTGCAGTTTGAAATTTGAATTCAGAGCGGGGATCAAGAGAGATCAGTGTTAATTTAATTCATTCGGCCAGAAAATTAATTATGCCGCTGCAAATTTACAACTGGACTGCGTTCGGAAAAATAAATATTATTTCACTTTCATCGAATTAAATTAGTGCGGAATTTTTACGTTAGTCGCGTGATTGGTGTGACTACCCCTAGATCCGCCCCTGGCACAGATATATTGCAAGCCATGAATTTTACATATACCTGTTCCGCAGCTCAGTTTTCTGAGCATCAATAATGACACATCAAATTTTGCGCCGTTTTGGAATAATTTTGGCTAAGAGTAATGCCGGGTTCTCCAAGCTGCTTTATTTGTGTCAAACAAAACGACATTTATGAATACATTCCATTTAAATTCCAAATATTTATGCTCAGAAAACGGTAGAGGCAAATTACCGCCAGTTCCTAAATATGTTCGCCCACTAAAATTGCTAGTTGAGATGTAAAGGTCCTCTTTATAATTATATATCAGCTACTTTCTTTACCGCAATGTGCATAATTGCTAGTGCAGGATTTGAGGAGGAAGTGGGTTCAACTTTAAACCAGCTCCGTCTTCTGCGATGTCACGCTGAAACTGACAGTTTGTGGTTTGGGCAGGCCAGTTCGTTTTCATGCACATTGCTGCTGGCCATTGACCAGCTTTCCCATATTGCGTGCACTCCAATACCTGTCGGTCTATTAGTTAAGGCCCCAAGCCCAACAAATATGAGTTTTAATTCTCGTCGGCAAGGCGTATCCCCTTGAGGGTACACCTTGCTTCGGTAGTCTATTTTATAAAATCACATAAAATTAATATTCTTCACAAATATTTTGTTCAAATAGAGTTGTTGCGTCATAAATATAGCCACTCCGTTGATCTATAATCCACATACCTTTCATTTCTTGTGCATGGCTGTTGTTTTATTTCTGTTACTAGAAATACATTGCATGCAAAGTCCCCTCGCCTGAAGCAATAAACTTATATTTCTTATAATCCTATATCTTGGTACAATTATAATATCGACTCTCGAGCTATCAAATTCAACTATAATCATCATTGTGCTACGAATAGTTTTAAATACTACATTTTTTAGCGAAATTTCAATTACTTTTTAAACAAATTCACCTTTAAAAAGAAACACTTTCCAAATCAAAATCATTTTAACGAAATTGATGAATAAATTCAAAGAGTTGTCATACATTTTTTGATAAATCCACGTATTAAACTTACAAAATACTTGTATACTTTAAAATACAAAATCTACCCATTTACCTGTTCAAAAACACTTTAAAAATGCTTCAAAATCGTAGATTTTTTACCATGCATTTGAATAAAAATTTTTCTATCCAAAGGCATCTTTTACATTATATTTTAATCAATTTTACGAGTCGATTTTTCGTATATTTTTAAGACCATCCAAAATAAAAAATATCATTTTTAAAAAAAGAGTTTTATAATTCAAAATATCAGTTATGCTGACGTGAACCCAAATTTTAATTTAGCCAATCGCACGTTTGTAAACGTCTACTAGTTACCAGTTTTAACTCGTCTTATACTCACGCATGCACATAACTTACAAAAACGCCCAACGTCCATGACATAATGGCGGACAACTTTCATTTCGCATTTGCATTCCCGGGCGTAATTAAAATCTCCGGGCGGAATTAATACCCTCGCCCGGTGCTTCGCACCGGCTCGGGGATAATAATATTTCAAGCCTTAAGCTTAGGCACATGGTGCTCAGCCTGTGCAGGTACTATCACTAGAGAAACTCGCCTCCCGAAGCAAACTCCTCACGAAATCTCCGCTGGAGGAAAGGTTATTCATTCTCGGGATATAGTATTCGGCGATTACGTCATGTGTAAATTTTTTTCAATTGACGTTCTCGATGTTAGTTATTCATGTCATGGTTTTTTATAAGAATATAATATAGAATATAATTTATAGTTGATTTGAATGAATAAAGCTCTATTCAATCTCTGTATTTGTGAGAATTAAAAACCAAACCATAAAGAGGAACACAAAAACTGAAATCGCCTGTTTTATTGCTAGTTAATGAGATATTTTGCTGTTGCAAAAAATCTTTCAATTACTACATGTCCCATGCAGGTTTATGTTTGCTAGTGCTAGTTTCCAATAATCAATATAATTATGTATCACTTCAAGTTCCAAGAAAAGTCCATATCAGTATCCACGAAAAGTCCATATTTGCATTATCCTCAACGTCCACAATCGGTCTTCAAGTATTTCTTCAATCGGTCAACGAAGTAATGACAGTTGTTGCTGAGCAGCCTGTACTCGCCGTAGCGCCTACTATAATTTCGGGTCCAGGTCTCTGCATCGCTCAAGCGGCATTTGCTCGTGCCTTTACTACCCCAACTCCAGCGTATTTCACAACGACTTGGGCTTCGATCGATATCCATTTTGTAGGTTTTCGAACTCCCCAAACCCCACTCAAAGATCTTTCCACGGAACAGGATCAAGCTATGGCTAAGTCTCCATTTGCCCCAAAATCGTTTTCTGCCTTTAAAGAGACTTGTAGTGCCATAAAAATAGTCACTTCGTTGACCTTAAGCGCATATTAGGGAGTTTTACCAGAGACCACGAGCATCAGTTGAACTTTTCATTTCTTCTGCATGATTGTAGTTTTATTTCTGTTATCAGGGAGCTTACCAGCGACTACGAGTACGACTATAATTATATACGAGCACGTGATTCCTCAATCTTGCGTGTTGTTTGCTTTCGCTATCAGCCAAAACCCGTAGTCGTTGGAAATTCGAGAACGAAATTTGGCAACAAACTCCTACTCAAAAACCCCGCGACTACGAGTTTTGGCTAAGCAATGACGTAAGCAAACAACGCGAGAAAATGACTAATCTCGTACTCGTACTCGTAGTCGCTGCTAAACTCCCTATTAAACGTTTTTTCTTCCGCATGGTGTGGTTTTATTTCTGTTATCAGAAGCTTATAAGTAGTGACTACGAGTACGAGATTCGTCCACTGAGCTATATTAAAATTCCTGGAGGACTGGCTCGTCATTTTTCGGTAATTTCGCCGCCATCTTTTTGAAGCCACCAATATGACGCCACGAACAGCTGAATAAAATTTGTTGCGCATGCGCTAGTTCGGCTTGCGTGTACCCCACTACACGGCGGGACCTTTAAATATGTAAACAAAAACATGGTAGCCAAACTTTCTTTCGGTATTTTGCTTGTTTTTAATGCCATCAGAAATAAAAAGGAATAAAAAGAGATAAATTTTGTGCCGTGTGTTGCAAATGCTCCAAAAAAAATTAAATGCTGCAAGAAGTAGCCTTCCGCAAAGCACATTTTTGGAGAGTTGCTTTGGTCTTCGCTTGACGACGATGTACAGCCACAAATGCGAAATTACACTTATGGGGGCAATTTATAATTAAAAACGATTATGAAATTTTTCTTTCTACATCTCCAGGGAATTCAAAAGTACAATTAGAATTTTGGAGATTTCGGCTAATTTTCTTTTAATCTGGTCGAGTAGGGACCACGCGTAAATACAGAATGGGACGGTAAAATTCAAGGACATACTTTACTTTTAGAATATTTCTTGCTCGAGGGAACGTAACGGGGCTGACTTTTCTGTACAACAATTATTAAATTGGTGCCAAGGAATATAGCAAAATTGTTCGCAGTTATTCAAATAGTTTCATGGTTTTTTAGCTGAACACGTCCAACGGTAAAAGCACACAAATACTCAATATATCAAGTACAATCCACGATTTCATTGGTAAGGGCAATTTTCACATCAACAAAATGCTGTTCATCTCAAACAACAAACAATGTGGATGCCAAATTTAGTGCAAAAAGTTTGGAGATTTCCTTGAGATTTCGAGCTATCCGGCTTGCTCAATAAATGTTCCCGTAAAAATGCGGAATTATCCGGGGAAATATCAACGAGAAGTGAAACTAAAGGTTGTAAGAAACATATTACGTACTATTTTCTCGTTTTAGAAGACAACGTTGGGGCGATTGACTTTGCTCAAACTCACGCGCGCCAATATTGTGTTCAAGCCATAGGTCTACTTTGCCGCATTTGAATGTACTTATCACTCGCCCATATTCAGTCCAAGCCATTTGAAAATTATATAATACAATTTATATAATTACAATTTACATAATATGTAATTTAGACCGCTTAAATAAGAGAGTTTCCATGCTATTCACAAATAAACACAGCAGTTTGAAAAATAGAACCGCTCGTCGAAGCCATGGAATCTTTGTCGGCAACATTTAATCAAAATACACCGTTAAAAAGTCCATTTTTAACAGCAGAAGCAATGTCCGTGAGCTAATAAGGAGCTTCCATACTTTAACTTTTCGATCATTGCCGAAAAAGTTCAGATCTCCATAAAACTTTCGCTTTGTAAATTTCGTTCAAAATTCGAATTCGATAATAAACATGCATACGGCTATGTGCCAGCAAATTTTTGCACAGCGACAACAAATTTCCCAGCTGTTGACGCCACGTGGTTCCTTTTGGCCATGGTATCTACCACTGACCGGGCTCAATTCTGAGCCTGCTTCAGCAGCATTCTCCCCCCTGGCTGTGCCCTGGATTTTGTAAACATAAGATTCTCCCCCCTGGTTTTATATATTTTTTGCCGTGAAATCTTGTTGTTTTGTTTTTTTGATATATTTGTCGGCCTGACCTGCAATAAAGAGTATTTTTAAGAGTAATACAAATGAAACAAATCGTAGACGCTGTTTTTGCCAATGCCAGAGCAAAACTAATGATTTTAACACTGACACGGACAGGTTTATTTTTTATTTTACGAAATTTAACAAATGCTTGAACTTTTTGGCACTATTGTCGAATATTTTGAGGACAACTGGATATTTTGAGGACAACTGGATATATGTGGACTTCAAGTAGACTTTCCTGAACCCTGAACTGAAGAATTACCGAAAGTATGCAATTAATGATGTTGTCTTGAATATCTTCAGGACTTTATATCTATGCATAATCCAACCATAGAAATAATAGACATGACTGACATGCATGTCTATTGTATATAACAAAAATACAATAGACATCTATTATTTCTATGAATCCCACGAAACAGAGGCCAAAGCTCAGGGAAGATGCTGGGCAGCTGACTAGTGCAGAAATGCAGTTTCAACCAAGAGTCATTTTTGCATAATATACTTTTCATTTAGTTATCCGTTTGTACCTCAATGGGCTTTAAAAGTTTTCAGTATTGTCTAATTGCATTCCTGGACCCCTGGTTATAGTAATGAATAATATTAATTTCTCCATGGGCTCCATTATTTTTGATTAGCTAAATGAATATAGCCCTCTTGGAGGTTGATACCATAAACAGAAACTTATAAAAGTGGCTGCAGATAAAAGACGCATGCACTGCTCAGTCAATGCATGTTTATATTTAATTATTTCTTTCATAAGCAGAACAATTGGCATAAAAAGACCAGACAACAACAAAATCAGTTAACATGGTAATTATTAAGAATAACAATGCGCATTCATAACAATGTGTATTATGATTGTGTTCAATGTTCCAGCAATTTGCCTGGCAAGCCATCTCTTGATTAATTTCATCTTCATCCAGAAAAATAAAAATGGAATTTTATCTGATCAAGATTTATCACAAAGTGCAAGAAGCTAAAAAATCAATTATAAGCCATGATAATTGATAAATTGACTTTGGATTTCACAAGGCAAACAAGATAATATATTAACTAGGCTTTAACAGCCACCTGCAGATGTTTGAAATTTTACACTCTTTACAGCAAAAATCTTATTACTTTGTATCAACATCCAATATAGATTTCTGTCAGTAAGATCATGTTAATTGATGTTGGGATCAATAACAGAGTGACAAGTAGACTCACTGATACTGGGGAATGCTTTACCTATTAACATTGATGTTTGCTATATCATGAAAACAACATAGGCCAAAGTCAAAAGATTGATACTGCCAGGAATTTAATTAACACCACACAAGTCGAGAAAAAATTATACAGTTTGGGTATAAAACATTGCACTGTAACGTATCAAAGGTCGCAAATAGTAGCTATATTTGCTGTTTGTACCACAGGTTTTCATGGATTAATTGGCTCAGAAGCTTTGGTAATCAGTTTATAAGGCAAAAAACAAAATTGTTATAAAAACGGCTTACCTGGATGCTATAAAATAACAGCTATAAAATGAGAAAAATCACTCTCCCGATAAGTGAATTAAGCCATTCACAACGCGAGACGTAAAGCACGAAGTTACGTCTCCTTTCAATTTGTTGAACAAGGAAAAGAGGGAACCTTTTTAGATAAAATACAAAAAAATATATACCGAAAGCCGAAAATATTTTCATTAAAACCAGGATGTTAACAGACACAGTTTTTGACTTTGTATTGCGGTATGTCAGTGGTAACTACCATGAGCAAAAGGAACCATGTGGCGTCAGCAAAGCTCAAAATCCGCTATCTTAGTGGCTTCAACTTTTGGCCGAGAGCTCAGTGGCCGAGAGCAAGTCCTCCAGGAATTTTAATATAGCTCAGTCGATTCGTCATTCTCGCGCGTTGTTTGCTTACGCCATCAGCCAAAACTCGTAGTGGTTGGAGTTTCGAGTACGACATTTACCAACAAACTAGTTATCATCAATGAGCGATATTATAATTCCTGGAGGACTTGCTCCTCCCATTTCAGTAATTCGCAGTGCGCAGAAGTTTTATTGACGCCATATGGTCTCCTTTGCCCATGGTTATTACCACTGACCAGGCTCAAATCTGAGCCCACTACGAGAGTTGCTCCCCCCTGGTTTATCCAAACAACAGTATTTCCTCCTTGGTTTTGTATGAATATTTTTGTTTTTTGCCGTGAAACCTTGTTGTTTTGTATTTTTCGATTTATTTTTCTGCTACAAAGGCTTGCAATAAGGCGTTTATTTCAGTTATATACAAGTCGTTGACGCTGTTTTGCCAATGCCAGAAATAATAAATATTAAAACGTAAAATAGAGTATATACTCAATAGAGTACACCCAGAGGACAGAGACAGAGGGGAGTAAAAACCATTGGTGTAAGATTAACAATGTTAACAAAGTGTAAGATGCCAAAAAGTCTATTAAGCCATGATTATTGACTTTGCATTTGACAAAGCAAACAAGATAACATACTAGACTTTTAACAAACACTGTTGAAATATAACAGTGAAATGTACACAGTCATCATGTTTAATGTTTTAAATTCATCTAAAATAGACTATAATTATAAGCATCAATAGAGAGACTAGTAGATTCACTGGGAGGATTTAGTATTGATTTATCTTAATTGTTTAAATGAAAATACTCATGAATTGGCATTAAATATGAGTGAAAGCTCCAGTGCATGATATATTTTCAAATCCCATAAGAGTTCTATTCAAAAAAACAACCTAGCCAAAACTCAAAAGATCAGTTATTCATCCTTTTTGGGCATAAAATATAGTTTTTCATAGCGTAACTAAGTCATGTACCATTGATCAAAAAGGCTGAAGCATATTTGCCGTTTTTAATATTAATTTCAAAGGAATTACTGCAACAGACGCTTTGGTAGTTGTCTATATACCAAAGGCGAAAAACGAAAATGTTATGAAAACAGGCTTACCTTAGGTAAAAATTAATATCCCGATATGTGAATTAGGCCATTCACAGCAACATAAGTAGAGCAAGAAACCATTTCTCCATTTAACGTGTTGAACAGGGAAAAGAGACCTTTTATAGATGAAATAAGGAGAAAATATATGCCGAAAACAATACCGAAAACCGAAAATATTTTTATAAAAATCGGAGTGTGATGGACACGTTTTTGACTTTGTATCGCGGTATGTCAGAGGTAATTACCAATGGCAAAGGGGACCATGTGGCGTCAGCAAAGCTGAAAATCCGCCATCTTTTTTGGTACGCTTTTTGGTGGCGAGCAAGTCCTCCAGGAATTATAATATAGCTCAGTGGTTATCATCAAATGAATGCATTATAAAATGTATCTACATGTACCTATATTTATCAACAAACGCGTTTGAGGTAAAGGGAATTTAAGAATCCGCAACTACGCACATCGCAGTAAATATTTTCTTATAAGATAACCATTATAAAGCACCCTACCATGCATGATTTCCGTATCCTGAAATAGGGTACTTGCATCTGTTTCGTCGACGGCGACGCCAAAACCAACCGCCAGATTCGATGAAAGTACATTGAATCAGAACAAAAACAACGAGAATGAAGGCAACTGTGTGGGTCTTCATCACTTTCTCCTTCTCCAATCAACTTTCAATGACTGAAAAATATATTAAAAATATTTTTTATTACATACAGATCCACGCAGTCATAAAAATATCATTAAAAGTACACAAAACGCTAATGCTCGTTTACATGCACTTGCGATTTTTGCTGCGATTTTTGCGCGATTTTCTACTTTTAACAGATGCTAACGAGTAATTAGTTACGGATACTCTGACGTATAAGAGCCTACATTTAAATATCAGTAACTAAATCACTAGTTCACATCAATCAAAAGAAGAAAATCGCACATAAAATCGCAGCAAAAATCGCAAGACTTTAGTGTGAACCAGCTAACAGCGACGGCTGTTACACAAATCATCACACAAGAAATAAACGAATGACTGCATCACACATGACAAGATTATTTCGAAATTTTAGTTGTGGCGTTTAATTCTTGTAATCTGATTGGCTGTAGGAGCGGAAGGAATTTTACGGTATCTGACCACGGTCCGAAATCCTATACTTTATGCTCGACGCCGAGGGAAATCGTATTTGTTATGTTTTTCTAAAGATTTATCACAGCAAATAATATATATTCATTTAATATTACTACATGCATGTAGCAACGCACAGTCATTTCAAACCAAGAACACAATTTACTGAGCCATAGCCCGGCCTATACTTTTATAAGAAATGACTCAATGCTCATTGCCCGATCATGCTTCATGACTTAATAGACACTTTCAAGCTTAAAACTATCAAAGATGCTAGCGACTATACGGAATCCAAATCCGCGGCGGCGATTTATAATTTTAAATATCTTGTGAACTTTTAGGATTGGTATTTGGGATTAATCTGGCAAATATCATTAAACGAGAAAATGAAATCATATATGACCATTTAAAAATTAGTATAGTTTTTACCTATAACATACCTCTTCACTGCAACCACGAAGAAAGATGTAGAATTTGTTTGCCGCAAGTTTTCAACGAGAAAATTTTTAGCTGAATTAATGAATTAATGTCAATTCGTATGGTCTTTTGATTGTAAGGTTGCTGCCGACACGAAAGATGTAGCGCATGCCTGCTTCGGTTCCGGCATTCAATTCTGTGCAAGAACGAAAGAGCACATTGATTTTTTATTTAAGAATTTTAAGCACTACGTACGTATATATACACTGCAGGAAACACAGCATGCATTCACAACGCCAGTTGATCTCTTTTAAAACGTTCAGTATAATCATGCATTCTAGTGTATTTTCTGCTGTAGCCTGTATGCTGCTCGATCAGTGTTTTTCTACAAAAATTAGACAACAATATTAACAACAATATTAGACAAGAATATAATTTCGGTTTTACAATATTAAATAAGAACTTTTCCAGAAAGTATTGTGGAAGGTATTTAGCTAACTTGTGTTTGTTAGTTACGTGTCAAACTAGAAGTATAAGCTATATCGACTGCACTTGTATTTCCTGTTTGAATATTTTAGTCATTTTTCAAGATGTATCCTGCTCACCTGCAAGTAACTAATATATTAAAAATAATACTTAGTATTATTATTTATTAAAATATATTATATATAAAGCGCGTTCAGCATATTATTTCAGTGAATAAATATTTTTGTCGTAAAGCGACGTGGATCATTCAGACTAATCATTGATATATTGCTGGAAGGGAAGACGAAAAATAAACATCGGTAAGACAGAAGACACGCACAATGTTAATTGTTGATATTTCATCAAATTAAGCATTTGAAATAAACGAATAAAAAATACATATTAATCAAAATATTTTATTCCAAACATGTTTCGACGTAACTATAGCCGGGCCGTCTTCAGTACGAATGAAATATATAGTTATATTTATACATTGATTACATTGCGAAATGTATGTAACTAAAATTATATAGCACAGCCAAGAAATGTGAACAAAATTAACATCTCACTCTCGGTGAAATTTGCATGTGTTATCATATTGTGTCAACCAATAACCCCGTGAGTTTATAATAAACTGTACAATACAAAGTACTAAAACGCTTAAATAAACCACTGTATCATAGTAGTTCGGTTTTAATTTGCCTCGATTGATAATTATAGTTTCAGAACAAGCTATTCCAAATATTTTGGGATAGATTTTAGAATTTTTTAACAGTATTCTTTCTTCCTCTGCTTCACCAAGCCAAAGTTTTAGGTACCTCCACGTTGAATACTACACGAAACATTTGTAGAAATAAACTAAAATTGACATAAACCCACACCAGCATTACATTACACGCGATTTAAAGATATTTGAGTAAATGCAATAATGAATTATGCAAAAATAATTATGTCCGCGATTCTGGTTCAACAGATATGCATTATAAGTATTGAAAGAGCATGATCGCAGGATAAAACGCCAGAACATCGTGATTTATTTAAACTTTTTTCTTTGCCTAATTTCCGTTTTGAACTTTGATGTAGAAAATTGTTCCATTGTTTCAGTCAAACGTTCGACGCCAGCCTCAAAGTTTAGGGTGCGTGGGTAAAAGTCCGCATTGCAAAAGAAAGCTTTGTTTACATCGATTCCACTGCCATACTTTTTTAAATATCGTGTCATTTCGGAGTACTTAATGCTTAAAGAATATAAAACATTTTCCGTGTTTCTATATACAATTAAAGATACAGGCGTGGGCGTGGGAGTTTCTGGGAGAACGATAAGTAATCGGTGAATATATTCCAAACCCCAATGAATTACAAAGATTTTCCCACGGAACAAGATCAGGCTATGGCTAAGTTTACCTTTGAACGCTTGATAAACTATTTTCGTCCTTTATGTTGTGTGATTTGTTTACGCACAGGTATATTGCAAGCCATGAATTTAACATATACCCGTTCCGCATCTCAATTTTCTGAGCATTAATAATGACACATCAAATTTTACGCCGTTTTCGAATAATTTTGACTAGGAGTAATGGCTCTCCTAGCCGGTTTATTTATGTTAAACAAAACGATACTTATGAATACATTCCGTTAAAAGTCCAAATATTTATGCTCAGAAAATGGTGGAGGCAAATTACCGCCAGTTCCTACATAATATGTTCGCCCACTAAAATTGCTATTTGAGATGTATAAAGGTCCTCTTTATATTATTTCAGCTATACTTTAATTAATGCGATGTACATGATTGCTAGTGAAGGATTTGGGGAGGAGGTGGGTTCAACTTTAAACGAGTTTTATCTTCTGCGATGTCACGCTGAAACTGACAGTTTGTAGTTTAAGCAGGCCTGTTCGTTTTCATGCACATTGCTGCTGGCCATTGACCAACTTTCCCATATTGCGTGCACTCCATGCACTACCTGTCGGTCTTTTAGATAAGACACCAAGCCCAACAAATAAGATTTTTTCTCGTCGGCAAGGCGTATCCCCTAGAGGGTACACCTTGCCTCGGTAGTCTATTTTATAAAATCACATTAAATAAATATTCTTCGCAAATATTTTGTTTAAAGAGAATTGTTGTGTCATAAATATAGTCACTCCGTTGACCTAAAAAGTAAAATACACATACCTTTCATTTTTGTGTATGGCTATAGTTATATTTCAAGCGACCCGGTTAGGCAGATTGTGCTCAGCCCGTGCAGGTACTATCACTAAAGAAACTCGCCTCTCGAAGCAAACTCCTCACGAAATCTCCGCTGGAGAAAAGTTTATTCATTCGCGTGGTAAAATATTCGGGGTTTGCGTCATGTGTAATTTTTTTTCCAGTTGACGTTCTAGATGTCAGCTATTCATGTCATGGTTTTTGATAGGAATATCATATATTATAGAAAATAATTTATAGTTGTTTTGAATGAGTAAATCTCTATTCAATTTGTGTATTCCTGAGAATTAAAAACCAAATCAAAAAAACAATAAAGAGGAACACAAAAACTGAAATCGCCTTTTTATTGCTAATTAATGGGAAATTTTACTATTGCAAAAAATACTACATGTCCCATGCAGGTTTATGTTTGCTAGTACTAGTGTCCAATAATCAATATATGTATCACTTCAAGTTCCAAGAAAAGTCCATAATTATCAGTATCCAAGAAAAGTCCATATTTGCATTATCCCCAACGCCCGCAATCTTTGTCCAAGTATTTTATCAATCGGTTAACGAAGTAATGACAGTTGTTGCTGAACAGCCTGTACTTGCCGTAGCGTCGACGATAATTTCGGGTCCAGGTCTCGGCATCGCTCAAGTGGCATTTGCTCGTGCCTTTACTACGCCAACTCCAGCGTATTCCACAATGACTTGGGCTCCGATTCATTTTGTAGGTTTTCGGACTTCCCAAACCCCACTCAAAGATCTTTCCACGGAACAGGATCAAGCTATGGCGAAGTTTCCATCTGCCTGTTTGAAAAACTCGTTTTCTACCTTTAAAGAGACTTGTTGTGCCATAGAAATACTCACTTCGTTGGCCTAAAATGCATCAATGAAGCTTTTCATTTTTTTGTGCATGGTTGTGGACTTTTCGTTTTGTTTTGAATATATCAAAAGACTTTAAGCGACCCCGTTAGGCAGCTGGTGCTCAGCCGTGTCTTCGTTTTCGTTTTTGATAGGACTAATTGTTGCTTCCGATGCCTTATTGGATGTGAAAATGTTCGATTTCTTTGGTTCTTTCATGCGAATGTAATGTTTAAATGAATTTTCTGCGGGGTGTGTATAAGTGCATAATATTATGGAAAACGCATAATTGGAAGCAAGGCTTCGGCATGCAGGAATTCACCGCGTTGCGTTAATTGGCATTAATCCCCGAGCCGGTGCGAAGCACCGGGCGAGGGTACTAATTCCGCTCGGAGATTTTAATTACGCCCGGTTATGCAAATAAGTTGTCCACCATTATGCCATGGACTTTGGGCGTTTTTGTAAGTTATGCGCATGCGTGAGTTTGGCAACGTGCGATTGGCTAAATTAAAATTTGGGTCCACGTCAGCATAACTGATTTTTTGAATTATAAAACTTTTTTTAAATAATATTTCTCATTTGGATGGTGTTTAAAATATACGAAAAATTGAGTCGTATAATTAATTAAAATATTAAGTAAAAGATGCCTTCGGATAGAAAAACTTTCATTCAAATGGATGGTAAAAAATCTACGATTTTGAAGCATTTTTAAAGTGTTTTTGTACAAGTAAATCGGTAAATTTTGTATTTTAAAGCATGCAAGTATTTTTGTAAGTTTAATATGTGGATTTATCAACAAATGTATCACACCTCATTCGAATTTATTCGTCAATTTCGTTGAAATGATTTTGATTTGGAAAGTATTTATTTTTTTAAAGGTGAATTAAATGCTTAGAAAGTAATTGAAATTTAGCAAAAAATTGTAGTATTTAAAACTATTCATAGCACAATTATGGCTATAATCGTACCAAGATATAGGGTTTTACTTTACGACTTCGATCATTCAGCAGAAACGAGTATATTATAGAATTTCGGTGATGCAAATATATGTGCATGTATTGCTGCAAATATATGTGTATTGCTTCAGGCGAGGGGACTTTGCATGCAATGTATCTCTAGTTATTTAGTTATTGAACGAGCAATCGCAATCATTTTATCAAATAGGAAACTTACACGACCTGCATCGCCACTCACATGGTCTCCAAATTGCTAATTAATTTTATTGGACGAAAGACGTATGTTGTGCTCGCGAAATATGTATTTGCGATGATTTTATACCACAATTAAAAAGCATCCTACCATGATTTCCGTATCCTGAAATAGGGTACTTGCATCTGTTTCGTCGACGGCGACGCGAAAACCAACCGCCAGATTCAACGAAAGTACATTGGATCAGAACAAAAACAAGGAGAATGAGGGCAACTGTGTAGCTCTTCATCACTTTCTCCTTTACCAATCAGCTTTCAAGGACTGAAAAAATATTAATAAATTTTATTACATACAGATCCACGCAGTCTATATAGAAATATAATTAAAAGTACACAAAAACGGAAGACTCGTTTACGCTTGCGATTTTTGCTAACGAGTAATTAGTTACGTATGCTCGGATGTATAAGAGCCCACATTTAAATATCAGCAATTAAATCACTCGTTCACATCTATCCAAAGAAGAAAATCGCATATAAAATCGCAGCAATATTTTATGCTCGACGCCGAGGGAAAGCGTTTTGTTTTTCTAAAGATTTATTCTGTAAAAATAAGTAACATATATTTCAAACCATCATTTCAAACCAAGAACACAATTTACTGAGCCATAGCCCGGCCTACACTTTTATAAGAAATTTCAAAGCTCATGCATTGCCCGATCATGCTGCATTATGCCATTAAGCAGGCACTTAATGGACATTTAGGTGAATTTCAAGCTTCAAACTATCAAAGATGCTAGTGACTGTCTATGGAATCCAAATCCGCGGCGGCCTTTTAGGATTGGTATTTAGGATTAATCTGATTAATAACATTAAATGGGAAAATGAAATCATATGACCATTTAAAAATTAGTATAGTGTTAACCTATAACAAACCTGTTCAATCGAACCACGAAGAAAGATGTAGAATTCGTTTGCCGCAAGTTGCCAACGAGAAAATTTTTAGCTGAATGAATTAATGTCAATTCTTACGGTCTTTTAATTATGAGGTTATTGCTGAGACGGAAGACGTAGCGCATTGTTTGGTTCCGGCACTCAATAGATTTTGAATTTGAACTCACATTGAATTTTTTTACTTAAGAATTTTAAATTCTACAAAAATTAGAAAACAATATTAACAACAATATTAGACAACAATATACTTTCGATGTTATACAATATGGAATAAGAACTTCACTAGAAAGTATTGTGGAATGTATTTATCTTGTGTTTGTTAGTTGTGTGTTAAACTAGAAGTATAAGCTATATCGACTGCACTTGTATTTCCTGTTTGAAATTTTTAGTCCTTTTTCAAGATGTATCCTGCTCGCCTGCAAGTAGACTAATATATTGAAAATAATGATTATTAATAAAATAAAGTATTATTGTAAATATATCATATATAAGGCCCGTTCAACACATTATTTCAGTAAATAAATATTTTTGTCGTAAGGCGACGTGGATCAGACTAATGATTGATACATTGCTGGAACGGAAGACGAAAGATAAACATGGGTAAGACAGGAGAGCATGCACAATGTCAATTGTTGATATTTCATCAAATTAAGCATTTGAAATGAACGACAAAATATTTTATTCCAAAGATGTTTCGACGTAACTGTAGCCGGGCCGTCCTCAGTGCGAATGAAGTATAATTATATTTACATTGATTACATTGCGAAATGTATGTAACTAAAATTATCTAGCACGGCCAGGAACTGTGAACAAAATTAACATCCCACTCTCGGTGAAATTTGCATGCGTCATCATATTGTGTCAACCAATAACCCCGTGAGTTTATAGTATAAACTGTACAATACAAAGTACTAAAACGCTTAAATATACAACTGTATTATAGTAGTTCGGTTATAATTTGCCTCGATTGATAATTATAGTTTCAGAACAAGTTATTCCAAATATTTTGAGGTAGATTTTAGAATTTTTGATCAGTATTCTTTCTTCTTTCTGCTTCACCAAGCCAAAGTTTTAGATACCTCCATGTTGAATACGACACAAAACATTTGTAGAAATAAACTAAAATTGACATAAACCCACACCAGCATTACATTATACGCGATTTAAAGACATTTGAGTAAATACAATAATTAATTATGCAAAATTAATTATGTCCGCGATTCTGGTCCAACAGATATGCATAATAAGTATTGAAACAAGGTGTCTACAGTGTCTAGGAGTAGACATTCGCGCGGAAATTCGCGTTTTTGCAGTGTGTTCAGTATGTTATTATACCCCAGAGCATCCTCGTCCCCAGGGCCTAGCTCCGTTGCTCTCCACGTAGGCCCTGGGATACGCTGGTTGATCTCCGTCGGAATTCCGACGAAAAGGCTTGGTCGCATAGAATAGAATCAGGCAAAAATATTAAGAAAACATGGCGAGCGCTAAGACTGCAAATGCATGTATTGATGAAACCTTGCTTCAAGAAGCTATAATTTTTTCCCTAACCAAGATTTAGATCAATTTTTCACTAACATAACATTGAAAAAGGAGGAAAAGACGCTATTCGTCATATTATTAATGGAAGAGAAGTAATCGCCGTCCTACCGACGCCGACGGGTTTTCCGTATGGTGACTTTGGTCTGGAAAATCTCTAATATACCAACTTTTGCCACCTTTATTCGACTTCGTTAAAGCGAAGAGAAGCAATGTTTCTGCCGTATGACCAGAAACAATCGTTACCGTAATTTCCCCATCAAACGCTCTTATGGTCGATCAAATCGAGAAAGTAACAACTGTATTGGAATACAGGCAGTTTTTTTAAGCCATGATGACGACGTAAAAGGTTGGTATTTAAACATTTTTAGTCAATATTTTTATATTATTTCAATTTTTCAGGCAAAAAGGCCAGCTCCCAACAATATTATTTTAGTTTTATAAATGCTCTGCGAAATCTAAAATTCATATATATTAGAAAAATATGGCAATCCTTCATGTACCCCAATACCTTAGACCATAGATTATCAAAGTCTGTGATTCCCTTCGATGATTATAGGCTAACAGTATACTATACTTGGGGTGTATACTGCTACAGTCCCCAATCAAATCCATAACTGTATAACATGGAGAAATAGCTGTTTTACATACTTTCCCTCAACCAGTACATACTATCCATATTATTACCTGACATTGTGGCAAAGGATCTTGAAACTCCTATTATTTATTGTAAACTAATTAGGGTAATTCATGAGATGTAATGGGTCCGAACGAAATGCAATTTAACAACCGCCACAATCTCCATCACCTACTCACCCACAATCTCCACCACCTACCACACCACAACTACCCCACCACAATCTCCACCACCTACCCCAACACAATCTCTACCTCCTACCCCCGTTCTCGTTGACAACGTTGGAGGATCGATCGAGGGAGAGGCATGTCATAGATCTCTCACCTTTAGAGGAAGTACAGTCGTAATGTAAAAACAAACGTGTTTTTTTAAAATACGTATGCATATGCGTATGGATTTTAAACGAATATGAGTCAGAAAAATCAGACTGAATTGGAAATTTAGGCAATTTTTAAATTTGAAGGCTCTAACAATCAGGGCCGTAGCTAGAAGCTTAATTTGGGGGTTGTATATTCATATATTCGTCCTATGCCCGACTAATTTCTTTTGTACGCTATTGTTCCTACGGTAGATAAACATGAATATACGAATATACATCCCCCCAATTAAGCGGTCTAGCTACGGCCCTGCTAACAATATCTACACATTTATTGATATTTTGATTCTACCAAATCGTAGTTACGTACTTCCGGTTAACATGAGATGCACGCGGTGTGTTGTCGTGAGTCAGTACCAGTTGTGTAGTCGTGCTGTTAGGACGTTTTTTGACTGGAACTTTGGATATCTTTTGGAACATTATAGGTAAATGTTTGCACTATTTTCTTGCGTTATTTTTTACTAATACTGTTATTACCCCTTTTAGATCTAACGAGTTGATAAATACAGAACCATTGGCATTCATTATCGCCACTTTATCAGCCTGTTAACGGCCATATGCAGTTGAGTGTTTTATAGCCTCACTCATATTCGGCTTTTGCTGAAGGCCGTGGGAAAGAAAGTCATAGTTTCCCATTTAGGTCAACCTTAGGCAATGCCGCATACACGGGAAAGAAATTTATAGTTTCCCAGTTATAACCTCACGGGAAAGAAAGTTATCGTTTCCCCTTTACATAGGTTATATAGCATGACTTGATATTAGTCATGTGTGACGAATCATTTCAGGATATCAGTGATATATTTTTTCGGTTTTCAGTGATGGAAACCTCTTCCGGCGAAACTTGTATACCGGACGGGCAACCAACACCAAAAGCTTTCATGCCCAACGAGTTGCAGGAGTCTATGGCCAACATGATGTCGGAAATGATGGCTCAAATGAAAGACGATATTTTCAAGCAATTCGAACAGTATGTCGTCGGCGATGAAGTGTGCGATGAAAGTGAGGAGACAATTAATGAGTCACACTCGACTGAACTCCAAACGACTGATGCTACTGAGGACACAGTGAGCTCGTTTGACGAATTGGCAGCTGAATTTTCTACAGCGGATAAAACAGCGCCAGCAATTGACGAAAAATTGGCCAAGGTTGTCGGTGATCTTGTTACAAACAAATTACCTAAATTGAAAATCGAAGAGCTACTTGAGAAGTATCTTCGACCAGATAACTGTCAGTTGCTTGTAACGCCAAAAGTTAACAAAGTTATTTGGCACCAGCTTAAGCAAGGGACTAAAACAGCGGATAGCTCCATGCAAAAGTGTCAGAAATTATTTATGTCCTGCATTTATGCTATTATTCAAGCTTGTGGAAAGTCAACCGGGGAGGTTAGAACGATTCTAACCCATGCCCTCGTTCTCGCCTTGTCGGGCAACAGAGAATTGAATCTTAAACGTCGAGACTTGTTACGGCCTGACCTGAATACACAATATGCATCGCTCTGTAACCCTACGACACCTATAACGAGTGAGCTGTTTGGAGATGACATCGGGAAAGAGATTGATGAAGTCGCAAAAGCCAATAAACTTGGCAGTAAGCTTTCCAGTTCTCACAGAGGACGGGGACGAGGATATCATCCTTATGCACGATTTCAATCACGGGGATCAAGCAGCGCAACATTAATGTGAAGCAATGCCAGTAAAGGATCAAGTCACCGGTTATCTACACTACAGTCTTTTTTCGGGGACAGAGGCTCCCACCGTCGAAGGCCAGGGGCGAAGTTCAGTTCCAACCAGACAAGACCTCCACCAAATTAGTTTCATCTACTCCACAACAGGTCAGTTATATTAATAGAATAAATGAATTGATTAACAAACAACCACCTTTTATGGCTGGGCAACTAAGATCCCATCTTGAATATTGGGAAATAATTACTTCAGACCCGTTTGTATTAAGTTGTGTGACTAATTATAAAATTGAGTTTGATTATGAACCATCCTCAACAAGACATAGCTTTAATTTGGAATATAAATTATCACAACCGGAACAACATGCTGTTGATAAAGAAGTTACCGAGTTTTTATCCAAACATGTTATTGAACATACAACACATGAGCCTGGTGAGGTTATTTCACCTATTTTCATTCGACCAAAAAAGGAATCAGGCAAATTTCGAGTGATTTTTAATCTTAAGAAACTTAACGAAGCTGTTACTTACCGAAAGTTTAAAATGGACACATTAGAAACTGCTGTGAAAATGATGAAACCTGGCTGCTTCATGACGACTATTGATCTGAAAGACGCATACTATTCTATCCCAGTTATACCAGCAGATAGAAAATATCTTAAGTTTTGCTGGCGCGGAGTACTTTATCAGTTTACAGCGTTACTAATGGGACTAACGAGTAGCCCGCGCATTTTCACCAAAGTTCTGAAGCCTGTGTTTGCAACTTTACGATCACAATATGGCCACTCGTGCCTAGGTTATATTGATGACTCCATTTATCTCGAGGACACTGTTCAATCATGCCAAGATGCTACGTTTAATGCCACTAATTTGTTTGTCCAATTGGGGTTCGTGCCACACCCTACCAAATCAGTTTTTCAGCCAACCCAAAGTTTGGAATTTTTGGGATTTTTGTTAAATTCGCTTACTATGACGGTTTCTCTCCCAGAAAAGAAAATTACAAAAATCATAGACCAATTGCGAAACTTAGTGACTGCGCCTTCGTGCAACATGGAAACGAGGCTTATTGTGCAAAAAACAATATTTGTATTTTTTGCAGTACAAAGCTATTCGCCGAGTTATATGCCGTTTTTCGCCTTTGTTTTACATATTTTTCGATTCCTTTCAGCTGGGTTTCATCGTTGTTATCATAGTTTTCAGGTTAGGAAGTTTTGCCTTTCAATTGAGGCGTTTTTGTGGTGTTTTCATTAATCTTTTCGGCTGCTTTCGTCGGGGAAATATAGAAAAGGCCGACACAAACTCAGGTAAAAGTTTAGTTTTTCCAAACTATTTCGTCTCAAGTTTTGAAAATGTATTTCATTTTTCTCCCTCTTATTTGTGCAAAATTTGGCGTTATGTATTTGGTGCAAAATCTATGTTTTTTATGTCAAAAATTATTGAAAAGTCACGATCGAACAAACCACCATGTTCACATTTCTCATCTAAAATTTTTTTATACCAATTTTATCGATCGATAAGATGTAATTTGACAACAATTTTACAGCTCAGCAAAAAAATAGTAGAAATCTGTTGACAAAAACTATAACAGATAAAATAAGCGACGGAGTTTTATGTTTATTTTCCCTGTGTATATAGACTACAGTACATGTGACGTGATGCCGACTGAAAAGCAAAACAACTCTTCAACTTGGCACACATGCATGACATGGATAGTAAAATACTTATAACCAAGACATAATATCATTGTCTATTTTGAATTGCCATTTGAACAATCCTTTTCCCGCAATAACATACTATAAAGGTAGCCACAATGCGAGCTGCAGCGTTTTTTAAGATACACCTTTACATGATGGCAAAGCCGAAAGCGAAAAATATTTAAACCGGAGTTCGCAAGTGTTTTTCCGTTTGCAATGGTGAACGGAATCCTTTCCTTTTCAAGTATTCCTGGTTAACCCTTATTAAACATCTATTGCATGGTAGTAGATAGAAAGAATAGTGTTTTGTACTAACAAAAATGCAGAATTCAGATGCAAACTCAGATGCATTCGAATTCGACTTTTATAAAATTCGGCCTTCAGGCCGGCATGCAAGCTATGCATCGTCTCTACTTTATTAAAACGAATATAAAAACATTTCAGTCAGTTACTTTTGACCATTTTAACAGTATTACTGTGGTATAAAGAAAAAAAATACAGTGATATTTGTGAAGAAATTTGGATAAATGAAGCCATTTCAGTCATCAGGTTTGAAAATTATATAATCTGACTGTCACTTTTCAATAACTTTTGACATAAAAAACATAGATTTTGCACCAAATACATAACGCCAAATTTTGCACAAATAAGAGGGAGAAAAATGAAATACATTTTCAAAACTTGAGACGAAATAGTTTGGAAAAACTAAACTTTTACCTGAGTTTGTGTCGGCCTTTTCTATATTTCCCCGACGAAAGCAGCCGAAAAGATTAATGAAAACACCACAAAAACGCCTCAATTGAAAGGCAAAACTTCCTAACCTGAAAACTATGATAACAACGATGAAACCAAGCTGAAAGGTATCAAAAAAAATGTAAAACAAAGGCGAAAAACGGCATATAACTCGGCGAATAGCTTTGTACGGCAAAAAATACAAATATTGTTTTTTGCATAATAAGCCTCGTTTCCATGTTGCACGAAGGCGCGGTCACTAAGTTTCGCAATTGGTCTATAGCTACATGTTTGCAATTTTTACGAGCAAAACGGTCTACTATACGAGAATTAGCCTCCCTCATTGGTACTCTGGTCTCTACGTTTCCAGGAGTTGAATTGGGCCCTCTATATTACAGGGGGCTCGAGCGTGACAAAGATTTAGCATTAAAACAATCTAAATGGGATTTTGATGCCAAAACCTGTTTATCACAAGCTAGTATTGATGAACTAAATTGGTGGGTCTCCTCCCTTCCGACAGCGTCGCGAACTATCGATCATGGTATACCTATAATTGTTATGTCAACTGACGCTTCCCATCTAGGTTGGGGTGCTATAGCTGGCACAAACACAACACAGGGACTTTGGTCCGCACAAGAAGCTGTAATTCACATAAATGTTTTAGAACTGTTAGCCATAAAATTTGGTCTACGGTCACTGCTTCATGCAACTCGAAATCAACACATCCGCATCGAATCAGATAACACCACAGCGGTCGCTTATATAAATGGAATGGGAGGATGCAAATCTATAGAGTGTGACACTGTTAGTAAAGATATTTGGTTATGGGCAATAGCTCACAATAACTGGTTATCCGCTGCCTTTACTCCGGGGAAACAAAATATTATTGCTGATAAACTTTCGAGAGAATTTAATATCGCCTTAGAGTGGACGTTACACTCGTCCAAGTTTACCAGAATTGCTTGGCATTTCGGTCAGCCGGATGTTGATTTGTTTGCCAGTCGATTAAATAGACAAACGGAAGTATATATCTCATGGAAACCGGATCCTCATGCATCCTTTGTTGATGCTTTTTCGGTAAATTGGACCAGGTTCTCTAACAGTTATGCTTTTCCACCTTTTTGCTTAATTGCTAGGTGTTTGCAAAAAGTTGTGCAGGAGAAGATTACCATGATCATTGTTGTGCCAGTGTGGATCACTCAGGTATGGTTCACCAGACTTTTAAGTTTGTTAATCGAGTGCCCCCGATTCTTCAGGGTAACGGCGAATGTTCTATTCAATCCTCTGCACGGTCACATTCACCCTCTGAGCCCCAAATTACTGTTAATGGCATGCAAAATATCAGGAACAACATCCTTGAATGCAGCGTTTCTCCGCCAGTTGCCGACGTCATCATGTCATCATGGAGACCAACTACTCAGAAGCAACAACGTCTACCTCAACAAATGGACCAAGTTTTGTTTTCAAGAACAAATTAATTCAATGTTACCCTCTGTGAATGACGTATTAACTTTCCTTAACAATTTGTTTGAACAACAATTATCTTATTCGACTATTAACACAGCGCGTTCAGCGTTATCAAGCTATTTAATGGATGCTAGGTTTGCTGGTACGAATTATACGGTGGCGACGCATCCTTTCATTGTTCGGTTTTTGAAAGGAGTTTTCAATTCCAGGAAACCAACACCTAAGTATTCTGAAACGTAGGATGTAAATGTGGTGCTGGATTATCTGGCAACCATGCAGCCTCTCGATGAATTGTCTTTAAAGGAACTTTCATTCAAACTTGTCACGTTACTAGCTCTAACATCAGGACAAAGATGTCATGCTTTAACATGTTTGGCTGCTACGGCTATGAAAAAGACGGAACAGTATTATCTGTTTCATCTTACCGACCATCTTAAACAAAATCGACCTGGTCATGTGTTTTCAACACTTTATGTACGCAAATATCAAGTAGCAGAGCTATGTGTCTACAGAACGTTGGAAGTTTATTTGGACCGAACATCAGCTCTTCGGAAGCCTGCATTTACCAGGCTACTACTTTCTTATGCCAAACCACACCAACCAGTTGGTACCAGTACAGTTGGTCGATGGATCAAGCAAACACTAACTCTTAGTGGCGTTGACACTGCAGTGTTCACTGCTCATAGTACAAGAGCAGCGAGTGTAAGCAAAGCACGAGGAACAGTACCAGTAGATTCAATACTCAAACATGTTGGTTGGTCATCAGACTCAGTATTTCGCAAGTTTTATAACAAACCTGTTGTTGATGATAATGTTTATCAAAATGCTGTGTTGCAATAAATTGCGTCAATTTCCTGTTATGTTGTTTGAACGTTGTGTCCACAATTGCTTTGAAATCTCATGTTAACCGGAAGTACGTAACTACGATTTGGTAGAATTTAAAGTTAAACGAGACTTACCTGGAAGTTGAAGTTTGATGATAATTCTACCAAATCCGTAGTTGTACTGAGGGTTAACATGCCCATCCCTACCCGCCCTCTGCTAATAACCTTTGTTCTAGTGTGGGACATTGTGTCCACAACAGTTTTCTTCAAAGTCTGACTCACGACAACACACCGCGTGCATCTCATGTTAACCCTCAGTACAACTACGGATTTGGTAGAATTATCATCAAACTTCAACTTCCAGGTAAGTCTCGTTTAACTTTAAATTCTTTGAATAAATATCACTGCTGAGAAAACCAAAATACGCACTGAATCAAATGATTGGCCGACTTAGGCCTGTTTCAAACGTCGCATTTTGCATGTGTCGAATACAATTCTAATTAGATTCGACCCTAAAACAATAATCCGACCGTCATTTCAAACGTCGCATTTCGCATGTGCTGAATTCAAATAGTTCGGCGGTTCGGCGGGCTCTATTCCTTATGACCAGCGACAGTCCGCTTGGGAGTAAATAAAAAATGTAATATTTCTAGAAATCCTTTTCTTGCTATTATTTTCCTAATACTCTTGCGTAAATATATTGCACTTTATGCAATATCCAATTGCTTCCCAGCCGCTTCTAGCAAGCCAGCCAGCCTTGGGATTCTTCGTTTTATTCGTGTACTGCGCAACCATTACAAAGAGACGCGGTAGGCAAATGAATTTTCTCAACTTTATGCACACGTAATACAATACGATTTTTCTGGTTCATATCTTTTGTCTACGGCCTCCATATTTCCTTACTTGGGCCTTTCAAAATCATAACATGCATGACGTTCTTTGCCTTTTTCTTCAAGCGAATTAAATTCGACACATGCAAAATGCGACCTATGAAACCACGTCGCATCGAGCTCGCATAATGCGACCGGAACAGTCGAATTTAGCATCACGGTCGACCGCAATTAAAAACAGCGAATTCAATTGTTTCATACGTCGCATCTCGCATGCAGATAATTCAAACAATTGTATTCGACACATGCAAAATGCGACGTTTGAAACAGGCCTTATTTATTGCGTTTTCTACTTTCGTGTCGCGCAAAATCCCCGATTGTACATTGTTGTACTCCCTGTTCCCATGACAACATCATGTAACGAGGAAAACAAAGCATGTCTCCTTGACGAGCTCATATAAATTACCAAATATTCTGCGTTGTCGACCACAAACAAGATAGGAGTCGTCGTTAAAAGCTTACAAAAACGCTATAAAGACGTTCATTGCGATTTCACTGTCATAATTTCAAGACTTTCCTCGTTTATAGTATGAAATCCACCGAACAAAACGCCGAGACATCAACAGCAAAGGCACATTTTTATGAAGAACCGTTCGAATTTCCATCGAAAAATTTCAAGGTAATAAACTCTTTAACTTAATAGAACAAACTGTGGCTTGATGATTACGTTGTTTTACAACGTTTACGAGTTAAATCAATCTTCAATAAATAATTGTGACTTGTCCAAGAACTCTTGTGAACGAATATGATTATAAAATGCATAAAGTAACAGGTATAACTTACTACAATTGTATGTAAGTCTTTGCTCAACTCTTATCGTCTATTGGTACATGCACACTTGTGTATGAAATTATGTAGCATGAAGTTTAATATTTAACTCAAATTTGACGATTGCAATTCTGTGTCTCCATTGAACTTGAATATTGTGTTGGAATTTGTAACTATGAGATATGTCCTTTGGTACCGCTTATAAAGGATTTAGCTTGTAGCATTAGGGGTTGTGATTTGGCCTATATGTACACATGTTCCATATGCTGTAATACTCTGTAGCACTCTGCTGAATAGGTTTGTAGCCATCAAATATCGATCACTAAATTGTAATTGATACAGGTCTTGCAATTGATCATTAATTATCCTGTATTTTTGATATAAAAAAAATAAGTATCTAAAATCAACTATTAAATATGGGCAGCTCTACATGCAAATTATAAAATACTAATATGGCTAGAGCATTTTATAGTATACTGGTGGTATTGTAAGAGTGATTGACAAATTATTTAACTTATTTTAATTTTTAAAATTTCTTAGCGAACTACGTTAGCACCACTGCCACCCTCTGTATCAAAAGGATTACATGAGCCTTCAGTATATCTAACTACAACAGGATCAACACATGATCGCAAGTTCCATCAGTCACCCTTGCTTCAACCAGTTTATAAGAAAGCTCCCATGTCATGCAATGTTCAGTATGTTGAAGATACTATTTCAACGGTAAGTCTTTTGGTGTTGTCCTTGTATAAAACTTCTGACTACATTTTGTGTAGTTAAATTGTAGTTAACTCAGAAACATGCAACCCCCCTTGGTCAATTCTACTAACTATAGTTAAAAGTTAATTATGTTTTTATACAACTGGCCCCAGGTATAAATCTTAATTAGGACTGTATTTAACATCCTTTTTAGGGATTTAATTAAAAGATCTTAACAAGATCCTATTAAGATCGTTTAGGGAATATATTTACACAGTTCAGGATCCCCGAATGTCACACAGGGAATATTAGGGGATCCCACAATGTCAATTTAAATAATAGCTAATGCTAATTATTAATTAAACAGTGTTGATATAGGTATTTATGTACGTCTTGGGCATTAAACAACTTCATAGCATTTTGTTAATTACAAAATTTTATCAGATCTGATAGCTATGAAGTACTGCATGTGTAAATGGGGCCGTATAATTATGATTGTATTAATGTCCGCATTGAACCCATAAAATGTCTCAATAATATCCTAATTAGGATCTTGTAGGATTTTATAATTAGATCATCACAATTAAAAAATATGTCAATTAATGCATTTCCTCATTAACCTATCTTAATTATACTGTTCATATATTGCAGTTAAAAGTGAAACCCTGGAGAAAGCCACTCACTATGGGTTATCAAAGTAGCGAAATGAAAGACAAATATAGAGGAGAACCAGAAGTCATTTCAGAAACACTGTTTAACAAAAGATTTCAACCCCCAAAATTGCATGATCACCATGCTGATGGACCAAGCAAGGTATGTGTGTGTTGATCTCAGCATCAAATGAAAGATGAATTAATTGCATACTGATCCGAAAGATAAATATTATATCTGATCAGCATTCAACACTCCATTACAAACAAAGAATTGTGAGAGGGGGCAGGGGTGTGCACAGGTTTGACAAAAATTCTGAACCTTGATGCATGGTAGAGTCCTTAATGACTAATTAAAAATATCATGTTTTAATAATACTATAACTACCTTTAGAAACTTGTAAGATCGACTCAAAACGAGGAAGCTGCAGGTCGTGTGTATTATCCGAAAGATCGTGGGGTCTTGTCATATCATGGTGATATGTATTTAACCACCACACAACGTGATCATAGACGTTTCAACAAGTGAGTCAGTGGATTGTTTTTTTATAGAAGTAATCCCCTTTGACACATAAATAACTGTCTTTTCACAGATATTTTAAAATATGAATTTCTCCCCAATCGCCTTCTAAGTAGCCTAGTTCTAAATAACCTTCTAAATAAAATGCTTTAAAAAGCTACAAACGTAATATATATTTTAAAATTTAATTATCATTATTGAAAAATATTTTTTTTAAATTTAAAAATAGTGAAGTTCATGCAGTCTTGCCGCACCAAAGGCAAAGAGTGAAGAATTTTTTAACGTTTTAAGATAATCACTCTGTAGTAGATACTTACTAATTTTATCCGTCTTTTGAACAACCGCCTCTTGGTTCTTTTGCTGTTTTGAAAAGCGTGTCTTCATATTCATAATTCAATACAACCTTTGGATGGTTATGTCACAAATATACGTCGACAATACCAAGGAAACAACACTGATGCTTTTTTTTTCAGTGGACTGAAAGTCGCGAAACGATTATTCCGCGTTTTGTTTATAAATATAATGTATACATTATAGTTATTCGATAATTTCATTGCTCGTCGCAGTGTTGCATAAGCACTTTCATATGTAGGCTATTGCAACCAATGATTTTGCTTATTGAATATTTCTCTCTTCTACCCAGGCAAGAGCTGGGGGAATATCCAAAAAAGGAATACGCAACATTCTGGGAATGCGAGGAATACCCAAAAGCCTGGGGTCATGGTTCGAAAGAAAATCCTCTTCCTCGTCATTCGGTTCCAAGATCGGATCGACCAATGAGAGACGAGACGGTGTTTCCTACTGCGACCATCATTCCTCGTTTACCTAAATCACTAAAACCTGTTCCTCACAGGTAAGTCATACTGTACTGTATGTAGCTAATGTTGTTGTATTAAATAAAGCCTCTCCTTGTTATGAATAGAACTGAACTGCGGCTGCACATTTCAACACATTCGTATAACAATTAAGGAATCTCGTTTCAGACCAATCAGCAAATCTATAATCAGCGAATGATTAATTTACGCGGGTTCCGGTTTTACTGCGACACCCTGTGGCTATATACTAATTTAACTGATACTTGGTTTCCAAACAAGATTTTTGCCTTGTACTCGATAATAGAATTGACTTACATGATGTATATCTTTGTAAATTTCTATAGTGGCCTCACTACCGAAGTTCGTTCAAACTTTACTGACCCGCCGGCAAAGAAAAAAGCTCAACTGTTCCACTGCCCGGTTGCCAGACCGTTACACAGACGAGGTTAGTGATAATAGAAAAAAGTTCTGGTCGAATTTAAATTGTCCAATGCGAATCCTAGTATATATAGATAGCTACAATTTATTTTATTGATTATTATTAATTCTTTGAACTTTGTTTTTTTAGAAGCTGGAAATGAGGAAATATTTTCGGTTCCCAACATGTACGAAACAGAATATCAATTCATCGGACAAAAGAGACCAGCCATGGTTGCTTGAATATAGCTTAGAACTGCATGAGATTTCTATATAAATAATTAATTCAGATTTAATAGGTTTGTATACAATGGTATGTACAATTTAATATAAACGCAATGACGAATCCATTTGATTAAGAAAGTATTGTAATGAAAAACGTAACGATCAATTTTTGTGGTATTTTTCAATAGTAACTTTTGCATGAGCTCTCTTCACGAGGACTAGGAACCCGGGCTATAAAATAAACATGGCTTATTTTTTTTCGCGTTTGTATTGTTGGTGACGGCTGGTGCATGACGAAGAAAATCCATTTAAAATATCAATAGCACTTCAGTTTTCAGTGTCGCCGACAATAGCCAACTTTTTTCGGCTAAAAAAACCTTGAACATATAAAAATTCTTAATTCTCCTGGAAGGAATGCCTCGAAGCCACCTAGATGCCTAGCAGCTTACTTGTCAAGTCAACATTATTCCATTTTCCCTCTCTGAAAATTATGAAGTGATCGCATACGCCTGGTTAGATGTTCGCATGCATGCATGATAATTGCATTAATTAAAATACTTGCTTTTTTAAACGCTACAAAAGTCGGTTCCGGAACGTGGGACTACATTCACACGCGACCAGTGCACGCGACTGGACGAATTTAGGAGCGTGCTCGAATTCGTCCGGCCTCCTCGTGTGAACAGTGAACACGTAGAATCGGTCAAATTTTCATTCGTTTTCACCGTGTGAACACCTGAACTGCACGAATTCGAGCACGGTTCCAAATTCACCCAGTCCCGTATGAACGTAGCCTTAGGGCGCTTTCCTTTATAGGGAAAAAATAGCCAGATTGGTCCTGTTGTATTTCGGTACAGACAGATTACTGGTATTTTAGAGTGTTTCAAGAACTCTGCATTCAAGTATATCGTTATTTACATCTGCCTAGCACAGGAAATATAGTTTTATCGCTATATTCTCAACGAAATACTCAGTCTATTTCAATTTAAAATATGACCGGTCTGACCATTTTGGCCGCTTAATGGAAAGCGGCCAAGAAACCTTTACCTATCGCGTAGACTAGTATTTTATCACTAGGCGAAAAATGTCGTCCGGCACTAAAAGATCATAGTGCCTTTAAGGCGAGCAGCCAAGTAGCTTCTGCAAATGTCTAAATACATAATGGTGTTAACAATGGAAATATACAACGTGTTTGAAGCAAATTGGAATTCAAATTAGGCACCATTGCCAATCCATTTCTATTGTATTTGTCTTCACGGTCTACAAAAAGTAGTAGGAATGGGCTGGCACTGATGTCCAAATTGGTTTCAAATTGGCTTCAAATTTTTAAACAGGATATATGGTTTCCGGTTTACATTTTCCTAGAGCCTTTCCGCGTTTCCTCGCTTGAGGATCTGTAACAGAATACGCATTATCAGAAGTGTAACTAAATCTGGACGTCATGCATGCACACGCCACGACTTGCAGCCACAGTGCTCATTCGCTCTACCTCTCAAGGTTCGATCAGGTCATGCATTCTGCGGATTTTGGGCCCTACAATAATTTTCCCCCAAATCCCCGGCCTTCAAAATTCTCTGCGCAGCCCTGATTAAGCATGTTCATTAAACGCAACACTCCTGGGATACGATTATTCGTTGACAATACGTATTTTGTCATAAGGACTTAGCAAATTTATGTTTAGTCTCCAGGTTTTGTTCTTCGGAATATCGATGTGAAAGCAATGATTAGTGGTCAAATATAGTGACAGCTTAGCTGCATCAAAATCTATGGTTACCGTAAGCTCGTTACCTTGTTTTATCAGACCTACTAAACGATTGTCTCTCGTTTTTGAACCTTCCTTCCGTGTTCCCTGATAACCAGCGGAACCAATTTCCCATCCATATGCACCGGGCCATCTAAATGAATAGTTATCAGGTGGTACGACACCCGCCTCAACTATTCCAATAAATATCCAATGGTTGCTTTCAAACGACGCTAATCTTAATTTCAGATTCACAATTCCTTGTTGGTAAACATTTTCGCCAAGAACATATTGAAATGCCTTCGTTTTATCGTGAACTGCGACCGCCCCGTCTTCCTCGAGGTCAACCCTTGAGCTGTGCAAGTTAAATTTTTCGCGAAGGACAAACGCATCACTCAAGCCAAGATAATCGACCAATTTGCGGAACTTTTCGCCAAGATCATCAGGAACAATCGGTAGTGGTGGAGGACAACACGTCGCAATTTTCTTTGCCCTCAAATACTCCAAAATAAAAGCAAAACATCGCGGATCGTAATCAAAGCATATACAGCCATCGCGGTCAGGCTTGACGCAATCTTTCCAGCGACCACTAAACATTATAGCGAGCATGGAACCTTGAACGAGACAAAGAGTTGACTTGTGCGTTGTGAATTTTTGCCCGCCAACATTTAAATAAATTATATCATCGCTTTTGACAGCGACGGCTTGCATATGTTTCTCCTCTTTGTTTATTGATTTGACTTCCGCGTTTTTTTTGACGCGTTCGCCTTCGATAATTGCATTAAATTCATCCTTAAATCGCTTTGCAAGATCCTCAAATTTTGGTAAGAAATCGTCGCTGTTCATTATGTTCTCAACAGTCCGCAAAATAAAATTAACGAATTTCAGTTTGATTTAAACGGACCCAAGACAGCCATGTAGGTTTAAAAGATGCAACGTAATTTATTTAAGGAATTCCTAGTAGCTATAAGCACTTCTGGGAAGTGGCATGATGACAGGCGAGGTGATAAATATTAATCAATAAATTCCGCATGTATTCACATTTCCTGATTTATATTGTATCCCACGAAGTTAAAAACTTCTTGAACTTTGGATAACAATCAAATTTACCATTCCTATATTACGAAGCGATAAAAAAATTACTTGTATGACCTGTATACTCATAACTCATAAGTTGGCAAAGCATCGGACTAGTATACCGAAAGCCGTGGGTTCATATCCTGCCGTGGTCAAGTAGAATTTTCTGCTTGCCATGGCAGGCTGCCGCTCGGTGTTATTTTCTACTAAAATCCTTCTTTTCCCGAGTACCATTTACAAAATTATATATATATATATATATATACATCGTTATCATTAAGGTTCTCAATGTCAATATCTATACAAATATATTAATATCAATCACGTGACCATCTAACATGGGTTATTTTGTTCATTTTTCTCTTTTTCTTTATATTAGTATCAATATTGTTCGTCTAACTGTGGCATTTTAAGAAAAAGCAGTTTCTCATTGACTGCGATTTGCGAATTTTCCTGAGTAAACGGCGAGCGCTTTTGATGTAAAAGTTTAATAATACTATTAATTAGTAAATCGTTGCTGTTCATTATGTTCTCAACATGCAGTCCGCAAAATAACATTAACGAATTTCAGGGTTAAAAGACGCAACAAAATTTATTTAAGGAATTCCTAGTAGCTATAAGCACCTCTGGGAAGTGGCATGATGACAGGCGAGGTGAATTCCGCATGGATTTACATTTCCTGATTTATATTGTATCCCACGAAGTTCAAAAACTTCTTGAACTTTGGATAACAATCAAATTTACCATATATAGAGAACAGTACAACAGAATAACGAGATAATGGAGTAATTTCAAGTATTTAGCTAATCAATATTTTCAATATTTCAATCACGTGACCATCTAACATGGGTTATTTTGTTCACTTTTCTCTTTTTATAGTATTATTCTATGACAAAGTAACTAACATTAACCAAATAGCCCTCGGCACAAGCAAGCAATGCGAGGTTAATTCCAAGCGGGCATCTTGTATTCTTGTTATTTATGAGATAGCAAAGGCAGAGGCAAACAACTGCTCGGCGAGGCACCGACAAAATGCCGTATTTTTCGTGAATAGGCGAGTTTACCGTGCACTCACAGATCGAGATCGATGCTAGTTAGATGCTAGTGCTTCCTCTTGCTTCTCTAAAAACTTCAAATAAAGGTCGCATGAACTTGTTTTTTGCCAAAACACATCGTTTTCTCCATTACAGCTATTGTTTTGTTTCTAAATTTTAGGAAAAGATATAGATGAACGCTTTAAATTCCTTTCCCTGGGTTTTCTAGCTTTTATTTTAATTATATAAGATTGAAAAATTATCTCGCAAAAGTTCCTCTAAGCAAGCCTTTGCCCCCGAAGACGCCACATTGTTTAGTTTAGATATAATATTAATAGACGTATAATTTCGAGTGTAATGGACCACTTGCATAATAGACCAACTTTTGATTCAGGTGACAAAAAGGGAATTTCCTAATACAAAACTTAGTAAAATTGCCAAGTTTTGCTGTGAAATATTGTAAATTGCCGCAGATATAGCCATGCGAAGTTGGCGAATTTTGTATACTTTTGTATTACGGCCGGACGCGTGTAACTAAATTAGTTACACGCTTCCAGCCGTAGTAAAAAAGTATACAAAATTGGCAACTTCGGATGGCTATATCTTCCGTACTACTTTACATTTTGCAACCAAACTTGGCAATTTTACTAATTTTGGTATGTTCTTTTTAGCTGTTGTGATATATTTCCTGCTTGTCACCTAGATCTGAAGTTGGTCTATTATGCAAGTGGTCCATTAGATCTTCGCTGGAACTGATGTAACCTACGAATTTAAAGTGAAGGGCATAAGTACCTGGGAGGATATCTTGGATCGGATGACGGAAAAGATAATTATATTAGTTCTTTAATTAGTTAATGGTGCCAGAAACTTCACGTTTTGAGTGAAATTGCCAAATTCCAACCCCATTTCGCTTCCAGCTCGTATGGCAGGTCTTGGTATTCCGATCTTTAATGACATCTGTCATGAAGAACTTCACAGCCATCTGTCATGTTCTCTCAAGTAGAATCATCCACCAGAATGGTACACCATCAGAAGAACATGGAGATTCCATCCACGATCTTCGTCGTGAGATTGCAAAACATCGTCAAACTAGGAACTCGTTGCTGCTAGAGAATTTGAGATCGAGCCTGAGTGAAGAGCAGATTCGAGAAAATGACCTCGCCCAGTTGAAAAGATCCTCAGCTTGGCTAACAGCTCTGCCACTTGCTGATGGGGGCTACATCTTGACCAAGCGTGAGTTCTTCGATGCAAAGTCTACATGCGTTATCGATTGCCTTCCATCTTTCTGCGCCTGTGGAAAATCATTCACGGTCGATCATGCTGTCGAAGATGCTGCCTCCAAACTGTAGTCCTCGACAAGTCACTCACGTTTAGGTTCGAAATATATTTATTGAATCACATAAACTTCTCAAGTCACTAGCGCACGGCTATCGCTTCACAATGCCCCTCCCAATTCTCTCTCACTAACTAATATGTGGACCATAACGAGGCTATTACGTCATCCCTGTCAACTAACTTCCTGATTACAACTAACTTATAAACTATAATGTATTAATGAAATATTAGATCCTCTAACTAGATACCAGTCTCCAACATCATGCCCTGTCGTGCCTGAAAGGAGGCTGTTATCGATGACGTTGCTTACCATGTTTCAATTGAACCCGCCCTTGCTCTTTTGACTGGCGAGGTTCTTCCATCCAGCGCTAATTGCTAACTGCTAACTGCTAACTCAGCCGATGAGGCCAGAGTGGAGATTGCTACCAGAGGTTTCTGGCCGAGATGTGAAAAGGCATTTTTTGATGTAAGGGTGTTTAACCTAAACGCCTCAACACATCGACGCCAGACATTGAGCAGCTCATTGAAAGCCAACGAACGGGAAAGGAAGCGAACTAACGACCAATGGATTGTAGAAGTCGAGCATGGCTCCTTCACACCAGTCGTCTTCAGCGCCTTTGGCGGATGCGGAAGAGAGATTCAACATTTTCTCTCCTTCCTGGGTGCAAAGCTTGCTGACAAGAAGAATCAGTCTTCATCTATGGTGATTAGCTGGTTACGTCGAAAGATCGCCTTTGCTTTGCTTAGAGCTCGTGTGGTGTGTGTTTGTGGCAGTCGAAGTCACATTACTTAATGACATCACTTTGTCGTGATGGAACTCGAACATTAGGGAGTCTAGTTAAGTTGTTTTTGTAAATAATCTGTAGAACTGTTATACTTAGTTTTAATGCGGTTAGATTATTGTAAATTTCCTAGTACTAATAAGCGTATATCTATTTTGAGTGCAATTACAGATTAACAAGCACGAGTGAGTTTTTAAAGGCTGCAAAATAGCGCGAGGCATGCAGCGAGCGGTATTTGCCGTCCGTTTAAAAACTCACGAGCGTGTGTTTATCCGTAATTGCATGAGAATTTATACTATTTAACAATTAGACAACGAGTCTGAGTTGTCTATGAGCGAATAGTCAACGAAGGCGAAGCCTGAGTTGACTATTCGCTCATAGACAACGAAGGAGAGTTGTCTAATTGTTTTAGTATACACCCTGTACCTAGATATATTAATTTCGAGAAAATAATCGATACACCGCAATTACACCGAAAAATAATTCAATTTTATACGGTCGCGCGAGCGAAATTTTTCCCAAGCGTGCACCATCACGAATAGACAATGGTTGAGTAGCCAATCAGAATGTAGGATTTGTAATAGACGATAGTCCGGTGTATACTAATACGTATTAATTAATGTTATGCAAGGAAATCGTCGAGACAACAAATTAATCATGCATCTCATCCATTATATGTCCTTGAACATTTTTTTTCGATTTTAATTAGTTTAACATTCAAAATATATATTTTTTACTTCGAAAAAGCTTGCCGTTTGCTCAGAAAAAATCGCAAATCGCAGTTAATGAGAAACTCCTTTTATGTCATTTGACTCTCACAACAACATCACACTTGCAAAATAAAATCCCTCGCACCGGCCGCTCGTGCACGCGCGCTTAGAGGAGCTTTCATCGAAAGTCTTTTCTCCACAGTCATCATAAATTGTCCTGATATATTTTATATATTTAAACAACTTTCTGTTTTGGCTAGAAAACTCGCAAAACATAACCAGCGCTTTTGGCAATTATATACCAGTGGGGGTTGAAAATCACTAACAGTGCGATTTGTCCGCGAGTGTGCATGAGCACAATTTAATTTGTTTCTGATTTTTTTCCAGGAGTTGACAATAAATTGTGCACATGCAAGTATATAAATACTTTTTATACAAGTCATATTTGTTTTCAAACAAAGAATAATGAGGTCGTTTAATACGTAAACTGATTGCGCACAACACCCCGGATAAGTCTGTCACAGACGCAAATTTCGCGCAGTTTCATATTCATTTTGATATTCGCGTTAAAATCACGCTGCTCGCGATAAAATGTTTATTTTGTTTCATGCAATAAGCTTTTCAATCAAAGTCATTCTTGTAGAGTATATGACGCATTCGAAAAATGTATTTTGAAGTTATTTCGCCAAAACACGAAGACCGCGGAAAACTTAAAAATTCAACGAGACTTACCTTAAGTTGAAGTTGGATTAAAATTCTACAAGTCATCAGCCAGGGAGTGAAAGAGTTGTACGAATTAATACGAGATAGTGCCGACAACTCACGGAGAACCAAACTTCATAGCTACCCTAATTTTTGCTCCATGCTGAGTGATAAGAGTTGTGGGTTGGGTCACAGTTATTTTATGGGAGGGCGTACAACTCTTTCACTCCCTGGCTGATGACTTGTAGAATTTTAATCCAACTTCAACTTAAGGTAAGTCTCGTTGAATTTTTAAATTCTACTACGTCATCAGCCTACGGTCGTTACAGAGTTGTACGAATTAATACAAGATTTCACAGCTAGCACGGAGCAAAATTTCGTATAAAGTAACGAGACACAAACGGTAAAAACATTCATCAATTATGTAATTACAATGTAGGATATATGTCTCAATTTTCTAGTTTACAGACTCCAGCAAGGCTGAGCCAAAATTAAATGCAGGTTTCTCTAACTGTTTATGGTAAAACGTTTGAAAAGTATGTTCATTTGACCAACCGACAGATTTCAATATGGAGGTGATGTCAATGTTATTGGCTACTAGATGGGAGGTTGATGCTGCTCTAGTACTATGTGTTTTAAACTTGTCAGTATCTACACCAGCACTGTTCAGAAATTGCTTGCACCAGCGAGAAATGGTTTCCTTTGTTACTGCACCATGAGGTTTCTGAAGACTAATAAGTAGCTGTTTACATTCTGGTGTACGGAGCTGAGCTGTTCGTTTTAAATATTCATTCAGGTGTTTAACCACACAAAGCTTTCCTTCTCTAGCGTAGCTGTTGAAAATAATTGGCTCAAGATGTGTACCAGGTCTGCTCTGTTTTACATGGTTAGAAATATAAAATTTACACTGTGTTTCACTAAGTTTCATGTTTTCAATCGATAGCATGTGAATAGTTTGACATCTTTGGCCACTTAACATTAACAATAAAAAAGTAAGTTGATGAGTAAGTTCCTTGAGAGTCATACTTTCTAACTCTGGTTTCGTACGAATAAAATTGAATACAGGGTTTATATCCCATATATCAGAATAACGTGGTAAACTTGGTTTTAGCTCAAAGATACCCTTCATGAACCGTTTTACTAACGGTTGTTGCCCAAATGGGGGTTCAGTTTGTAAGAGAGAGGATAAAGCACTTCTAGCAGTGTTAACAGAACTATAGGAATAACCCAAATCATATAGATTGGCAAGAAAATCTATTGCAGTTGGTATTGGGGCAGTAAGCGGGTTGCAAAACTTGTCTGTACACCATTTTATCCACTTAGTAAGGTATGTCTGGTATTGAACTTTGGTACCCTTCCTCCATGAAGCCATAATTACATTTACTGCAGACGAGGATAGACCTATGGATTCCACCTGTGTCCGGACACAAGACATATTTTTAGTTCCAGTTTCTGATGAAGTGGGTGGATTTCCGTCGGCCGGGACGGTAGGACAAGTGTTTGTTTGGAAGGTGGCAGAAGAATAGGTTGTTTGACAAGGACTTGTTCTAGGAGGGGAAACCAGGGTTGTGTTGCCCAATTGGGGACAACCAATATACCTTCTGCCTTCTCCTGAATGATCTTCTGCAACACCTGTAAAATGCAGCTGAAAGGAGGAAAACAATAAACGTTGGTGCTGTTCCATGATATGGAAAATGCATCAATGTGTAATGCACCTGGGTCAGGTTTGTAGGAGCAATATTTTGCAAATTGTTTATTTAACCTGGATGCAAACAAGTCAATATCTGGTTTGAAACCTAGCTTGGACAATGCATCATGTAAAAGGGGTGGCTGTAGCATCCATTCTGCACCTGTATACACACGGCGGGATTCTGCATCAGCTATAACATTAAGGCTGCCTGGTACATGTGCAGCAGTTAACCAAATTGCATTGTTGATACAGAACTCCCAAATTGCAACAACAATGTCATTGCCAGCCTCTGTATGGCTCGAGCCCATTTTATTAATCATATAAACAGCTGCACTGTTATCAATCATAACTTTAACATGTTTATGACT
Source organism: Dendronephthya gigantea (assembly GCF_004324835.1). Classification (NCBI taxonomy): domain Eukaryota; kingdom Metazoa; phylum Cnidaria; class Anthozoa; order Malacalcyonacea; family Nephtheidae; genus Dendronephthya; species Dendronephthya gigantea. Next base: position 3,262,945 of record NW_021163014.1, read on the forward strand.
AAGTTCGCTCTAAAAAGATTCTAAGGCAAGTAAGGCAGCTTTTAATTCAAGGATATTAATATGGGATGCTGCCTCTGTACCTGACCAGTTCCCACCTGTCTTCTGAGAACCAAAGGCTGCACCCCAACCTTTCAATGAGGCATCCGAATATATAATTTCATCGATTTTAATAGCTTGTGTTATATGACCAAAACTTTTGTCAAGGTGGTTGTACCACCATTCCATTTCGTGTATACCTTTAGTTGATATACTCATAAATTTATCAAAGTTACCCTTACTGACTTTTAGAGCATTTGTCTTATCTCTATCAAGATTTCTGTAATAAAGTGCACCATGATGCACAGCTGGCAGACTAGCTACCATGTGACCTATAATTTTTGCCATAGCCCGAATTTTGATCTTTTGTGGTGAAGCCAAAGCTTCCTTGATAAGGTCTTTTAATTTTTCAATTTTTTCTTTTGTCAGAGTAATAGTCATAGTCTTAGAATTAATGGTAAATCCCAAGAATGTTAAGCTCTGGCTTGGAATGAAAACTGACTTATCAGGGTGTACAACAAACCCGAGACGTTCCAGTAGTTTCATGGTCTCAACAATGGTATGCATGCATGCAGCATAGGATGTGCCCTGCAAATATAAGTCGTCAATATAGGCAATAATAATATGGCCATTGAATCTAAGCCAGGCCAATGGTGGTTTTAAAAGTTTTGTAAACTTCCTTGGACAAGTGGATAAACCATTCGGAAAAACTGTGAACTTGAACAGTGTATTGCCATAGCAAAACTTTAGAAATTTTTGGTGTTCTTGGTCTACTCGCACACTATAGTAAGCATCTTTTAGGTCAATAGAGGCCATCCAGCAATTTTTTGAAACAAGTTTTAAGACAGTATGGATATTATCCATTTTAAAATGAGCATTAGCCACAAATGAGTTTAACTTCTTTAAATTTAGAATAAGGCGTATCTTATTATTTGGTTTTGGTACAGAAAAAATTGGTGAAATAAATTCACCTGGTACATGTTCCGCACTGGGCAATTACCCTTTTTTGAATAAGAGATTGTATCTCTTGATTAACAAGATTGTCATGAGCGTTACTAATTGGATTGTGGGGATATGATAATTGGGCAGGTGGCCCATTAAAAAAGTCTATTTTTGCGCCTGACACAGTTTGTAGGATTTCTGGATCGGATGTTAGCTCTGCCCATTGCTTGTAATGCAGTGAAATTTGTCCTGCCTGAAAAGATTTTGCTTTAGCCTGGAGTGATGGAATTAGTTTATCATGTACATAAGAAGGAATTTGGTCTACCTCTATACTCTCTAGTTCTTCTGAAATTTCTTTTTGTACTGGGTTATGTATGGTGCTGGTCTCCGGGGAGGATACGGTTTCCTCCCCCGCTGGGATAAAAAACGTGGCTGGCTATGGCTTTGTGTATTACCACTGTTATACTGTGAGGAAGAACCATTGTTGGTATTGAAACGGTGAACATTGTTGTTATTAAAACGGTTGTTAGATACAGTGACACTTTGCATGACTTTACTTGTATTTTTAATTTTTTGTGCTGTGGCAGGTAAATCAGTGCCAAACAGAAGGCTTTCAACCTTATTATCTCTAGAGCAAGCTTGTTTAAAATCATTGTGAAGAAATGGTTTTATCGAATCTCTGCGTTTAAAAGATAGCTCCTTAGAAACATGTCCAATGAGTGCAGTGGCATCTACCAATTTTGAAACAACCATTTTTAGGTCTGTTTGCCTTTTCATTTCATGACTTTGCATGATATCATTCAAAGAGCTCATTATAGCCGAAACACTGGTCTGTAATGTATCTTGCAGGTTGGCAAGTTTAATATCTTTTTTCCTGGTATACCCTGGCATTTTATACCATATTTCTGGGTTTACCTTTGGCACATATAGTTGCTCACAATTTTGAGGTCTTGGATGTTTTTGTAGGATATTTTTCAATTTTCCAGGCTCTAGTTCTACAATAAAATTTTTGTCTGTAATTTTTGCGAGTTTTTCGCTTATTGCTGGACCTTTATCGGTAGTTTCGAAAAGATCTTGCGAAATCGAACTCAAAAGATCATCTTCGTTATCTAAGTCGGAAATTTCGGCTTCACCCTCGCCGCCATCATGATCATATTCGCCTTCAGAGCCACCGAAAAGACTTAAAACATCGTCATTAATGGCATTTTGTGTATTGACATTGTGGTCATTTTCATTACTTTGTTGCCCTGACTTAGGGGCGCGTTTTGCCCTCTTTGTGGCAGATTCATCCCCGTCTTCGACGGGTTCAATTTCAAGTGCCCTCTTTGGAGCGTGTTGTGAGCACGAGATCGAATTGCCTTCTATCGATTCAACGAGTCTCGAAATTAGTGCATTGGTCTTTTCAATGCCGTTTTGCATCGTAGACACCATCGAGGCCATGTATTGTTCATGTGGTGTTGCTGTATGAATAGGCTCGGAGGCCTCAGCACTTTGGATTTCATCAAGCGAAGCGGTCTCATTGACCGACATGTTGTACAGATTTTCGCTTGAGTAATTCCTAAAGAAAAGGAACACAAAACAACAAAATACACTAATACTCAGCTGAAATGTTGACCAAAGGAATATATGCGTCGTTCAAAAACACTTCTTTCTTTCGGATGATCAAAAAACCAGCAAGGATGCGCGTTTTATTAAAATTTTTTCCCCGATCAGAATTTTACGAGTCTAGTCTCCGCGGGAAGCATGGCACAATTGGTTCTCCGTGAGTTGTCGGCACTATCTCGTATTAATTCGTACAACTCTGTAACGACCGTAGGCTGATGACGTAGTAGAATTCGCAGAAGCTGAATGACTTGCGGTTTGTGATCAGTGAAATACTTTTCGCTATTTCTCTTAAACTGGGAACGATATATCTTCCATACTGAATGTCATTGAGTATATGGATATAATTGTATTATTGAACTTTTACTTCGACAAAGCTTGCCGTTCACCTCAGAAAAATTCGATGAAATCGCAGTTAATGAGAAACGGTTTTTGTCATTTGACTCTAACAAGGTTCAACGAGTTGAAGTGTGAGACGCTGACCATCTCCAGGAAGAGAACTCCAGTGCGCCTTGGTTATAAAGTAGGTAGCCATGTAATAAAATTCACCACCAGCCAGAACGATCTTCGTGTCCTGGTGACGTTTGACCTGAAGTGGAATCTGCATATACATCGGCAGCGGTTGGAAAGGCTTACAGGATGCTGGGTCTGTTGAAAAGAAATACACATACCTTTAGTGAAGAATCCAAAAGATTGCTTTACTTGACTTTTGTGCGTCCTCACATCGACTACGCTAGTGAAGTATGGTCTGGAAAGGGTATACACCAGATGAGGAACATTTAAGGAGTTCAACGCCGGGCTACCTCTTACATATCCTCAGGACACCAAGGTTTTCTGCCCCTTACGTTTGATTGGAACAAACTTACTTCCAATCTCCTATTGGCATGAAATCAAATGTTTCTTCACGCATGTACCCATGGAAAATACAACATTGATCTCTACCGCTCTTGCTACTCTTCTAGTAAACAACCTCAGAAATTCCTGTCCGCTTAATCTCCAAGTTCCCCGATCTAGAACCAAATTTTTCCAAAATAGTTACCTCATTCGCTCTGCAAGACTCTGCAATAGCTTACCAAATTACCTGAAGCAAGTTCCTGTATATAACTCGTTCAAAAGAATGCTTAAGTCCACCTACAATACCGCTCTCCAAGACATTGGCGCTCTATATGTTTACGTTGCAACTCATTAAGATCTTTCTTTCGTGTGTGAGGTGTTTCACATGCGGTTTTGCGAAGATTATATAGCAACTTTTAACTGTCTAAATCGTTGTTTGGGGGAATTGAAGGTCGATTTTGCTTGGAGGGTCAGGAAAGTATGGAAATACAAAGTATGATGTGTATCACACACTTCATATTACCGACGGGATTTCGCCTAGAACTATATACAATCTGTACATGCCGCCATAAATGCGGTTTCACCTACTTGTATTGAATATTTCTTTGTTGATTAAAATAAATTGCACAAACTATTTATTAACCCTCTCACGATGTTTCTAACCTCTGCTGTATTAAAATTTAAAACACTTACTGAATATATTTCAATGTTACAACAAGACGCCAATTCTGGCGGTTACTGCGTCGCGCCAATCGTTGCATGCAACTGTGCCCCATTTCCTGTCAATATTTATTCCTTTAGGCTTTAGAAAAATGTTTCTTTCCTAGGTTTTCTAGTAAATAGAGCACTTCGTACAGAATATACGGGTAAAACTGCATTATTGGTGCTAGGCATATGTAGCTAACGATATACGTGAATAAGGCTGAGTTTGGAATCATGTACTCTGGAAATCAGTTTGTACTGAAATTCAATAGGATCGGTCTGGCCGTTTTTACCCTTGAAAGGAAAGTGCGGTTTGATTGAAAAATGGCATAGAATGGCATACAAGGCTTTCATAGCATACAAGGCTTTCATGATTCATGTGATCGTTGTCGTTAAACCCGTTTTAGTGTAGGTTTACCATGATCAGTGTGTGCTAGTGTATGCAGAATGAGCATATCAAACAAGACAAGTCGAGAATCCAGCATTATGATTACCTGTACGTATTTTCTCGAACGACAGACGTCTAGATTTCCTGCGCTATCGGCCATGCACAGCGACTCGTGTACGTGTTATTTTATATGACGTGTATCGTGCATGCAGTTTCCTGCTTTTGGTTCGCACGACCCGAGTTCGAATCCCGGCGACAACAAACTTTTTCCATTTTTTTTGTTTTAGTAAAATATTTCTTTAGTGGGGGTTACAAGGCTTAGATTGCTATTTGAAGTGTGTTTAGCACGAAAATATTTCGATACGAAATCAAACAAGTTCAAAATACGAGTATCTTAGTTGGCCTGCGCGGCCAGGTAGACCGGGTCGAAAACGTAAAAAACACAAAAAAACCCGACGGCAATTTAAGACTGCGTTCGCGCAGTGCGCGACGCAGTAATAAACCAAGTTGCAAATTTGTCGACTACAAAACACGAACTACAATGTTTACATAGGGTCAAATTACCTACGGGAGCTCGCAAAGAACTAAACACTTTGTATATATGCCGCCGCGTTAATGCGGTTTCACCTACTGGAAGATTTTTTTCCTTAGTCGATGCGCATAAACTGCGCAAACCATAAAAATTACAGTTCTCTCACGATGTTTCTGGGTTTGAATTAAAGGAATAAATTAGAGTCATATATCGTGGGATCTCAGTCAAGTGGGATAAAAATTTTCCATATAAAAACGGGATAAAAACAACCGCACTTTTCGATCACACACGCTTGCTTGGCAAAGGTGGGATAATAAGTGGGAAATAGGCAGGATGAATTGCATATGAAACGACTATCAAACTCACCTCAGCAAGCCGAGCTGTCCCGGCTAACCGGGCTATCCCGCCCAATATGAACAGGCCCATAGATTGATTTCCTTCATCGATTTGCATAAACTACGTACACTAACATTAAAATGCTCTCACAATGCTTTCATACCTAAACTAAGAGTAAATCAAATTGTATAAATTTAATAGTGGAGTATATGTACCGAAAATCGCCATTTTCGCTGCAGTTTTGCCTTTCATAACTGAATATATCAAAAACAACGCAACGGGAGTTAATCACTATCCAAAAACAAACCGCCATACTTAACTTGGTTCGACCTCGTCCAGTTCAAAGTGATTTTCGGTTTGTTGAATTTTATTAAGCTTAAAAGTTCAAGAGTACAAAAGCGTCAAACGAAACTTACAGTTATAAACCTAAATCTATAGATTAACGACCATATGAAGCGTATTTATGCTTCAGTGGTTACATTGTGTGTATGTGTGTTTACCTCCTTTTTATCTATTTAGGAGTCATTATTTTTACGATTACACCATGCAGGTCTCTGACTCTGTGGTCTGCGACGACCGGAACATCGACACTGCCAGCCTTCGCCGCCTCTGGAGCAGGAAGTTCGCAGGCAGTCTGAATACTGATAGCCACTGCAATCACAACGTTGTTTACAAGTCTGTGATGCCCCGGACTTTGACAGAGGAGCAAGTCGAAGGCATTCGAACCTTGAAGGGAAGCATTGGTCTTTGTTGGGCCACTGACCTTGGGCCAACGTAGCCATTACGACCACGCCAATTGCCATAATCATTGCCACTGAGATTTTCATCTTGAAAAATATCTGGAGGCAACAAAAAGAGATCATGATAAAATTATCGTAGTTTCCATTGAATTTTCTTTCATCAGAAAGAGGCTCGCGGCTGCTGTCTAATAGGCAATTGTCTACTGGTTCTGAAGCCCTGCATTGAACACAAAATAAGGAAATTGTTGCTCGCGTTGAATGTAAATATTCCCCAGACCTGTAATTTCCCCGCCCTTTCTTAAATTTTAAACGCCGTAAGATTAATTCAAAGGAATTTTAGAAGAGCCAGTGTCTATTGTACGTGCTGTAATGGATTAAACAACTTAATTTGAATTCATTGGAATCCGTATACTTTGAATTTATTCATTCATAAAAGTTATACATAAATTTAACGACATAAAACATTAAAGATATTCGTGAATCGTGATCCATAAAATCTAAAATACTTGATTTTACTGAAAGTGATTGATCGTTATATGAACGTTATCTGCAAGGCCTAGCGATTATGATTAAAGACGTAATAGTATTTATCGCACACCGTACGTACGTCTAGTAGGAGGCGATACGGCTATAGTATTTTCAATTCACGTAATGTATGCCCACCTCAAAATCTTTATCCTTTCGGTATAAAATTGTCTGTTTGAAGACGGTCGGTATACTTGTCTGTATCTCAAATTAAATGATTGGTTTCGTGTGTGCAAGCTTGTTTTGTAATCTAAGTTGTTGATCACGGTCTTTCGAAACCTGCATGCTTCCGCCTTCCGTTTCAGCACCGTACTTAATGCAATTGTATACGGGCCTGGATAATTGATGTCTGCATGCTAAATGGCAAAACCATGCAAGTAACTGCGAAAATTCTAATACATATAGTTCAAATATTTTAAGTAAAATCTTGCACTGTGCACATGTGATGCCGGGTGATGTATGGTGGAGATTTTCCCGTCCGGTAAGACAGGATTTATCGATGTTTTTGTTCAACGTCTGAGTGTTGTTATTGCAGATATGCTTGAATATTAAATTACGTTAAAAAATGCTGAACAATTTCCATGACAACTGGAGACAGTGTGGACTTAAGACATTGTGCAGTCCTGTTTACCTCGAAATCTCTGCAAGTCAATGCTATTTAATTTTAACGCGTATATATGCATGTCTTACAGTTAAACTTTTTAAAGTCTTCCATATTTGCATGGCAATGTAAACGAATGGGAAAAAGCGTAAAATATATATAGACTTCCGTAGGGCTTTAAAGAGGACGACTAGACTTTCAAATCGTATGTCTGGGAAAAACCTCACTTAAACGGGGTTTACGTCTTTACGTTGCGTGATACAATAAATGCAAATAAAGCAAATATACAATTTCGGTCAATGCAGCCCAGAACATTGGTGTCCGACTGTCCGTTAGAAAGGTTTGAACGGCTTGTGTCAACGGGAATGGTTGAGCTAATTTGTTTGTCGAAGTATGTTAATCATTATGCGTGGGTTTCCCATGCAGCCACATTCCCTTCCAACAAACAGAGTGTCGCTTGGGCGGCTTGTGGCCATGGATTGGACGTTATACCCTACTTTTATCAAATGTTTGTACTGTTTTATGAGAACGGGGAACGGCCAAAACAAGTTTTATATTCAGGAACTCCGGGTATTTTATCTAAAATTCGTGTATTTTATGACCTATTTCTTAATAATCGGAATAGCCCTATACAACTCTCCAGAACTCTCCTGTAGTTATTGGCAATTTAAGTGGGTTTAGTTGGCAGGTAGACTGCAACCGGAATATATCAAAACATTTTGATATTTGCCGATTAAAATCGGCTGATTAAAATCGTAGGGAAAAATCGTGTCGTATATATGGGCATGGCTTTAGGAATTACATTTAGTTCCATGGGTATACTTTTTCCATTCTCTCAAACATCAACTTAATTACCGTGACATTTTGATAGATTGAAACCAGCAGCAATTTGACGCATGGTGCGTTTTGAGGTTGCATATTTTAAAAGATATATATCTGCATGCAGACGAACGTCAAGGGGCGATTGCCAAAAAATTTAGATAGTACGAATTACTACGAAATCGATGACTAATAATTTGCTGGCGTTTACTCTTGTCGCGAAAGAAGATTCGGCAAGTTCCGTTTCAGCTCCGAATTCTAAAGTTATTGTTTTAACAATGCCGCGATGATAACATAATAATAATTGCGGCACTTGTTATAACTCTAAGCGCGATGTTATAATGATCATAGCCATGCATCATTTTTTTATTGATTGATTGCTTTATATTGTACACTGCATGTTATCGGAACATTCAAGCTTTAGTTACTTTATATAAAACTATCTTGTGGCTACATGTGCACGAGTTGCACGAAAATCAAACAGTTTATGCTATGCATGTATGGTCTTTTACTCTTTTACGGCGTTTATTAGCCTCAAGTTCTGACTCTGACACAGATTACGACATGACGGAATGCAGTTATAAGAAAAATTTGTAAGATTTGAGCAAGTTCGGGTAACAACGATTATTCAGATTATTCGTAGTTACTTTCATATATGAAGCACGATGCAAAGTTTTCTGAGACTTCGTCTAAAATTTCATTACCAGAAATCATGCAGGAGAATCTGTAATGTCTCATGATGCTGATGTCAGTGATGTGCATGTATGTTCCATATTAATTACTGCGTCGCGCACTGCGCGAACGCAGTCTTATAAATTGCCGTCGGTGTTTTGTTTTTTTTTTGTGTTTTTTACGTTTTCGACCCGGTCTTCCTGGCCGCGCAGGCCAACTAAGATACTCGTATTTTGAACTCGTTTGATTTCGTATGGAAATATTTTCGTGCTAAACAGACTTCAAATATTAATCTAAGCCTAGTGTTGTTGTCGCCGGGTTTCGAACTCGGGTCGTGCGAACCAAAAGTAGGAAACTGGATGCACGACACACGTCATATAAAATAACACGTACACGAGTCGCTGTGCATGGCCGATAGCGCAGGAAATATAGACGTCTGTCGTTCGAGAAAATACATACAGGTAATCTAATGCTGGATTCTCGTCTTGTTTTGTTTGATATGCTCACTCTGCATACACTAGCACACACTAATCATGGTAAACCTAAAACGGGTTTACAGACAACGATCACATGAATCATGAAAGCCATGAAAGCCTTGTATGCTTTGAAAGCCTTGTATGCCATTCTATGCCATTTTTCAATCAAACCGCACCTTCCTTTCAAGGGTAAAAACGGCCAGACCGATCCTATTGAATTTCAGTACAAAACTGATTCCCAGAGTACATGATTCCAAACTCAGCCTTATTCACGAATATCGTTAGCTATAGAAATGCCTAGCACCAATAATGCAGTTTTACCCCTATATTCTGTACGAAGTGCTCTATTTACTAGAAAACCTAAGAAAGAAACATTTTTCTAAAGGAATAAATATTGACAGGAAATGGAGCACAGTTGCATGCAACGATTGGCGCGACGCAGTAACCGCCAGAATTGGCGTCTTGTTGTAATCTGAATATCGTAAATAGTTATTTTATTAGGAACTTCACGAAAAAAGGGGAAAAAGTGCGTATATTGGTTTTCTTTATGTGGACTAACCGTCCAAATTGTCGAATACATTTACTCGGCAGATAATCCATGTGACGCATGATAAATTGTTATAACGACATTAAATATTTTTTTTAATTCACAATTAAATCTTTCTAAGTCAGGCCGGCGAACTTTGTATTACCTCTTTTTGGACTAAAAAAGACTGCGTTTCTTGGGTCCATCCATAATAATTATTGAAAAATTGACTAAAATTCAGAACAATTGGACTACAGCGATGATCGAGCAGATAGTTTCAGTTAAGATCGAGGCTCGTGAAAAAAAGTGATGAGACTTATGGGTTCGTCTCGCATATGTGACAAGAGGAATTACAACACGATTACGTGGAGCTTAGTTTGCTTACTTAGATGTGTTCAAAGGATATTATTTAGCGGCCATATGTATAATTTCTATGAAACTTTATATTATTATCGACAATATTATTATTAAACTCTAAATTGTCATATATCCATAATATTCTAAGAATGATGGGTCATTAAATGCAAATCAGAATGAACGGAAATCATTTCACGACTTCGACAAGAAAAATTACAACACAAATATACGTATACAGAGTGCAGCTTGTTTACTAACTTTGTTCAAAGGATATTATTTGGTAAATTTCGTGTTCGGTTTGTCGTACAAGGATTTCAGGATAAAATTATTAATTTTTGTAAACTAAACATTGATTTGTGGGCGGGGGATTGAGTGCAATGAAGATAGGAAAAAGCAAGTGTCTGAACGAGTGAGCGCTCTTGAGGTTTGACAGTGGCTTCCACCGCAGTCACAATACTCGTATTTACATAATTTTATTTACTGCACCATTTGCAGTTTCAATGAAAATCGATGCATTCATTTAACAGCGGGGTGTCACCTGTTGTAAAGTAAGTCAGTTATGTATTAGGAATGTCAGGAAAAAAGTGTGCATGGTCATTATTCATATTAATTAAATAAAATGTTTTAATAAAATAATACACGTAAGCATAGACATTGAACTAGAATCAGTGAATACTTGAGTGACCCTTCCTCCTCATCTCACGAGCAGTCGCAAAAGTGTATTGACCTTTATCATTATAGTAGGTCGGCATAATAATTGTATTCAACAAATATTCATTATACACATTTGTATAATTACCTTTATATTGCGTTATTAGCGAAGAAATTTAACTTATATTTCGCACCAAATATGACTTTCAATAGATTGCAAAATATTTATAAAATCCGAGAAAATTGATATTCTCGAGCGATGAACAATTATTCGACGGTATACGGATGTGCTAAAATTGATGTGAACAACCACATTAGCGTATTTTTTTGTCAGTTAGTATATATAAGTTATATAATATAAAAATATGATATATATTTCAATATATAAGAATAATTATTATAATCGCCCTTTATATTGCGCATGCTGTAGAGTAAAAACAATGGAGTTGTGTAACCAAAAAAGACAAAAATTGCCTCGTTAGAAATTTGGACAATCCTGCAATCTCTGTCAATCATTGTTCAAGGGGATAAAAAGAATTCTCGTCACACGAGTAAATAATTATACACACATGCAGAAAGAATAGAGCAATAGTCTATTGTTACTCTATGATACCGAGTTCCTCTGTGGTAGCTTAAAAGTATTCAGTTAATTTTGTCCAGCTTAATATTGCGGTCAGTGCAGAAAAGCACACAAACAAAGAGTTTCGAAGCCACCACGCGCTCTCTCACCGCAGTCGGAAAAGACGTATTGAACTTTAGGTATCTAAGGTGACTGTAATGAACGGAGATGGCAAGCGTTTGAAAGAGAGTCAATACTTGAGACGTCGCCGCTTGACCGACCCCGGACGGGAAAATCATCTTGACTTTCGCTATCGGGGATATACCTAGCACTTAAAATTCATCAAAAACTTTTGCACAACATAATATATCAAATGAAATGTATCTCATTTAGACTGATTTATACTTTACCTTTTATACTTTATATATAAGTTCTTCTATGTCTTCTGTACAGATCAAAATCATCAAATGTGCATATATGTGAAATCTGTAATACCTTGGCCAGATGCAGGCTGCCGCTAGTGAATGTGTAAATCTATATTTCCGTTGCCGTTGATCATGGTGACCTTCCTTTTGTCCTATTGCCTAATGATACCCGAAAGCTTTGCGGTATTAAATTTTGCTGTAACAATTTACGTTGCGTGTCAACAAATCAAAAAGAAATATATCTGTTTATATATATATATATATATATATATATATATATATATATATATATATATATATATATATATATATATATATATATATATATATATATATATATATATATATAACGCGGGTCTGTATAGTGTAGCGAAGCCTGATGATTTTGCCCCGTTCTATTATTACACATACACGCTAGCATAATTATTAGCTTGTATTAATTTTGATGTTTGCGAACAGTTAATTTATTATGAGATGAAAAATTATAAGTGTGTAACAATCCTTCGATCTCAGTAAATCGTTGTTCAAGGGGATACTGAGAATTCTCGTCACTCGAGCTTCTTTAAGCAACATACATTATACTAGAAGTTACTATCGCAATTTAAATGCACAGAGAAAGAATAGAGCAATAGGCTGTTACTCTGTTATACTAATTTTGTCCAGTGCATATTGCGGTCTACGCGGAAAAGCACACATAAGAGTTTCGATGACGCTACGCGCTCAGTCGGAAAAGACGTATTGAACTTTAGGTATCTAAGATGACTGTAAAGATCCGAGAGGGCAAGTGGGTAAATACTTCAGACGTCGCCATTTGACGACCGCGAAGACGGGAAAATCATCTTAACTTTCGGTATCGGGGATAACACTTGAAACTTTTGCACAGCATAATTATATTAAATGAATGTATCTTATAGGTTATTTAGACTGATTTATAATTTACCTCTTACGATTTTTTTTGTGTGTTTTTTGTACCGATCAAACGTGCAATTTATGTGAAATCTCTAATACCTTAAGCCCCGTTTACACTACCCTCAATTTATGGGCACGCGCGGCTAAATGGAATACCCGTGTCCATTTTATCCGAGCAGGGCCTTTGTTTTAGTCTTGTCGTTCCATAAAATTTTAGCCCCGTTTTAACTACACTCAATTTATTGGCACGGCACGGCCAATTTGAGATTAATTTAAACATTTTATAAGTTCTGTAGCTTAATTCCCTCAAGTAAAAATTCGCGAACAGGTCATTCATTTGATTAAGAAAAGGTGATTTCAATTGGTTTGGTTTTTTTGGACCGACCCCGGTATAACAGATGACCATATTGATAGCGCATGGCTATAAATATGGCTACAAAAAAAGAAGAAAATTGCGAACAACGCAACAGAATGTAATTATTGCATGGTATCATCTGGGCACATGACAGAGATTATTAATGACTATAATAGCTTACTTACTTTACTGTTCATATATGTTTTGTACAGATCAACTTTGATAGCTGCGTTGTGTATTTTTAATTTGCATTTCTCATCACGGTGATATCATTATGATGAAATATATTTTAATGTAAGCATCTGTGTTAGCGTTGTAAACTGAGCACGGAGAAGACAGAAAAAACAGGCGCCAAAACGAGTGGCTTTAGTTTATAGACTCGCCATTCTTCCCACCTCAGTCAGAAAGTGCGTATATTGATTTTCTTTATGTGGACTAACCGTCCAAAATGTCGAATACATTTACTCGGTAGATAATCCATGTGACGCATGATAAATTGTTATAACGACATTATTTTTTTTTAAAATTTACAATTAAATCTTTCTAAGTCAGGCAAGCGAACTTTGTATTACCTCTTTTTAGAGTAAAAAAGACTAAGTTCGTTGGGTCCATCCATATTCCATAAGTATTGAAAAATTGATTAAAATTCAGAACAATTGGACTGCAGCGATGATAGGGCAGATAGTTTCGGTTAAGATCGAGGCTCGTGAAAAAAAGTGATGAGACTTATGGGTTCGTCTCGCATATGTGACAAGAGGAATTACAACACAAATACGTGGAGCTTAGTTTGTTTACTAACTTGTGTCCAAAGGATATTATTTAGCGGCTAAATATATACTTTCGATGAAACTTTATATTATTATGGACAATATTATTATTAAACACTAAATTGTTATATAGCATAATATTCTAAGAACGATGGGTCATTAAATGCAAATCAGAATGAACGGAAATCATTCCACGACTGCGACAAGAAAAATTACAACTCACAAAATACACGTATATAGAGTGCAGCTTGTTTACTAACCTTTTTCTAAAGGATATTATTTCGTAAATTTCGTGTTCGGTTTGTTGTACAAGGATTTGAAACTAAACATTGATTTGTGGGCGGGGAATTGAGTGCAATGAAGATAGGAAAAAGCAAGTGTCTGAACGAGTGAGCACTCGTGAGCTTTGATAGTGGCTTCCACCGCAGTCACAATACTCGTATTTTCATAATTTTATTTACTGCAGCCATGCAGTTTCGATGAAAATCCATTCATTTAACAGCGGGTTGTCACCTGTTGTGAAGTAAGTTAGTATTATATTGATTTTAGGAACGTCAGGAAAAAAAGTGTGCATGGGCATTATTCATATTAATTAAATAATATGTTTTAATAAGATAATAAGTATAGAGATTGAACGAGATATCAGTGAATGGTCTAGAGTGACCATTCCTCCTCATTGCTTGAGCAATCGCTAAAGTTTATTGATAATTGATCTTTATCATTATAGCAGGTCGGCATAGTAATTGTATTCAACCAACAATACATTATACACATTTGTATAACTTACTTTATATTGCGTTATTAGCGAAGAAATTTAATTAGTATTTCACCAAATATGACTTTCAAATAGATTGGACAATATTTATAGAATCCGGAAAAATTCATATTCTCGAGCGGTGAACAATTATTCGACGTTATAGCTGTGCTGTAATTGATGTGAACAACTTCTCTTGCATAAGCGTATTTTCATTTCTGTCTGTGAGTAGATATAAGTTACATACCATAAAAATATGATATATTTATTAATATAATATTAGAATAATTTTTATAACCACCCCTTATATTGCTGTAGAATAAATACAATGGAATTATGTAACCAAATAAAAACAAAAAACGCCTCGTTAGAAATTCGGACAGTCGTGCGATCTCTGTCGATCGTTGTTCAGGGGTATACGAAGAATTCTCGTCACACGAGCTTTTTTTAAGCAACATGCACACATTATACAATATACGAGTTCATTAGTATCGCAATGTAAATAATTATACACACATGCAGGAAGAATAGAGCAATAGTCTATTGTTACTCTCTGATACCAAGTTCTTCTGTGCTAACTTAAAAGTATTTTAATTTTGTCCAGCTTAATATTGCGGTCTGTGCAGAAAAGAACACAAACAAAGAGTTTCGAAGCCTGCCACGCGCCCTCTCACCGCAGTCGGAAAAGACGTATTGAACTTTAGGTATCTAAGGTGACTGTAATGAACGGAGATGGCAAGTGTTTGAATTAAAGAGGGTCAATACTTGAAACTTCATCATTGACTTCTCTCTCATCAACTTCAAAATCATCTTGACTTTCGGTATCGGGGATACATAACACTTAAAATTCATCAACAATTTTTGCACGACATATATGAAATGAATATATCTCATTTAGACTGATTTAGACTGATTTGCCTTTCATAATCTATAAGTTCTTCTGTATCTTCTGTACAGATCAAATGTGCATATGTGACCTTCCACGGGAAAACATACGTTAACGCTATTTCGTTCGTTCGAAAATATCGTTCGTTATCCGTTCGTTTGCCGTTCAAACGCTTGAAGCGTTCGTTGAAACGATTTTCGAGATCGTTCATCGTTCGAAATTGCCCGTTCGAACGCTTAGGAAAAAACGTTTGAAAATTGGTCCAAAAGCGTTCAACCGTTTGATTTACCGTTCGTTGAAACGTTTGCCGGAATTTCGTTCAATCGCATTGGATTTGGTTCAACATATTAGATTAAACATTTGCAATGTTACAACTTTGTAGAAGAAGCGCAGAATGTGCTACACAGAAATACTCCCAGAAACGTATTCAGTTCTTTAGTAGAAGGCTTGTAAAGGAAATAGTGAGGTTATATCGTTTTAGCCTAATCGAATGCTATTTTGTGCGCTTTATGTTATGGTTTATGCTTAGCGTCATTGCATGCAGACATGAAGGCTATTAATACTCAGCGTATGCAATTATTCCATTAGCGTCAAATTTCACGTCGTAAGCTTTCTTTCAAAAATTTATCGTTTTTTGAATTCGGTAATGCACTAAATGGTTAGAATTTGTGCTTTACTATACTTCTGTAGCTTCCATAAGCCAAATTTCACCGCGCATCCAAACAACGTCGCAAGCCATATATTAGCATTACGAGCCATAATATGCCTTGGCAAGGTGCTAATTAAGTTGCATAATTGTCGGAAGTCTCTAAATGTATGTAAACAGACAAAACCAGATTTTAAAATGAATTGAGGGATTTTGCGTGTTACATTTTAATATCGTACTTGTAAACCATGTGTATATAGCTAATTTATTTACATGTGATAAACTTATATAGCTGGGCCTCCGTACGAAGCAGCTACTGATTAAAATCTATTCAAAATTAGGGACCGCATCCTAGGACGGACATTTCAGCTTGAAATTCGTTGTCTTTAATGCAGTCTGACATGGCTACAAATTATACAACAATTGAAATACCCTAGCTAATATTTGAAGACATAAATACAGTGACATAACGCGCGTTCGGTAGGGTTACGACGAGAACTAAGGGATCCCAATTTATTGGGGGCCAGGATAGATAACGAAACATCATAGTATAAGCAAAACGTGATTTATGACAAACAGCGAATTAAGGGACCCCGCAGTACCAAGTATACCTCGAAACCCCATTTTCGACTCTGTTCGTTACGCCACTGCATGAATATCATAGCAATTTAAATATGTACGCGTGCATCTAGTCTAAAACTGGAGCCGGAGAAAAAATCCTCAGTGCCCCGCTTACAAAATCACTAGATCTAAGCCATCTGGCTCGATCGTCGCTGGCATGTTGAAAGGTGGCAATTGCATGAATATAACTTATGGCATAAATATAACTCATGCATTGTAAATATTTATTTAGACTCTTAATTCACAAAAAAATACTTCATATATATTGATATATGCACATTTCAGCACAATTCACTCCCCATGTATATTTTGGTTGTAATTTGATTTCTCTCGACTTGCTCCTCGAATCGGAAACGTGGAACGCGGAAAAGGCTCAAATCGTATAAATGCATGATAGAGACTGTATAAAAGTAATGAACTTATATCAATGATGTTCACTGTGTGACATTGTTTATTACAAAAAAATCCGTGTTTTGTGAGGTTGAGTTTTGCGCTATGTTTTAAAGTGCGTGCAGTCCTTCCTTGCCCACAACAAGCCCAAAGGGCAAATTGCCAAGCTAACGTTTACAAACATTTAAGTTTGACCTTTCAGATATTTTACTACATATATTTCGTTATATATAATTCATCAGAAAGGAGCATTGGAATTTATCTTGCTTGGACAACATATCAGCTGTTGGGCAACAGGAAAATTTTCACTAATTTTGATTTGGGCTCTCTAGATTAGAAATTACATTCCAGATATTAAATTGCAATTATGCATGGTCATTGCACTTTGAAGCCTGCCAGCTAGAGCGGCAAAATGAGCAAATTTGAAATGGCGGCTATCAACTGTTTATGCGTGCATGAGCGCGCGGGTAAAGATCTTTACCAATAATTTCGCGAAGACTGTCCCAAAAATTTGCTGGATATTAGCATCTATGGAGAAGTCAAGGCGTTTTAACGCGTGCATATATAAAGGTTAATACCAGGTATGAACACTAAATGAAACATTAGCTATGATATAAGGAAGGAAAGTCATGACTGGGCCACTTTTTTAGGCGCGCTTGCAATTATTTTCCTCCAAGCCTTGAAATCAGGCTTATCGATGAGATCATCAACAGAATTCGTATAACGGTTGTCTCGATATAAACTAAAGTTTTTTTTCCCTTGAGTGTATTTGCTTGGCTAAACTGTAGATCTCTATAGACCATGCATATATCGAAATATGACACGCATTCGAAGTAAGATTTCATATAGATGATCATGCAATTGTATATAACAAGACGTTCTCAATTGCATTTTACATGTTAACGCGATATATTTAATGCGCACTGCAATATAACCCTTTAGATTGCTTATCATGGCCGGTGGAATCAAGTTGGGCCACGATCATCCAATCATTCCGAATAAACATGACATGAAAGGTTGCCAGACCTTCAAAATGGCTTGGCTGAGGTTAGAAAAGTTGTTAGCTTGAGCCATGGTGGTTAATACAATTTATAGGATGCATTTACTTACATTGAAACAACAATTGTTTACAAACCTTGCTGACATTTTTCATAAAAAAAGGGTAGATGCTACCTCGAAATATATATAATTATATGATATAAAAAGATTTTGCCAGACAAAATGGATTAATGCTTTCATGCATGTCTTAATTAATCTTGATTAGTTAATTTTACTGTAAGCAGGAGGCACAAATTGTGTCACAAGTAGATGTCTCGAAGATGTTGAGGATCGTTTGTTTCTTAAAATGGTGAGTATAAACTCCCCTGTGCATGCATTTGGCATTGTCGTTTCTATATGGGCGGCAGCATTGCTATATGCTTTGCAGAAAAAATTATTTGCACTCTGTGATTTAAAAACCCGGTTTCTATATGGGCCGTCTGCTATTGCTATATGCTTTAGTGAAAATACTGTGCAATCTCTTCTTGCTGCCGGGGTTGAGTATTAAGTTGTTTTGCAGGGCGGAACTGAATTCGGACCTTCGGGATTGCGGATTGCCGCGGTGGTTTGAAATGAAGATTTCGAAAATTATCCCATTAATTTAATACGCGTTCTATTTCTTTAGGTCACTATTGTTAGGCTCATTCAGGTAGCATAGGTATTTACACAGTTAACTATGTACATGGTCGAATATTTGGGTGGAAATAAAATATTTCCTGATGAATATAGTGACCACCAAGAATTTGGTTACCTAATTTAATATCACAAGTATTAATTAGCGATATACTGGTTCATAAGTCATAACACATGCATATGTGATCGTATGGTCACAAAACATATCACTTATATGAAAAAATATGGCGGCAGAGATAGAAACATTGCAGCTTTAGCTTTGCGAAGAAAATATGGCGATGGTGCATGCAGTCGATAAAATAGATTATCAAATTTTAAAATATTCTTAAGGTATAATGATGCCCTTAATTGCTACTGACAGTACTGTGTATAGGCGACATTCCGCGACAAGCTTGACTGCAGCTAGAGGCTACTGGTGTTGCTGCACGGAACATATTGTGTGCACTAGGTAAATATCCAAGCTTATATTTTAAATATTTTATTACCGCCGCGCAATGCATTGCTGAAATTTAAATGTGGATTTTCACGTGTATAATTGGTTTGGATATTTAATGTAGTGGGCTATTTATATCAAATAGGTTTTGACAGCATGCAAGCAGACGTTACTACGCTGGTTCGCATACAAACGAACTTTGCGTATGCGATATTCTGTATTAATGTCTGGTTATCATCTGTAAACAACTTGATCCTTGCGCTAATTAATTTAATCGTTTGCGCGTCAAAGAGTATAAGCAATAGTGTACAATGGAATCTCTTGTGTTTAGTTTAACATAAAATATGTGGCCAGTATATAGCTGAAACTCAACCAAACTGAGACGGTGCATGACCGATGACATTGCCTATGATATTATTATCGAAGCCAGGCCATTTATGGCAATCTTCGTTTACTCTCGGTTTAGAGCCGTGTTAATAATAAAACGGATGCATGCATGATGTGTTTATATGTCCTTAACCACCCATACATATAGTTTGTCCGTGGAGAGATTTACAAAATCTGTAACGTTGTTGCAAATAAACACGCGCTGAATATTTTGATGGGTATAGTTGCAGATGATGCATTGATTAATTTGACATAATGATGATAATTTGTACTAATAACTGAAGGCTTTCTAACGATTAATAAACCCGAATTTTGATGCAAAATGCAAATGTGTATATGTATATAAAGTATAAAATAATGTGATTTAGGTAGTTTAGCTAATAAATTTAGTTAAACATTCAAATAAAGGCATAGCTATTTATATGTACACGCATCTTGCGCCAACACATGTTAGGTGTTTGAAAATATTTCCATATTTTAATTAGTCAATAATATCTTGCGTCAATCATACGCGCAACAGGCGTTCAGACTAATTCGTTAAAACCGTTCATAAACATAAATCGTTCAAACGGCTTCAGATTGAACGTTTATTTATCCGTTCGTATTCTCGACTTTAAACGTTCACATTTTTAGCTGAATTCGTCAAAACGTTTTTTGGGTTCGTTGAAACGTTATGACAGATCGTTCACTACCCGTTCGTTATCCGTTCGTTTTGCCGTTTCAACGAAATATCGTTAACGTACGTTTTCCCGTGGAAGGTCACATATATATGTGAAATTTGTAATACCTTGGCCACATGCAGGCTGCAGCTAGTGATTAAGTAAATCTACATTATTTCCGTTGCCGTTGATCATGGTGACCTTTCTTTTTGTCCTATTGCCTAATGATACCCGAAATCTTTGAGGTATTAAAGTTTAATGTAAAAATTTACGTTGCTTGTCAACAAAGCAAAAGAAATATATCTGTTTATATATATATAACGCGGGTCTGTATAGTGTAGCGAAGCCTGATGGTATTTTGTCCTGTTATATATTATATACGCTAGCATAATTATTAGCTTGTAGTAATTTTGATGTTTGCTGACTTTAATAACAATTAATTTATTTAGAGATTAATAATTATATAAGTGAATGAAATTTTAGGGCATGATGTTTATCGTTAATATGAAATTTTCCATACTAGCTATAATCATTTGGTAGGTAAAGGCTAGCTTATACGACGCATCTTCGTCGAATGCAATTCAAACAATAGATAAGGAAATGAAAATGAAGCTTAATGAGGTTCATCATCTCATTATCTATTGTTTGAGTGGCATTCGACGCGACCAAAATGCCACGTAAGTAACCTTGGTCTATAATAGTAAAATTCCGTTCTAATTCGCCCTAGCAAAAGCTTTTAAAAAATATTTTTTACAAAAAATCAAGGTTCCAGAATCTTTGGTATAGTGAAGACAGGAAAACCTACAAGAGAATTTCAACGCCGAGCCTTCTAACCGCAGTCGGAAAAGACAAATGGACCACCAACATAAATTTCGTGACAGTTGTGGAGGCGACAGTTATAATGATATACATAATAAAGTCGCCGAGAAATTATTTCATTAGCAATATTTTTAATTTAGATCCTGCATGCATGTATCCGACAAACAGACAGCCTCATTATAATATCCATTAACCCAATACTCACGTGGTCGTATACATCGACTATATAAATTTGGGTGAAAACAGTCTAAAATCATTCGCTTATTGAAGTTTCTCAGTGAAGTATCGAAATTTTCATCGTAAAGAAATTACAGATTGAGGTGAGCTGTTTACTTGAATGTATAAAATAAGAAAAAGTGTCCGATTTTTAGCACTTTTATAATAACTTGTTATATAATCACGTAATATAATAATAATAACGTTGTTGTAATGATGTTCAATAGTAAACTATTAAAAATTGTGAAGACTATTTTATTAATATATTTATAGTTTTATATTATATATAAACAACTTCGACTTCACCCTTTATTATATTTAGCAAAAATGAATTTTCGTCTCGGATTTTGTCTGATGCTGGTTCTCTTTGTGACTGCTTTCAGTGTTGAGGGTAGAGAAAAAGGTAACATCCTTGATTTTTGTTTTAGCATATAATAATTACTTTTTTTTACTTCTTCATTCTTTTTTTAATTCTACATATGGACTACAGTGATTTAAGCATTGGCGAACCACACAGCTATACTGCATGTTCATTTATATTAATCCCCGAGCGGGCGCGGAGCGCCCTGCGAGAGTACTAATTCCGCCGGGAGATTAATTACACCAGGAGATTTTGACAGAACATAGCGGAATCCAAAATTGCCCAAATTCTATGTCATGGACCATGGACGTTCAATGGTCATGGTACTTAAACGAGTGAAGACTGGTAATTAGCAACTTGCTGATTGGCCAACGTTTGTGTCTCAGTGATAAACGTCAGCGACTTAACTGTCATTTTGTAAACTATTTTTTTAAAAAAACGTTTCGAAAACACAATATGAAATGTGGAATTAAATAAGATTACATAAACCTGGGAAGATTTAAAATTACATTTTATGTCCTTGGTGCAGTATGTCGTTTTGCTCAGCTTGGCAAGGACATAACCGACTATTTATAGGGCTTTACATCATCGTTTTAACTTCAAAAAGAGTTTTGATATAACAAATATCACTTCAAAGCTTTTATAGAGTCGATTCGAATTCAATAATCGAAAAACAACATCCGACGTTTATTGCTTGGTTATTTATACTTTATACTTGTGCTTTTTTGATGTTTTGAAGGTTTAGCTATAGTGAAGAATTAACTCTAACTTAAACTGTGAAAGTCTAGAACTTCATGCAACGTAATGCAGCAGGAAAACGGGTGATTTCACTTCACCTTTTAATATGACTGTGTTTGTTTCCAAAAAATTTGAAACATCAGCTATCGGCTATACATTTAGGTCATTTCGAGATATTGAAGGTTTGGTCTAGCTATCTCAGGAAATATTTTGCCTCGTTTGAAATTGCGAGGGGTTGCTGCATGCTTGTATTTCTAGTTACCTTTTATCCTTTCACATTGGAAAAATACCAGAAATTCCAGGTCGTGAAAAATGAGATGAGTAAATGATTATAAAAACGAGATCATTAAAGAGAGTGAAAGTTAACTATCATTAAATGCAGTGTTTCATGTACTCTACTTACAAGCACTAGAAAATAATCTTATTATTGCATGTGCGCAACAATATACAACCACGCAGCATTCGATCGGAACGCAAATTACACGCAGTATTATAGTAAAAATCTTATTGTTGTGATGAAAATGTCTGCATGCTTTCCCATTTAGCGGTAAAAAAGGTCGAGATACGATGATTAATCACGATTTATCCTAGAGGATAATTTAAAAGGTCAACGAAGAAGTAACTACACCTTTTCTGTCGCCCTCCAGAACGCATTTAATTATTTCATTCCGACTTAATTTTTAAGGGCTGATTTTAATTTTGTGTAATGTGATATTACACCGTATAGGTGCCAACCGTATGTACCAGGGACCATGCCGCGCCGAGTGTATTCCTAATTTCTTGGATTGTCCAAGAGATATACCAGGACAATGTTTTCAAGGTTTTAAGTGCTGCTATTTGTAAGTATTAAAGTTTATTTAAAGAAACCGATAATAATAATTTCACGTTCCCAATTTTTAAAGCAGAACTCAAGTCAAGGATTTATTTTCATTTTAAATTTCGGTATTTTTCAAAATACGATGTGCTGTCTGAATATCTAAAGCTGGTTTTCTACTAGGTGGTATATTTTTCAACCGAACGAAATTTTTTGCTCGATTTTTTTTCAATTCTGAGAAATCGACCGTGACGGATCGAGCGAAAAATTCCATCTAGTGGGAAACCGACTTAACATGCATGCACTAATTAAATTGCGCTGCATGTGCAATCTTAGACAATTCTTACATTAGAGGGCCCTTAGCTAACTGAGAGTGTTTGACGATGCTTTGTCAAATAAAACTTATAAATATAATATGAAAATACGTTATTACAAAAAAATATATTTGATATTCAACAAAATCAAAATAATTTATGCTCCCATGGGATTGCAATTATTTGTAAGAAAATGAAGCTGGTTTTGAATTTTTAAACCTAGTTATGCCCTTCACTAAGAGATGAAATGATACTTGCAGCTGCAATGTTTTATTTCATCAGAACGATTAAAATGCAACAAATTTTAAGGAATGCTACCCAAAACTATTTATTCGAAGCACCTTTTCTATATCGATCGCCTTGGCCGCCGTGCCAATAGTCTGAAGTCAAAATATTTTCCAAGCATTTTGTTATATTTTGCCTTCATATATATACGAAAGATAATACAGTTTTGGATATAATGAAAAATTTGGTTGCAATAATTGCTCTTCCTAATTCTTTGTACTCTTGCTTTTTTTTAGTGGCTAGTCGCAACTGAAGCAGACGACAGTTAGTAGACTCAAAGGATAAAAAAGGGAAAATAAAAGTAGAATGAAAATTGGTTAAATAAAATATTTTGTTTAACAAAACGTTTGTTGTAATCATTATCATGCATTAAAATTATTTTGCATGAGCTTCGATGTATAATTTCAATCAACACGCGTACAACACATGGCCATGCAGAAATGCATGCAGGCATTGGTGTTATGCTAAGGTAATCCCCTTGCATGACTTTGGTGTGACGTTGGTGTGGCAGGCATTGGTGTTATGCTAAGGTAATCACCTTGCATGATGTGAGATCTTGCATGACGTGTTTGATATGAGTTGTAGCTATACGTCTTTGATACGTGTTGTATACATCTTTGATGAGTTGCATAGCTATATGCGTTTTTAATATTATGTGTTATATATGTCTTTGATATGTGTTGTATACCTCCAGCGCTGTAGAAGATTGAGGGGCGCTTGGCGCAGGGCCCCCCTTCTTAAATGCTTATACTATAATTTATTAAGCAAATTACAGAAAACGTGGCTACTTTTTATTAAGTAGAATTAAAATGAGATCCTTAATAAATCGATATCTTTTAGCACTCCTATATGTTCATTTTAGCTAGGTTCAAGTACTTCTATGCAGCGGGTCTTGTATCTGTTGCATGTGCATACAAGCGTAAAAAAGCACAAGTTGTAACAAGTCTGCAGCAGAGTTGCTACAAGTCTGTTCACAAGCTTGCGAAAAAGATTTGTTCGCACCGCTTGCTCCAATTTGTTTTAAGAAGTTGGGACAAGCTTTTAACAACTTCTAACATGTCAGATGGCATTATCAGACTTGTTATAAGATTGTTCTGACAAGTCTTATACGATATGATACAACAACATTGCTACGAACTTGACAGCAAAAGAATGTAGCAATATTGTCACATCATGTTTGTACCTGACTTGTTGGAACTGCCCTAAAACTAAGTATTATCATTAATTGATTCACAAATTTATTACAACTTACCTCTTGTCGAATAGAAAAGCAAAATTTTTACACTAGGTATATAACAATATCAGTTGAAAATTCGCCTCGGTTTTGTTTTGTTTTTGTTTTTGTTTTTTATTATTATTTTTTTTATTATTTTTCGTCGTCCAAGTCTGTAATGGCACGAAATATACTAGTATTTGAAATGTGTATGTGATTGCATTTATCTATTTCCCATGCAGTCTTGTTTCCCAAGAATTGTGGTGCACAGCTTTGGCTAATTTTCGGATGCGCGATTTGATTTCGCTCGCATGATACGGCAATTCCTCCAAAAGGAACAAATAAACCGCTCTTTTGATGCTGTTCGATTAAGTCTAGATTAAATTGGGGTAAAAATATATTTAATGCATGTAGATTCCGTGTATGGGCGCGTTGACACGTTGCAGTTTGCACAGGATTGAAAATTTAGGTGCAAGACAAAGTGAATGTATCATGCGGTTTATTTACACTTTTGAACAATTGAACTTCTATACTTTTTAAAGTACGATGTGCTTCTGAATTTCGCGACCGAACAACATTTAGGTTCGCAAGGCATCTAAATGAATATGAACTGTATTGTTTATGTTCAGAAGCTTTATATTGAAGACTGGCACGTGCGCGCCACGCCGGAGTTAACGCCAGAACAGGCGTCTTGTTACTCCGGCGTCAGCAACGGAGTTGAAAATTCGCCTCGGTTTTGTTTGGTTGCTTTTTTTTGTTTTTTTTAGTTTTTATGGCCGCTTCCTATGGAAGCCGCCATGATGTTGTCACCTCTTGGCTGGCTATATATATATATATCTATCGAGGAAGTTTGTTACATCACGCGTGTCATGAGGTACCACGCGTCGCGCGCGCTTATCTCGTGTGATTTCGATTTAATGCGGGCTGCCATTAGCGAAGAACTGCGAAGAGAAAAGTGCATAGACTTCGCTATTTGTGTTCTTCTACAGACTACCATTATACTCACAGAAAGCTTTCAATTGCTTTCTCGAGCATTTCATTGTGCCTGGGCTGACTCGTTTGTGGCCGGACACAAATACGTGTAGGAACACGTACTGCTTAACTAGACTCAAGCACTGCGTGCTTGTTTATCAATCAGACTCAAGCACTGCGTGCTTGTTTATCAATCAGACTCAAGCTTTGCTTGTTTATCAATCAGACTCAAGCTTTTGCTTGTTTATCAATCAGACTCAAGCACTGCGTGCTTGTTTATCAATCAGACTCAAGCTTTGCTTGTTTAATAAAGAACCCAAGCCATTGTGCTGGTTAAAAGAGACTCAAGCGTTTGCTTGTTTATTACTGAAACTCGCCAACGGTGAAATACTATTCAACAACAGACAAGCAAATACAACTTGAAGCCTTGAACTGATAAATTTAATATGGCCGTCTCACTTGAAATGTACAGGTCCAGAATTGGATCACATAATAGCTTCATCAAAGCAAAACAAGCATCGTCACGTCTTAAAGGTAAATTTTGGAATGATATGTTACTATTGTTTTATTTGAGTGTATTTTACTTGCCTTGCTTGAAAAGGCTTGTGAATAAATATGAAAGAAGCCAGGAAGTAAATACTTGGTTTGTTCAAATGATGTGCTATCATGCTTCTTTACTGCTAAAATTGTCAAATGATGTTGAAGAGAACCCAGGGCCTACAACTATACATGAGATTGTTAACCATAGTCAAACAGTTTTTGCTGATTATAGCCAAGGTGATGTGAGATTTGGCCAAAATGCTGGTAAACAATGTGTGGCCATGTCACTAACCTCTATTGTACACAACAGTATTCTTAGTGTAAACATTTGGGACACAGCCGTACTGAACATAATTTTACAAACTGGCAACAATCTTTATGGTTATATTAGTAATTCTGTCAACAAAGATTTATTGTTACTTACTGATGTACCTGAACATGTTTTCATTGATAATAAGACATATTCTTTACAATACTCTGAGTCATTTTGTGGTGCTCTGACAATGGTAGCCAACAGTGAGCCCTTTGTGACACTAGAACATGCTCTAAATCAAGTGTTTTCTAGTTCTTTACTAAATTATCAAACAGCATTGTTAACCATTGGTAGTAACACAGTGGCAATATTTAGACCATTTCCAGAAGTATTTAAAATTTTTGATTCTCATTCAAGAGATTTGTATGGATTGCCATGTCCATTTGGTAGTTGTGTATTAATTTCAGTTGAAGGATTACAAAATTTAGTCGACTACTTCAAATTGACTTCACACGTTCAAGGTGTTTTACCTTTTGAGATGAAAGGTGTTACATGTATGTTGCATAGTCAAATAGATTATGAACCTGTGGTTGCTGACAACTGTCAAACACCTAGTATGAAAAACAGCAGAAAAACACTAAATGCTTCTGAAAAAGAAATAACAAAAATATTGGCAGACAAAAAGAAGCGACAAGATAATGCTAGAAAGAAAAGACAAAATGAATCACCAGAACAAAAAGCAGAACGCCTGTCAAAACAGCGTGCATATGCTGCAGCAAAGCGTAAAAAAGAATCAGTAGCTGAAAGAGAAAATAGACTGTATAAGGTTCGAAATATCAAGGCAAATCAGTCGATTGAGGCCAGAGAAAAACGACTCATTAAACAACGAGAGTATGCAACAAGTATGATAACTAATGAATCTCCTGAGGCTAGAGAAAAACGACTCATTAAACTACGAGAGTATGAAACAAGAATGAGAACTAATGAATCTCCAGAGGCCAGAGAAAAACGACTCATTAAACTACGAGAGTATGCAACAAGTATGATAACTAATGAATCTCCAGAGGCCAGAGAAAAACGACTCATTAAACTACGAGAGTATGCAACAAGTATGATAACTAATGAATCTCCAGAGGCCAGAGAAAAACGACTCATTAAACTACGAGAGTATGCAACAAGTATGATAACTAATGAATCTCCAGAGGCCAGAGAAAAACGACTCATTAAACACCAAGAGTATGAAAGAAGTATGAGAACTAATGAATCTCCAGAAGCCAGAGAAAAACGACTCTGTAGGAAACGAGCATATGAAACTAATGTGAGAGCCAATGAATCGCCTGAAGACAACGAAAAACGGTTGCATGCTAAAAGAGAGCTGTACAAGAATCAAATGAATAACCAAACAATTGCCCAGTTAATTAATAATTTCCACAGTGCGGTAGCTGTGGGTCCACTTTATGTATGCTCTTCCTGTGACCAATTATGGTATAAACATGGTGTTTCACCAGCTGCAAAATTCCGATTGCAATATCCAAACATGACAATACACCTTCAAAATATTGTTAGTGTTGATAATACTGAATGGCTTTGTCACTCATGCAGTCAACATTTAAAAAAGGGGAAAATCCCCCCGTGTGCTATATCAAATGGAATGAAATTCACCGACAAACCTGAATTTTGGGATCTAAATGAACTTGAATGCAGGCTAATAGCCCCAAGACTGGCATTTCAAAAAATTATGCAAGCTCCAAGAGGAAAACAATTTAAGATAACTGGGAATGTTGTAAATGTCCCTGCGGATGTGACAACCACTGTAAATATGTTACCCAGGTTACCACAGCAAACTGACACTATTAAGGTGCAGCTTAAACGTAGACTGCAGTATAAAAGTTCAGCACTTTCATTAAATGTACGACCGAATAAGGTTCTTCAAGCAGCCTCTTGGCTAGCTAATACTAGTGATTTGTACAAAGAACAAGGAATAACCTTCGATGAAAACTGGGAGTACAATAATTTTAATCAGCCTGCAAGTGATGATGATCCTAATGAATCAACAAATGATAGTATAAAGTGCACTAATGCTAACAGTAAATCCTCATCAAATAATGATGACTGGAGTGAGGATGAGGCAGAAATACCTGCTGGTGTGACTGATAGTATGCTAACTGCTACAGATTTTGTGAGCGATAGTGAGAGACAGCACATCTACAATTTTGCCCCTGGAGAGGGCAGTAAACCACTCAGTGTATTTAGAGATCAATACTCTGAAGAATTAGCTTACCCTGGTATATTTCTTGGTAATAAAAGGCCAGATGATAAAAAAAGGCAAGTTAGTGCTTACTATAGTGAGATATGCAAATCAGAGTTAAGAAGGTCTGACCGCAGAGCTGCAATGTGTATAGAGAATATATTTTTTAAAGCAAAGAAAATGCAAATGAAAATATTGCTTGGTAAGTCACAAATAGCTCTTAGAAAATGTAAATTAAATGATCGGACAATAACTGCTGGTCAAATAAAAACACAAGGTGCAATTGAAAATTTAATCCGTTTTGATGAAGGATACAAATTCCTGAGAGCACTTAGGGGATCCCCACCATATTTTGAAAAAGCAAAGAAAGATCTATTTGCTATGATAAGGCAACTAGGACCAGCCTCCTTGTTTTGCAGTTTTTCATCAGCTGAAACAAAATGGATCCATTTGCTAAGAATACTTGGTAGACTAATTGACCATAAGGACTATACTGATGACGAGTTAGAAAACCTGAATTGGGAGGAAAAATGTAGGTTAATTCAAAGTGACCCCGTCACTTGTGCAAGGCATTTTGATTATCAGTTCAACACATTTTTAAGAGAATTTCTAATGAGTAATTCTGCTCCTATTGGAAAATTAAAGGATTGGTTCTACCGTGTAGAATACCAGCAACGAGGTTCACCTCACATTCATATGTTAATATGGCTTGAAGATGCACCAGTATTTGGTGTTGACAAAGATGAAGACGTTGTATCATTTATTGATAAAATCATATCATGTGAAAAACCAGAAAATGATGAAAATCTGCTTGAGCTTGTCAACAGACAAACACATAGACATTCGCATACTTGCAGGAAAAGATCAAAAAGTGTCTGTAGATTTAATTATCCACAACCACCAATGAGGACAACCCAGATACTACATCCACTGGATGATACCATCCCAGCAGAAATTTCCAAACAGGCCTGTGCACAGTGGAAAGATATCAACAAAAAACTTAATGATATGAAAGAGGGTGAAGACATTTCATTTGATCAATTGTTAACTACTTTAAATGTATCAGAAGCAAACTATATTCTTGCTATTAGATCATCAATCAATACTGCAACAATTTTTTTGAAGAGAAGCCCAAATGAATTAAGGGTCAACAATTACAACCCAGCTTGCTTAAAAGCATGGAGAGCTAACATGGATATCCAGTTTGTGCTAGATGTTTATGCTTGTGCAATGTACATTGTATCATACATTTCAAAAGCTCAAAAAGGAATGAGTGAACTACTGAGACGTGCATGTGCTGAGGCAAAGGAAGGAAATGCCACTATAAAACAGCAAGTGAGAGACATTGGGAATAAATTTTTAAACAGTGTAGAAATTAGTGCGCAAGAGGCTGTTTACCTTGTATTACAAATTCCAATGAGAAAGGCTTCTCGCTCTGTTGTGTTTGTAAACACATCACCTCCAAATGAAAGGGTTGAATTACTAAAACCAATAAGTGAAATTGAGCACATGCCTGATGATTCTGAAGAAATCCATTCTGGTGGTTTATTAAAACGATATGTTGAACGACCAGCAAGCCTTCAAAATGTTACTCTTGCAGACTGGGCTGCATGGTATGACAGCTGTGGCAAACAGCCATATAAACAAAGATCCGCTAAACCAGATATTGATCAACTTCCTCTTGAGTCAATAGAAAATGACACTAATGATGATGAGATATGTGATGAAATCGAGAGCCACACTGTAAGTAAGTCTGGTAAAAGCAACATAAAGAAGAGATCCAAGGCAAGGATTATAAGAAGTGTGTGGTTCAACAAGGATATTGACCCAGAAAAACATTATCGGGAACTGGTCATGTTGTTTACACCATGGAGAAATGAAGAAAGAGATTTAATAAAAAACTTTTCCTCTTATAAAGACCACTATATGGCTTGTTGTGAACAAATAACTGAACAGATGAAACAGTATGCAGTATGTGCAGAAAATCTTGATGAGATCCAACTTAATCTAAGAGAGAATGATGATGGTGAATATGATATAGTAGCACCAGTTACACAACATGCTGAGTTGCAAGATGAGAGTGATGGAAATACTGATTTACATCCTGATTTCTCAGGACGATATGACATGTCAGATGACCTGGGTATTCCATCAGCCCAGCAAAGCAATGAACCACTTGTATTAAATGAAATGCAAGATGATGAATACCGAACACTTGTTCAGCAATTAAACATAAAGTAAAAAGAATTTTTTTATCATGCATTGCATCTGATAAAAACTTCAGAGAAACCATTTTATGTCATTCTTAGTGGAGGTGCAGGTGTGGGAAAATCTCATCTCATTAAATCACTGTATCAAGCAGCTCTTAAATATTACAATTCACGTGCTGGTGAAGATTTTCATCAAACTAAGATTCTCCTGTTAGCTCCAACAGGCAAAGCTGCATATATTATCAAGGGTAACACAATACACAGTGCTCTGGCAATACCAGCCAGTCAATCACTTAGAAATTACAAGCCTTTAGATTCAAGTAGGCTAAACACATTGAGGTGCCAACTTGGCGGGGTTAAATTGATATTTATTGATGAAATATCAATGGTGGGCAACAACATGTTTACTGTTCAAATTAATAACCGTTTGAAAGATATAAAAGGTAGCAAAGAAGACTTTGGTGGTGTAAGCATCATAGCAATTGGTGACCTATTTCAACTGAAACCAGTTATGGATGGTTATATTTTCAAGGATATTACCAGTTCTGATTACAGCATATTAGCCCCAAATTTATGGAATAAATACTTCAGAATGTTTGAGCTTGGTGAAATTATGAGACAAAGGGGGAGCAAGGTTTTTGCTGAGATTTTGAATCGACTAAGAGAAGGTCAACATACAGGAAATGACATCTTAAAAATTAAAGAAAGATCTGTACAAAGTGAAAGTGAGTGTCCACCAGAGGCTCCTCGATTGTTCTTCCAAAACGCTTTGGTAGATGCATACAATACTAGAGCATATGATTCATCTCGTGGAAATAAATATACCATCACTGCACATGATAGTGTCATTGGAGCCCATTCTGCTGAACTTAGAGACAAGATTATGAGGCAGATCCCTTATGTTCCATTAAAAAATACCAAACAATTAGCAACAAATCTACGTATTGCTGAGGGTGGTAGAACAGAACTTGCTATGAACATCAGGACAGATGATGGTATGACAAATGGTGCCAGTAACATCGTTAAACTAGTTCAATTAAACCAACCAAATACACCTTCTGGAATTATCTGGGTGCTATTTGACCAGGATGATGTAGGTAGAAAAACCCGACAGGAAAACCGAGGTCTTTATACAAGACAGGCAGTGCAACCTACATGGACACCAATAAAACCAGTAACTACACAATTTCCTGTAGGTAGAACTAAATCTGCTCAAGTCGTCAGAAAACAATTCCCACTGCGACTAGCTGCTGCAAAAACAGTACATCGTTCCCAAGGAGATACACAAACACAAATTGTTGTCAATCTAAACACTAAACGAGCTGTTTCACATATTCACTATGTTGCACTTAGCCGAGTCACAACAATGGAAGGCTTATATGTTTCCGACCTGGGTGAGGATAAAATTGCTGTTGACAACAATGTAGTTACTGAAATGCAACAGCTTCGAACTGACAGAATGTTAGAGCTTTGTTTCACTCCACTTTACAACATGGATGACTCCAATTTCAATGTATGTTATTTAAATGCTCGATCACTTCATAAACATATTGATGATGTTCGAAATGACTTCAACTTATGTTCCAGTGACTTAGTAATATTTTCTGAGACAAGATTCTTGCCATGTGATCCTAATATGTACAATATTAGTGGTTTTTCTTCACTGTTTAGAAATGACTCAACAAACATAGTTGATAACAGACGACCATTTGGTGGAACAGCAGTTTACAGTAAAGTACCATTTGTACAAGGTTATCCATGCATAAATAATATTAATGGCGTTGAGTTGACAGTTGTCAAAGTGTCTAATCATAAAAATTATACTGTGATAGGGGTGTATCGTTCTCCACAAATTCCAATAAGACATTTGTATATAGCGTTAAATTACATTGTAACTGAATATGGTACTGATAACACAATAATCCTGGGCGATTTCAATGTTAACTGGATGGTTGAAGAACAAAGACAGTCTTTGTACCATCTCCTGATAGAAGACAATGGTTTCCAACAATTGGTAGCAAGCTTCACTACAGACTATAACACATTGATTGATCATGTGTATTTCAACATACATAATGATGCAGTTACATTTCGTTCTGGGGTGTTTGAGACATATTTTAGTGATCACAAAATTATCTGGATTAGTTTCAAACACTGAGCAGATATAAAACTTTAAGGCACATATTCGTGTGGTAAACACAACTGAGTTAATATACCAGTCAAAAGTATTGTTGCAAACATTGTTTTGCAACACATGTCCATGTTCACCTTACATCTATCAATTGCATGTCTCAGGTAAGTCATTGTTCTATTTTAGACCTTACTATGCCCAAATTTTTCATCAAATTTTTAAATAATTTCTTCTCTTCTTTTAGGAAATAGTCCACAAATCATGAAATATAATCCTCGGTCAGTGGAAGTTTAGATTGCAGGTACCAGTCACTTTGTTGCATAACAGGAGCCAGTGTCTGATTGATGGTCTATCATATCAATTTATAGTTTAATAACACTAAAATAAGTAGAATAGCACTGTAAGTTGTGATCTACAGTGTGAAGTACTGTTATAATAATAGCTGTTATTAGCTGAGTAATGCATGTCAT
The DNA here is from genome assembly GCF_004324835.1 of Dendronephthya gigantea. Lineage (NCBI taxonomy): Eukaryota > Metazoa > Cnidaria > Anthozoa > Malacalcyonacea > Nephtheidae > Dendronephthya > Dendronephthya gigantea. The sequence continues at coordinate 3,296,730 of NW_021163014.1, forward strand.
AATACCAAACAATTGATATGATAGCTAACCATGCAAATTGCCACTGACTAAACTTGGGTTTACTTAATAATAACAATCCATTGCAGACATGTAAGAAAAACAAACTCCAAAGATAAACATCTTGTGAATTTACTTGATATTCAAGAAAAACAAAACCAAATATCAAGTAAATTCAAAAGATGTAAAATATTAAGTGGATTAAGATGTTTATCTTCAGAGTTTGTTTTTTCTTACATATATTTTACATTGTCACAATTACTAAACTAAAGTAAAATTGTTATATACAATTCTAAAAGCCCTTCTAAAAACCCTGTTCCAAAGAGCATTCACAGAAAACTTGGTTTATGGAATGCATCCGTAACAATATACTATAAAGTCTCATATTACCCATAGGACGTATACTTAAAAGTATGCTATGCAACCTGCAATCTAAACTTCCAGTGGTCATCACTCATCAGGTACTCCCTGTTAGTGACATAAGACAAGAACACAAAAAAGCTATTATAATTGGTATCATGACATGCAACTCTGCTATTTTGTTAATAATAACCATAATTTCATAAATATTATTTCTTCAGTTACTTTACTGTAAAATACTGTAGCTGTACCCCAATTTCTGAAACACTGACAAAGCATGATCCATTTTGTGATTTAAAATGATCAAGAAGTTGAAGTCTGAAATCTACATTATGCAAGCTACTGTACATCGCATCATTCATTATACAATGGAAAGTGGAAACACCATGAAATGCTAATATTATTCAACTGGATAATTGATCACAGTGTCACCATAAGTTGTGAAAAACCAAAACGTCTACTGCACTGCGGACAAGATATCAATGAAATGATTTATGCTACAGTCTGCTCCTATGTATAGTATTGACATTAATGGATAATTTGTGGAAACATTATCTGCAACAGGATAATAATGACAAGTGATAATGCATCACATGTTTGACACTCAGAAACTTCATGAACAATTGGCAATTGCACAGCTGGATAATTTGACAAGTATCATCAATGATTGGATACTTAAATCTTCAAGTTGGTTGCTTTTTGGAAACACCACTGTACGCAGTTGGATAATACGAAAACAGTACTACTTTTTGCAGCTGGATAATTTAGTTGTCCACTCATCTTGTGATGTTGGATACCAATGTTCCACCGAATTCCACTAAAATTCTAATAAACAATCACTAAGCACTGCAGCTCACAATTTGTAATAAAGAGTGGTACTGACTCTGGAAGTGGAGATTTAAGACATTGTTACCACATTCTCTTAATGGAAACAGCTAATGAACACTGTCAGTTACCACTACTGTAACAGAACATCTGCAAACCTTCAACACTTCTACAACTGGACAGTTGAATATTAAACAGTATTGTCGCATTGTACCTTCTACACCTGGAACTTTTTCTTTTACAACTACTGTACATGTAACAGTTTGAAAGAAAAACTATTACAACGTTTTGGAACTGCAGAGTCTTTTAATGAATAGTTACCACTTGTACACATAAATAATACTCCCCATCAGAACAAAATAACGTAAAAATGTAAATTAGCATTATGTTCAATATCACCTAAATCAGCATACTGATTAATGATAAAGTAATTACTGTAACAATAATATAGCAACATGATACTAAGATCACATGCAACTAATAACACAACAATGTCACTGAAGTAGCAATGTCTAATTATGACAAATAGTTCCAACATATTTAGTTATCTTCGTCTTTCGCAATGTTTGTAGCTACTTTGTTCTTTTTCTGGTATGTCATTGATAGAAGAGATGGGAGTTCCAGCAGATTATCTTCAATCTCTGACATTGTGGCTGTTGCAACATTAAAGTTGTTTCCATTCAATGAGAATACCTGTTCTAAGGTATTGTTGAAGAGGGTCAGGGTAACTTCTTTTTCATCAGTGTCCAGAAACGTAACATCACTGTACCAACACTTTTTACAGATCTTTTGTTTTTGTTTGTAACGGCATGCAGCACAATAAGCAGTAGCACTATTACCACTTAATTCTACTTTTTTGTTACACTTGGAACAGCCTAGGTAGTAACCTACTTTAGATATGCCTACAACTTCTCCTTTAACAGTGGTATGAGATATTTCAATCGCAACTGATAAGACCTCTTCAAATGAGGGTGCACTTGAAATTTTAGTACTCGACTTCACAGTGTTGACAAATACTTCATTATCATATTTGTTATATTTAACTCTGAGGTCTGCAAAATGGTATGTTTCCCCTTGCTGAACACTTCCTACATAGTCTTCCCACAACACTAGTTTGATTGTGCCCTTTGGGTCAACAACACTACACTCTTGCAGATTCAATAACTGTGTTTTAGTAGTAACTTGTTTGGGCGGGTATAAACGAGCTACCTTAGCTTTCATAGAGACAAGCTGGCCTGGGCAAACTGAACGTATGATAGTTATATCCATTTGGTCTGGCATGGTTTGCTTTTCAAATTCTTCGCAACATGGCTCAATGATGACGTCGTTATCCATCAGAACATCTTCGGCATTTGAGGTTGTGTCGATTTTAAATTTCTTCAGTTTCACCGGTGAAGTATCAGTGGCAAGAGCAGCGAAGCGTTTGTGCTTCGGAGGTGAAAAGCATACCCCTCTCAAAACTTTATCTTTCCCTTGGAGTAGACATTCGAAATATTTCCCGCTTTTCACTGGGCTAACATTGTGCACGTAGGCCACAAGCTCATTTTCGTTTGCCTTAGATGTCACAGCTTCAGCTTGAGCAGTTCCTCGCGTTTTCTCCGCAGATTCCATAATGAAAAATAGCTAAAATAGATAATAAAATTGAATTGATCGTACATGGCCTGAATCTTGATGACGATTTATAGTGAATAAAGAGAGATTTTTAAGTACGACGACCGGCCGTCGACCACGTGCCAGGCAACAGCATCATGTGCGTATAATAAACCGGGCGAAGGGGGAAAGCGCTGCTTGTAGGCTTAATGTTTGTTTCGATGGCCGCGTCGTCTTAAATATCGCTACCGTAGCTAGAAGGATAATTGCGGAGTATATTCAAATTATATTCATGTTACACATTAATATAAAATACGGCATACGTCAAGATCGACATGGTTGATGGATGATCATGATGGATTTATCATACATACAAAGATATTATAATTCGCCACGTCGTACTCGTACGGTTCTAGCAGTTAGTTTACACATAAATACAACAACTTTTATTAAACAAATCATAACATATCCTACCGTAAACTTCAAAGCTTGAACACTCTTGCTATGACTCTTGCCTTGAGCTCCCGGTGACAAACAAGACACAAGTACCACTGAGCTATATAATAATTCCTGGAGGACCGGCCAGTGACAAGTACTCATGAACGGCGCACCACGTGACGCATAGACGTGACGTACGTACACGATCGTACACCTTTCGCTTAAAGTTCGTCCGTAATAAACGGTACGATCGTACATTTTCGCCTGAAGTTCGTTGGGCGATTCCATAGTGTCGCCTGACGCAGGCGGACACAAAAATTCATATGAGCGATCTCGGAAAACTTACTAAATTAAATGCAGTCAAGCGTGTGATAGCATTGATCCGGTAGCGCCCCAGCTCAAAACTGTCAAAACTAACTGCTAAGCTAGCCACTCCGATCCACTCTTTCCCTCCAGTTAGCGGCCATATGCACACTATGTGTGCCTATTTTTTTAATTATTTTTCGTCGTCGCAAGTGTGTTTTGGCGCGAAATATACTAGTAATTGAAAGGTGTATGTGATGGGATTTATCTATGTCCCAGTCTTGTCTCCCAAGAGTTGTGGTGCACAGCTTTGGCTAATTTTCCGATGCGCGATTCGATTTCGCTCGCATGATACGGCAATTTCTCCAAGAGGAACAAATAAACCGTTCTTTTGATGCTGTTCGATTAAGTTTAGATTGAATTGGGGTAAGAATATATTTAATACATGTAGATTCTGGTCCTATTGTATTAATAATATCACCGCTATATTGGCGTTTAACAAGATGTGGCCGTGTATGGGCGCGTTGACACGTTGCAGTTTGCACAGGATTGAAAATTTAATATAACTATAAAAGCACGAATTCCAAAGGCAAAGTGTAAGACAAAGTGAATGTATCATGCGGTTTATTTACATTTTTGAACAATTGAACTTCTATACTTTTTAAAGTACGATGTGCTTCTGAATTTCGCGATCGAACAACATTTAGGTTCGCAAGTTGTATTGTTTACGTTCAGAAGCTTTATATTGAAGACTGGCACGTGCGCGCCACGCCGGAGTTAACGCCAGAACAGTTGTCTTGTTGATTATAAATTCTCCTAATTCGCTACGCTGTTCGCGGTATATTATTCAATTTTATTTATATTTGGTGAGTCGTGCGTGGTTTTAAAAGATCGAAATAATTCAATGTTTAGCTGACGTATTCACTCACTGATATATACATGCAGTACAATATTGGCATTGTTGAGTCGTGCTTATTACAAGACAATATTTTTCATATGTAGGCTAGTGATCGTAACCTTTCATCGATAAAAGGCAAAATTTTCCACGTAAATTTTGTTTTTTCCAAGTAGTTTTTGAATGCCGCAGTTATATGATAGCTTGTCGAATATACTGGTATATGGTATATTCAGTGAACTACATGTAATAACATACGGTTATTAACGATACCTTCCTCGTTGTTTTTGAGAAGACAAGACTTTTTCGCAGAACTTTATTCTAGATTTACGCCCCTGTTTGAGGTATATATGCGCTTGTATCTGATTGTTTAAAAGTGCGACACACGAAGAAAAACGTGATATAAAATGTAATTTGAAATTAATTTTATATACGTCAAATTTTCCAACCTATTTTTTATTCTAAAAAGTTGTACTGTGGAGCACTTTTTGCTCACTCAGGTACAAATGGAATTTGATGTGATTTGGAAAACAACTCAGACACTTGCAAGATTTTAAAGTTAACCATTTTTATTCTCAAGACGCAGAGGTAAGGCTTGTTTGACGTCTTCCTTGATAAACTCAAATGTCCTTCTTCGCTTTTTCTGGACTTTGTCCAACGTTTTTTTCAACACAGTTTTGGTCGGTTCCTTCAGCTGGAATTGCTTCAAAGTCTGTACGAACTATCGCGTAAGGAATGTCTGCCAGCATATCGCACCACTCTTCATAGGTGAGAACTTAATAATGCCCGAAATACGCTTTATGGACATAACGAACTTTGTTGAAATAGGCAGAACGCATTTTAAATACAAGATTACGTCTTGTCTTGTGTCATCTCGAAGTTTTCTGAATTTCTCGGCAGAATCGCTAGTGGTGCCAGCAGCTTTGTCGGAATAAAGCGATCGCATCGCTAAGGAGAAAAGGTGCTTGTCGCTTGGTATTTCTCTCAAACCCTGTTTCAAGGTGAAAACTTCAGCACTGGTTTTCGTTTCGCTATCTGACATCTTGTCTATAAAAAAGTAAATGGAATCACGTCATATAGTTCATGCGCCCTTGAAATATTTTTTACCATGAAAAACTGACAGACCAGATCTACTGTAGAACTCATTTAACTGCTGGATAGAGAAACCATGAAAGGGTAACTTGTAATATGTTACAATATTACCAGGGACCAGCGTGGCAGCGTCTTCAAACAACTTAGCATCAAATGTGGTATACCAACTGCCTAAAATAGACAAAACACTTCTCGACCTTTCGACCTGAGGGCCTTCGTTAGGAGAGTTAGTATGAAAATAAATAGGGGAGAATACATGTTTTGTATGGTGGCAAAACACGCGATAAAAATGGACCAATAGAAAACAAAAAATCAAAACAAATTCGAATACATTACATTTCTAAACAGACACCTGATTGTAGGCTAAGAATAGCCCGCAATGAGGGAAGCCTGATCAGCAACGAAAACGTAGCGAAAGCCGCGCCCAACAAAGAATGTTTTCATCTCCAGACATTTGGACTGGAAGTCATCATCTTCACTGCTCAGGAGGCGGAGACGAAGGAATTGTGAGAAGGGGATAGACCTCTTAGTGTGGCTGGGGTGGAAATTTTTTATTTTTTGTTTTCTATTGGCACATTTTTATCACGTGTTTTACCGCAATACAAAACATGTATTCTCCCCTATTTATTTTCATACTAACTCTCCTAACAGAAGGCCCTCAGGTCGAAACGTCGAGAAGTGTTTTGTCTATTTTAGGCAGTACTTTCAACAGGGTTGGAGGTGATACTGGATGAATTACTTAATAAAAATTCCATTGGTAATTCTTTCTTTCGAGTAGGTTGATTGAGTAACTCATTAATTGTTATCCAAATAATTTTTGTATTTTGTTTATGTTTGATAAGTTGTTCCTCGTAATACTTTTTTTTGATAGTTTTATAAAACGATTTAGTTTCTTTTTATACTTTCTGTATAAGCTTTTGTTTTTCGTGTTTGGATGTAATAAATACTTTTTGCAAAGTTGATTTTTTTTCGTGACAGATTTTAATATGCATTTTTTCATCCATGGACTTTTGACATTGTTAATTACTTTTTTTTATTTGATCTTTTTTTGATTGGAAAATTTAATTCGTAATTTTCTGAGAATATTTCAGAAAAATTATTATTAGACTGTACAGGATCATTTTCAACTGTCCCATGTTAATTCCCTCAATGATTCTGTTGATAGATTTATGTTCTGGTTATTCTCTTGTAATATCTACCACTGTTTTTATCATTGTTCGTATTATTGGTTTCATTAATAGTGGACATAATTATGAACTATAAGTATGTGATCTAAAGATCAACTAAAGATTGTTCTATTCATACTTGTGTCAATTTCTTGAATATTGTTTGTAAAAATGTTATTAAATGTAGTAGTGTGTGCAGTGACCCTTGTTAGTTTTGTGATAAGTTGATAAAAGGAAGAAGTAAAGAGTTGCTCCGGAAATCTGCTTGAAAAATCACAGGATTCTGATTTAAGTAAATCGATATTAAACTCACCAATAAGATAACAAATTTTATTTTTCTTCTCAATAGTGTTCAATATGCCATTCATTGCTTTCTCAAATGTAACGAATTTATTATTTGGAGGTTGATAAATAACACCAGCAATTATACTTTTACCAGTTGGTGCAATTATTTCAATAAAAGTTGTTTCAATTACATCATCAACATTTGTACTTATGTCATTCATTTTATAATTAATTTTATCAACAACATACATGCCAACCCCTCCTTCTTTTTTTGACCAGTTTAACCCGACATATTTATAGCGTAATTCAAAATCATTTGCGTTATCATCATTTAACCAGGTCTCCGTTATTCCTATTACCTTAAATTTCTGATTTAAAATTCTGATCTAATTTCTGATTGTTAATTGCTTATAAACACATCAAACTTAAATGGAATATAGAAAAATAATCTTTGCCCGCAGCCTTTGGTTTTTTAATTCTTTATAATACCCGCCCTGGAATACCAGATACCCGTTCAGGGTATAAAGCCCTTCTTAGCTTGTTTGTTCAATCTCTAAGCGGAATTGTTCAGGTATGCCAAAGTCTGTCCCTTGACGTTTTTTAGCCCCACGAATTCCCGATCCTGGTGAGAGTTAAATTAACTACTAGAAATACATGCATGCAGCAACCCCTCGCCTCGGTTAAGCTAAATTAGTTAAGCATAGGGATGGTGACATGATAGTTGGAAAATTTTGTGTGGGTTGGGGTGTTTGGAGGTGGTATTGTTCGTATGTGAGAAGAGAAGTATGGAAATATATTTCTGAAAGCGGAAGCACTGTAGTCATAGCAACTCGCAACCAACATCGCAAGTTCGCAACGGCCGTATATTTTCAAAGAATCAAAGTTTACTCCACTGAGCTATATAATAATTCCTGGAGGACCGGTTCGTCATTTTTCGGTAACTTCGCCGCCATCTTTTTGCACAAAAAAACATGGCGGATTTTGCCTTCTGCGCACTGCGCAGAAGTTTTGCTGACGCCATATGGTCCCCTTTGTCCAGGGTAATTACCACTGACCAGGCTCAAATCTGAGCCCGCTACAAGAGATGCTCCCCCCTTGTTTATCTAAACAGCAGTATTTCCCCCCTGGTTTTTTTATGAATATCTTTTTTCGCCGTGAAACATGTTGGAAACCTTGTTGTTTTGTATTTTTCGATTTATTTTTGTGCTACAAAGCGTTGCAATAAGGCGTTTATTTCAGTTCTGTACAATCGTGGACGCTGTTTTGCCAATGCCAGAGAAAATTAATATTAAAACGTAAAAATAATTGTGGACGAAGGATTTTTATGTACGATTTAATAGCTGACAGGTTATTTTATTTATTTATTTATTTTCATTATTCATACATTTCTGTATAAAATTTTTGAAAATGCTTGAATATTTTTCGAGTCTTGTCAGAAATTTGGATTATCTTTTGGATATCAATCGCCGACTAAAGGTTACCGGCAGAAAATATGTTGTTATGTGATGTTTTCTTTAGAACATCATGCTTATGCATATCAGCCCATAACTCAAGGAAAAAAAGTTAAACCTCATGCAAGATGCTGGGCGGCTGATTATATAGCAATAGTACTTCAAGTCATATTTGCATAGGATATATTCATTCAGGTCATTATAGCTAGCCTAAGTTACCCCTATCTTACCGTATCCCAAGTAATGCAGTTTCAAATGATTCCCTGCTTGACTCAAGGATTTGATATGGAATCATATTTCAGATAATGCAAGGAAAGGCTATGGTAAATAACAAAAAATTTATTATGGTACCAAGAAGATTATGGTACTAGTTGTGCTATCAACAAATGTCTCATGAATTCATGATAATGCAATTGAGCCTATTCATTCCTCTATTAGTCTATAATCTATTAACCTTCAATTCCTGATTAGCCCCATGATAATATTCCTTTGAATGGTGGGGAGGGTAAAACTGTCCAGAAAATTATAAAAGTTGCTGCAAATTGAAAACAAACTGCTCAGTCAATGCATGTCTGTATAAATTTATTTTCCATTTAAATAACTATCTTAACTATGAATAACAAAGTCAACATGGTAAAATTAACAGTTTAATGTTCCAGTAATTTGCAAAAAAGCCATCCCCAAATTCAATAGCATCTTCATCCTAAAAAAGAGAGATCAGACCAAGTTTAACTGTACTCTACAGAGCACACCCAGAGGACAGAGCCAGAGGAGAGTAAAAACCATTGCAAATTAACAATCAAGCTTGTAGCTTGAATCAAGCTTGTAGCTTGATCAACAAGGTGCAAGATGCCAAGAAGTCTATTAAGCCATGATTATTGACTTTGCATTTGACAAGGCAAACAAAATAACATACTAGACTTTTAACAACCACTGTTGAAATCTGACAGAAAAATATTTTGTATCAGCACTCACACAGTCATCATGTTTAATGTTTTAAATTCATCTAAAATAGACTAGAAAGGATCAATAGAGAGACTAGTAAATTCACTGGGAGGATTGAGTATTGATTCATCTTAATTGTTTGACTGAAAATACTCATGAATTGGCATTAAATATGAGTGAAAGCTCCAGTGCAAATCCCATATTAAGAGTTCTATTCAAAAGCCAAAACATAGCCAAAACTTAAAAGATCAGTTATTGATCCATAGTTTTTCATAGCGTAGTTGTCATGTACCAATGATCAAAAAGGCTGCACTCTGCAGCATATTTGCCGTTTTTAACATTAATTTCAAAAGAAATAACTGCAACAGACGCTTTAATTTGGTAGTTGTCTATACCAAAGGGCGAAAAACGAAAATATTATGAAAACCGGCTTACCTGAGGTAAAAATTAATCTCCCGATAGGTGAATTAGGCCATTCACAGCATCATATGTAGAGCAAAAAATCACTTCTCCATTTAACTTGTTGAACAGGGAAAAAGAGTCTTTTTAGATGAAATGCGGAGAAAATATATGCCGAAAACAATACCGAAAACCGAGAATATTTTGATAAAAATCGGGAGGGTGATGGACACGTTTTTTACTTTGTATCGCGGTATGTCAGTGGTAATTACCATGGGCAAAGGGGACCATGTGGCGTCAGCAAAACTGAAAATCCGCCATCTTTTTTGTGACACTTTTTTGTGGCGAACCGGTCCTCCAGGAATTATTATATAGCTCAGTGGTTTACTCTCATATTTTTGTGAAAAAAAAGGCAAAAATACGACAAGATTCTAACCATTTTCTGAAAGTTAAGTTACTCATCTATAGTAACTGTTATGGTAAATTATTTTATTAATTAGGGTGAAATATAGCATCAGACGTCTCATACGACTTCCGAAGTTTTATGTTTACGCCTCCACTGGTTTTTGCACGCAAATGTTTTGAAAAAACTGAGTTTACAAATGAAATTTTAATGTCGTCTATCATATATCACATTCAGATTTGTAGTGAAATACGTTTGAGAATACTAAAGTTGTGTTTACCACAAAAGAATGACTTTTTATACACGGTGAATTCGGTCGAAAATTTAGTCTTTTTTTTGCTAAACCGTAAAAAGTCTAATGTAATTAATATATATATATCCCTCTAATGTAATTAATATATATATATATATATAATTATATATATATATATATATATATATATATATATATATATATTCCATATTTATGAAAATATAAATAATATGAAAATATATTTATAAGTTTCTTCAAAATTTTGCGAAATGACAGTCATGCAGGTTTAAAGATACAAATATTTGTCTCGACCAATCAAGAGCTTAGTACTGACCGTCCATGGCGTGAGGTCCATTGCATAATGGCGGACAACTTTGATTTCGCCTTTGCACATCCTGGGTGTAAATATCCGAGCGGAATTAGTACCCTCGCACGGTGCTCCGCACCGGCTCGGGGATTATTGGTCGAGGTCTTTTCACTTTTTTTTCCTACACGATGTGATCTGTCCATCTTAACTGTTTCTTTCGCATTTTCCATGCGTATTTTCTCTTCAAAAATATCGTGGATTAATTTAGTCGTATTTTCGTGTTCTTTTCTCTTCAAGATTATAAAAGATCAGGGTCATCAGATTGTCTCGCACTATGTAGTTTTGATTTGTTCCCTAACTTTACTAGCGTCCATTTCCTGGTCTAAAAATACAAAGTCTTGTCTTGTCTTGAATACGCACTAATAAATTTCGTTCAGAAACTTTTGTAGCTAGTACGAAATTTCTTTAAAGCATTTCTTTCGGACCGCGTTAAATTATCGGTCACTCTTTTCTCATTTTTCACATAAAATAACTCCTTCTCTACACCACTCAGAAATACCTCTATCGCAGGAATCTTCGAAGGCGGTGGTTCCTTTACTGACTTTTTATAAGGCGCTTCTAACCGGCTTCTTCTGTTGATGTAATTTCTCTTCCGTGAAAGAAAGATCGCCATCTCACTTTTCTCTTGAAGTCTAGCCAGCTTTGTTGTAAATCGTTCCAATCTACGTTAGTAGGAGTCGGAACAAACGATGGACCTCTGCTACAAAGACTGACTAAAGCACCATCAATAGTCTGATCGGTGATATTAACCGGCTCATATTTACTAGTTTCTTCGACTAACTCAGATGTTCTATACTCATTAAACCCTTCTTCGTTTACAATCCTTGGTCTTAAACTATCTCGAGCGTATTTTCTTGAACGCACACATTTGTACATTTCATTCATCCTACAAGTTCTCTGATGTAACTGCGCCACAAACACGCTCTGCGAACTTCGATGTAAACATCTTCATTCCTCTCCTCAAACACACCACATGGTTGGCGGTTGTCCAACAAATTCCTAACTACCCCATCTGTTTATTTTTATTTCTATTTCTACGCCCCTTAATTCGCAATTAACTATTCAACAAATTACTCATTATGCTCCCCTTTTGCTCACATATACATAACGTCCAAAATTTTTTTCTCTAGTTAGTTTAATTCAGACAATTGTTACAAATTAACTTATAACTATATACGAACTACAATATGGTTCCAATTACCTATGTCAAAATATAAGATAAACACGGAGAGAGCGCCACCAAGCTCGCCATATTGTTTAGTTCTAGTTGTAACAATTGGATCAATCTCATACAATTAACCAGAAAACAGTGCCTCTTGTTCACACACCCCTAACACACTTACTAACAAACACAACGATCACTACTTAAATGGAACTATTACTTACAAAGGATAACCTTAATTTTTAAGAGGTCCCATTCAACTCCACAAATCAAAGCAACCCTACCAAAAACCCAACCGACCCCCAGAATATGTCTATTGAAATCCCTGATAACACCATCCCCATCCTTGACACAAACCCATCCCCAATCCAAACGAACCCCCCCCCCCCCTCACCTGACATGTCAGATGAACAGATAGATGAATTTTTACGGACTGCATGACGACGGAAACATAACAGACTTGGACACCTCCCTTATTTTTGGCCACAAATTGATCATATCAGATCAGGAAACTGATTCAATAATAGAAGGCCTACATAAAGAAAAACAAAAACTTTTAAACACAGAAGACGGAAACCCAGAGACAAACAACACACCCCAAATCACAACTAACCCCCAAATCACAACCAACACCACACCACACAATAACAAACCACAATCCATTCCTAAGCCCAACAGCATACCACCACACCTCCTGGAAACCTTCCGCATTATTAGCACACAGAAAACCAAATTATCGACACTCAAATGCACACTTGACGAACTGGAAGAACACAAAAAAGCACAGACACTACCCCTGGACTAGAGATCACACACAAAAGCAAACACTGCCTAAACAAAGACCTACGACAAAGATGGGAGGACATCTTAATGAATGCCTCACAAGAACTACTTACTGTAACCATTGACTACCACAAACAGGAAATAACAAACACAGAGTTTAAAATACAACATATAACTGCACAAATCAACAACAAATGTGACACAACGACTGCCAACAACATACTACAACAAACCGACGCAATTGCAACCAAATACACAAAACAAGCCTGCCTATAGCACCATCCCACAATCGCAACATAAAACTTAAACGACTTAACAACACAAATACTAGAATCACTCCAACAACCTCGTCACCCTATAGGGCACCATACAGAACAACCAACCAACAAACCCACACACACACCAACCAACAGACACAAACCAAAATCCCTCATGCAAACCCACACCCCACAACACAACAAACCCGGAACAACTAGCACAACAACAGTAACAAGAACACCACAACTTCGAATACCAACCCACTATCGACAACCTAATAACAACAGACACCAAACCCATCAACCAAACAACAATGAGCAACAATCAGCACCTCGCTCACATAAACATTCCATCTCACTTAAACTACAACACGCAACAACAAATCATGGATTTTCTAAGACGCGACAAACCCACACACCACAAATAACAAAAAAACCAACTAAAACTCAACACAAATACAAACAATTACAACAAACGAAACATCCTAGAATATTTGAAAACACAACGGAATACAAATAACAACAGACACAAAAGCAAAAATAAACTACATAAAAAACTCAAATATAACTCCCAACACAATACTATTGTCAACCTCTCTAACAAACCCATTTCACATGAAGCAAAAAAACCCTGTCGAAAGGTCTTACCTTTGTCCCAACACCCAAACACACACCATACAAGACCATATATTACTCTTTTCTGAAATATAAAAAAATAAATATTTCTTCAGAAACAGAAAGGGCACTAAAAAACATCCATTTAAACTACCCAGTAACTTCACAGCACCAAACCCCGACAACAGCAACCTGTTAGAATACATATCAAATGTACTCTACGATCTCAAAACTGAATTTGGAACACAAAAACAAACTACAAAAACCAACATACCCTCACAAAGCCTCAAAACCATCCATGATCTGAAAAAGGATGATGATATAATAATCAAACCAGCAGACAAAGGAGGAGCCATTGTGATATGGCCAATGGAAGATTATCTTACTGAGGCATATAGACAACTTTATAATGAAAAACCCTACCAGAAACTAACACATGACCCGACCCCTGAAATTTTAAATGAAACCAAAACCCTAGCACACAAACTCCACAAATCTAATGCCAGTGACAGCACAACATTTATATATCTCACAACTGACAATCAAGCCACAACTATACCTTTTACCCAAAATACAAAAAACTAACGTTCCAGGTCGACCTATTATCTCCGGTTGTGGTGGACCAACAGTCAAGCTTTCTCAATATGCTGACCATCTACTCAAACAACTCCTACAACACATGCCATCATATGTCCAGGGCACTACAGACTTTCTATGCTGGATATTTGCTCATATTCTCACTGGGCGCTTCGCTAAACAATACCATATTAATGCGTTAAAACTTAATGCAAATACAGGGTGTCCCAAAAAAAAAGCAACCACTTAAATATGCAGAACATTAATAGAGCTCTAAAGCGCAATAGGTAAGCACCTCTGGGAATTGAAAATGACTCTTAATCCTTCATTTACAATGCTAAAAGTCATTTTAGCTGAACTATGGTACAAAGCCGAACAATATTAATATTCTTGCATATTTAAGTGGTTGCGTTTTTTTTGGGACACCCTGTATAAAGCAGCATCAGAGTAATCGCATGAATAAACACGGTTGGTATAAAAGACCGGGAAAACAGCAATTTTTCACATTTTGCCACGAAGACGACCTGGCTGCATATACAGGAAGGAATTTTCGTCCCACCCACCTCCCCTCGGCTGCGACACCGTCTCCTCGCCGCACTTTACTCTTAGCTGAAAATCATTTTGTCCCCATTCTTAGTTTATTTTCAGCTATGGTATTGTGCAGTGGGGCGAACGGTGAGAATATATTCAGAATAACACACTACCAGACAACTTCATACTTATTACTATTGACGTAAGAAGTCTCTATACCAACACACCTAATGATAAAGGCATCCAGCCTGTATAGACATGTTGAAAGAAATCAACACAATTACCCCTGAAATGGAGAAACTAGTTCACGACATCCTATCCCTTGAACTTAAGAAGAACGCCTTTGCTTTTAACAACGAACACTTCCTACAAATTCACGGCACTGCTATGGGATCACCAATGGCACCTATACCTATGCAAACATATTCATGGCAGCACTGGAACAGGAACTCCTCCAACTGCTCCTGAAAATCTTATACCTATTGAATGGATAAGATTTATAGATAACCTATTTGCAATTTGGACACATAGCACTGACAAACTGGAAAAATTCCTTAAATACATAAACAATTTCCATCCTACCATCAAATTTGACTTTTCCTTCTCTGAGAAATCTGTCAACTTCCTTGACACAACTATCTACAAAAACAAAAACAACAAACTGGAATCAGACTTGTACATTAAACCAACTGACAAAACCCTCCTACTACACAAAAGCAAATTTCACCCCACCACATGCAAGAATGCAGTCATCTACAGTCAGGCACTACGATACAGACGCATTATTACAGACAACAACAAATTACAACGACGACTAAACCACCTCCTGATTGCACTGATCCATCGCGGATGTGACCATGACACCATCACCACCAACTTCAACAAAGCGCTACAATACTCAAACAGACCTACTCAATAGGAAACAAAACCAAAAAAACACAAGCCGCCCAATTTTCTCCATTCCATACAACACAAACACAAAATACATTGCGGATCGTAAACGAATCTGCAATGTATTTTGTGTTGATTGATTTTGAATGTCTTATCACGTTACCGATGAGTTCAGACGTGTGTTTTGAAGCTCCACAAATCTCTCAAATTAACTGACCTTTTATCGTTTATAATTGGTATAAATCTGATCAACTAAATGTGTTAACTTTTATGGCGTCAACATTAAGCGGAAAATTGTGACCTTCCACGGGAAAACGTACGTTAACGCTATTTCGTTCGTTCAAAAATATCGTTCGTTATCCGTTCGTTTGCCGTTCAAACGCTTCAAGCGTTCGTTGAAACGATTTTTGAGATCGTTCATCGTTCGAAATTGCCCGTTCGAACGCTTGGCAAAAAACGTTTGAAAATTGGTCCAAAAGCGTTCAACCGTTTGACTTACCGTTCGTTGAAACGTTTGCCGGAATTTCGTTCAATCGCATTGGATTTGGTTCAACATATTAGATTAAACATTTGCAATGTTACAACTTTGCAGAAAAAGCGCAGAATGTGCTACACAGAAATACTCCCAGAAACGTATCCAGTTCCTTAGTAGAAGGCTTGTAAAGGAAATAGTGGGGTTATATCATTTTAGCCCAATCGAATGCTATTTTGTGCGCTTCGTGTTATTGTTTATGCTTAGCGTCATGCAGACATGAAGGCTATTAATATTCAGTGCATGCAATTATTTCATTAGCGGCAAATTTCACGTCGTAAGCTTTCTTTCAAAAATTTATCGTTTTTTGAATTTCGGTAATGCACTAAATGGTTAGAATTTCTGCTTTACTATACTTCTGTAGCTTCCATAAGCCAAATTTCACCGCGCGCACAAACAACGTCGCAAGCCATATATATTACAGCATTACGAGCCATAATATGCCTTAGCAAGGTGCTAATTAAGTTGCATAATTGTCGGAAGTCTCTAAATGTATGTAAACAGACAAAAACAGATTTTAAAATGAATTGAGGGATTTTGCGTGTTACATATTAATATCGTACTTTTGAACCATGTGTATTCAGCTAATTTATTTACATCTGATAAACTTATAATTGGGCCTCCGTACTGATTAAAATCTATTCAAAATTGAGGACCGGCATCCTAGGACGGACATTTCAGCTTGAAATTCGTTGTCTTTAATGCAGTCTGACATAGCTACAAATTATACAACAATTGAAATACCCTAGCTAATATTTGAAGACATAAATACAGTGACCTAACGCGCGTTCGGTAGGGTTACGACGAGAACTAAGGGATCCCCATTTATTGGGGGCAAGGATAGATAACGAAACATCATAGTTAAGCAAAACGTGATTTATGACAGACAGGGAATTAAGGGACCCCGCAGTACCAAGTATACCTCAAGACCCCATCTTCCGTTCGTTACGCCACTGCATGAATATCATAGCAATTTAAATATGTACGTGCATCTAGTCTAAAACGGGAGCCGGAGCAACAAGATCTTCAGTGCCCTGCTTACAAAATTGTCTTATTTCCTTAAAAAGGTATCTTTGTCTCCCCAGATCTAAGCCATCTGGCTCGATCGTTGCTGGCATGTTGAAAGGTGGCAATTGGGTAGCATATTTTAATAAATTGAATTTCTTCTCAACTGAATTCACAAACTCTTTGTAAGCAACAATTCCCGGTTGGTCAAAAGCAAAACGGAAATGGTGATACGTTGTAATGTTTGGGATCTTTTTGAAGTACTTACCCAAAAATGTCGACCAGTCATAAACCGGGACGATAACTTTGCCATCGTGGCTTCCCACAAGCTGGGCTTTATTTAGTCCAATTGAGCTTGACAGATCAACCAGTGAACCAAACTCGTATATTGAGGACACATAAGAATTTCTAAATGCTTTTTTCAACAAGCCGAAACCACGATCGGGACTGAACTTTGTGTGACCAGCAAGGAGAAACGAATAGATAATTGTGCTGTGGAGCTTGTTTATAACTCTCCAGGCAAAGTACCACAAAAAGAAATTGTTTTTATTTTGCCCACCACAATTGTCCGCGTGAAAATGTACATCAGTCTCTCCAAAGCCGTGATGCTCCAAGAAATAATGTAGGTAGCTAATGGTTGGATTGGCTCCTTTTCCAACTGACACAGCCTCGTATATTAAAAAATTTATTTGGCGGGGAACAGCTTCACATGTTACACCGAAAATCCCGCATTTTCTAGGTGTCTTGAAATAGATGGGGCCAGGTTGCATCGGATTACTCGGTATGTGGACTTGCTGAGCATAGTCAAACGAATAGTGCATTTTCGTTCTAAGAGAGCATGGATATCGAGACTCGGTAAAGTCAAAGTTTTGATCAAACGACGTCAAACTTTCTTCTGCTTCGTTGCAGGATTTTCGATAACATTCTCGCTCTGCTTTAGCTCTATCCAGATGTTCTTGGTGCAGTTTGACACAAGCTGATTTTTCCTCTTCAGATAAATTAATTGATCTCTGAGCTTTGTAGTGTTCTCTTGACAAACTGCGCACAAATCTGTCATGGGTTTGGCCACAATGATGTCAGGCAGGGTCTCTTTCCAAAGGTCGGCAAATTTCGAATAAGATACCGAAGCCTTCCCTGTAATTTCGCAGCTTTCCTTATAACATCTCCATACGCTAATTTTGCTTTCACAGGATGGTAGCAGTTTGATGTCGTCATTTTTGTAGCCAGGTATTCTACCGGGCAACAATACCCCATTTTCCTCGGCATAATTCGAAATAAATGTCTTTATATCTGATATAGTCGAATAGGATATTGTGTTACTTGGCAATCTCTTCTTGTTTCCATGGGTTCTAGGGTAAATGCCGAAGGTATCATAGTGTTCTTTGAGTGAACGAAAACGAGTATCGCTTATGCCATAGAACCGCAGGAACATTTTCTTGCATATCGGTATCGATTTATACGTAAAACAGCATCGGGGGCTTCTAATTCGTTTTTCACCAACTTTTTCAGTATACTCGTGTGTCGAGGCTTGTATGTTTGCCAAAATTACTAAGTCAAGTTCTTCTCTACTCAATTCCAAGCAATTATTAAGGTTGGAAAGCAATGTTTCTTTTGAAAAAGATTTGGAACAAGGATTTCCAGTTTGACCACCGGTGCAACCGCAGCCAACTTCGAGAAATGATTGTACGCTTTCTTCTAAACTCTCCTGGTTTTCAGTTTCTTGTCCCTCGCTCATAGCTATTTGAAACTAGTGATAAAAAAATTGACTTATAAACTAAGAGCCTCCCATGGAGAGGATGACCTTTGATCAAGATGTAACTTTGATCAAGACTGATGTAACTTTGATCAAGATGTAAATTGGAGTAACTTGCGTAGTGAACCACTATGACAATTGACAATTTCTCGCGCAATTGCGCTACACATAGGAAAATTTTAGATGAAGAAGACCTATAAACGGAACATCAAACTTGTAGTTTTAGTATAGACCTACATTTTCTGCACAATATATTGTGACAGTTTATAATTTTTATTACATGCAATGACAAATAACCTTAATTGTTTCCCTTTTTCACAACTTAAATGATTGATCGATGCATGACTAATCGAATATGTTAGTTGAATTTTATGCTAGCAATTAATATAATTCATATATGCGCACACATTTTTAAACATTAGTACCATAAATTCTGTTGCACCTGGGTTTCAGTTGACGAAGCATATCTGCAACTTGTAATAGAACATCAGACTTGCAGTTAAATTTGTACATTTTCTGCACAATATATTGTGACAGTTTATAGTACATGCAATGACAAATAAATGTCATTGTTTCCCTTTTTCACATTTAAATGATTGATCGATTCACAACTAATCGAATGTTAGTTGAATTTTATGCTAGCAATTAATATAATTCATATATGCGCACACATTTTTAATCATTAGTACCATAAATTCTGTTGCACCTGGGTTTCAGTTGACGAAGCATATCTGCAACTTGTAATAGAACATCAGGGGCCGGTTGTTCGAAAGGCGTTTAGCTTAAACGGTGGATAAGCCAAAGTTTAAAATTACTCTCATGCATCTTGTGAATGACTAAATCTGCATCTTATGCATTAAATGTGTACTTCCATTGACAATTAAACTATTTACATCGAAATATTTCAGCTCAGTTGTTCAATAAATATACAGTTTTGCTTTCCATTTTGAACTTATCCACCGTTTAAGCTAAACGCCTTTCGAACAACTGTCCCCAGACTTGCAGTTAAATTTGTACATTTTCTGCACAATATATTGTGACAGTTTATAGTACATGCAATGACAAATAACCTTAATTGTTTCCCTTTTTCACAACTTAAATGATTGATCGATGCATGACTAATCGAATATGTTAGTTGAATTTTATGCTAGCAATTAATATAATTCATATATGCGCACACAGTTGACGAAGCATATCTGCAACTTGTAATAGAACATCAGACTTGCAGTTAAATTTGTACATTTTCTGCACACTATATTGTGATAGTTTATATTACATGTAATGACAAATAAATGTAATTGTTTCCCTTTTTCACAATTTAAATGATTGATCGATTCATAACTAATCGAATGTTCGTTGAATTTTATGCTAGCAATTAATACAATTCATATATGCCCACACATTTTTAATCACCAGTACTATAAATTCTATTGCACCTGGGTTTCAGTCGACAAAATATATCTGCAAAGTGTAATAGAACATCAGACTTGCACTTAAATTTGTACATATTCTCCACAATATATTGTGACAGTTTTTATTACATGCAATGACAAATGAATGTCATTGCTTGTTTCCTTTCTTCACACATCATATATATATAGTCGCTGTTCAGTGAAGATAAAACGATTTGACTTGTTACATAATATAATATATTGTATTATACCGTATCATTGCATTCTTATGACGATGGCGCAAAGCGAAGATATAACGATAATTTGGAAAACAAACTGCAAGTGGAGAGATACTGATTATGTTGTTAAAAGAAAGGATGTACGACCGATATGTGGAAAGGACGCGAAGGCATGTGCGCTGTTAAAACCAGGAGATTCGGTAAAGGTCAAATATGGCGCACGTTGGTATAACGCAGAAATTATCCAAATAGGAAATATCGGCATTAGTAATGAAGGCGGGATATGATACTTGCTTGATCTCATTCAATAAATTTCAAGAGTTGTATTTATATGTGATATCATATGCCCTTTTTCTATTTTTGTGTCAGTTGTTGATGCGATAGATGTTCATAGTCATGGTGGTGAAAATAATGATCACTACGAACAGTTTGTGGCTGAACAAAGAAAGAGAGAAAGAGGATGGGAAGTAACGCGTGAGGAAAGGAGGGCAAAATTACAAAAGAAACTGGCAAAGGAATCTGAGGCTTTAACAACGCATGTTGACGAGTTTCATAACAATGCGGCAGTCGTTGCTGTTGACCAGACAAAGGTATATGCATTATATGTTAAGTATATTAATGCACGCATGCCCAAAACAGAACATTACCAAAATTCTGTTTATCCACAAACGTATAGATTGTTCTTTCATATTCAAGTCTCATGCATGCATTCGAATATAATTTACATGAATGCATGCGTATTAAACAAGCGTGTATTAATTTAACAAAATTTTATGCAGATTAGGATAAAAGACATAGCAGACATAAAATGAAAGTATTATATAGACGATTAATGTTACCAAAATCATTATCAATCATTTCTATCTTTTCAGATGATTGAGATTGAGGAAATAAAATGCATTTTAAAAAGAAATTTTCTGAGGATAGATAAACGTCTGGAGTCATTGGAAAAACTCGCCAAATCTTCGGAGAATGTAAGTGCCATTTTTTATAACTCAGAGCAATATATATAGCTCAATTAGACGATATGGATCAAATCTTAATCTTAACTTTGTTTTAGACAATAGAAGAAATGCGCATTTCGTTGCAAAGTTTTCTGCCCGGGACAAATCAGCGTTTTGAGAGGCCTGAGCTTTTGGAACCTTCTGCTCATTCAACTGAAAAGGTTAGTTGCATCATGATCAGTGTTCGGCAGGAAATTAAAGCCCCGTTTACACTACGCGCGATATGGCACGGATAAAAGTTCCGGCCGTGCCACGTTTACAAGTTCTTGCATGGACTATACACTATAGGTATAGTCCAAGCACGGATAAAATGGTATGGGTGCCAGTTTTATCCGTGCCGTACCAAATATCGCGCGTAGTATACGCGGCAAGATTTTACTCGAGAACTCGTGCCAAATATCTTTTACTGTATACTTTATATTTAGTATGCAATAATTAAAACTCTTATATAGTTGGGTAAACAATGAAGTAAATCTAGATAACTATTAAACTGGTATGCTACATTGCAATGATGGCCTACCGCAATGAAATTTGAACGAGATATTTAGACCTCACACAAATATCTATATATTTATATAGGAATTCAGTAGCCCATTTAATAATTCCTCGACATCGTTTCTCGAAGACACGTCATCGACCGTGAATTCATCAGGCGATCATGAGCAATTTCAGCTATCAACGATAGACATAGATGTTTTGAAGCGCTTGATCGATGACGCCGATGTTCATCCGGTCGAGGGCGATCAAGATAAAGCCACAAACAGTTCGCAACTTTCACCAAAGTCAGATGCACCAAGCACAAGTCAAGTATTGTCTGATGATATTATACGAAAATTTGTCACACCGAGCAAGAATATCAAAAAAATTAGCGAGGCGTTAGAAAAGATCCCAGAGCCACGAAAGTGTGCATTGAAATTGCTACCTTTTTTTTTCTCCGACCGTGAGCTAAGTGAATCCAACACTGATGGGACGCATGGTAAACCACCACTCGATCCAGTTAAATTGAATTCATTGAAAGGTGTGTTGTCGAATTAAATGTAAATGACTAATGTATACTCAAATGACAAATATTAAAACCCTCTTGCGAACCATTCAAAATCCAGCAACGGCAGGACTCTATATATCGATACTATACCTACTGTTAATAATTTGAATTACACGTTCTCATATCGATAAAAATCTTGTTTTTCTTTTACAGTATTGTTATTCATGCGCTTTATCCATGAAGAGTAAATACGACGAGGAACTTGTTTGGAAAGCGGTGAAGACAGCCATAAACAATAAATGCCGGGCAAATAAGTTTTATAAAAAGAGACTTGATCTGGCATAAATATAACTCATATATGCATTGTAAATATTTATTTAGATTCTTAATTCACAAAAAATTGCTTTATATATATTGATATATATGGACATTTCAGCACAATTCACTTCACATGTATATTTTGGTTGTAATTTGATTTCTCTTGATTAGCTCCTCGAATCGGAAACGTGGAACGCGGAAAAAGCTCAAATCGTACAAATGATAGAGACTTTATGAAAGTAATGAACCTTTATGAATGATGTTCATTGTTTGACATTGTTTATTATAATAAAAAAACACCAGTGTCGCACAATGAACATCATAATATTGCTCAGGGAAATTTAGCATATAGGCTTTGTTAATGCACAAAATATCATCTGGTCAACATAATTAGAGCCGTGGCCCGTGTGACAAATATAACAAACCAGAAATTGTAATCTATATTATACCATTTAAGTTTTGTTGATATTAAACTAGCATAAACCATCAAAGACGCCGTCTACAAATTCCGTGTTTTGTGAGATTGAGTTTAGCGCTATGTTTTAACCAAGTGCGTGCAAACCCAAGGGCAAGTTGCCAAGTTAACGCGTACAAACATTTAAGTTTGACCTCTCGGACATTTCGCTTATATATATTTCGCTATATTTCATCAGAAAACGAACATTAGAATTTATCTTGCTTGGACAACATATCAGCTGCTTGGGCAACAGGAAAATATTCACTAATTCTGATTTGGGCTCTTTTATTAGGAAAGTACATCCCGGATATTAAATTGCAATCATGCATGGTCATTGCACCTTGAAGGCTGAAGCCTGCCAGCTAGAGCGGCAAAATGAACAAATTTGAAATGGCGCCTATGAACTGTTTATGCGTATATGAGCGCGCGGGTAAAGATCTTGAACAGTAATTTCGCGAAGACTAAATCAAATATTTGCTGGATATTAACATCTATCGGGAAGTCAAGGCGTTTTAACACGTGCATATAAAGGTATGAAGTATGAACACTATACGAAACATTAGCTATAATATAAGGCTATTCATGACTGGCATACTTTATTAGGCGCGCTTGCAATTATTTCCTCCCAGCATTGAAATCCGGCTTATCGATGAAATCATCAACAGAATTCGTATTACGGTTGGCTCGATTTAAAGTTTTTTTTCCTTGAGTGTGTTTGCTTGGCTAAACTGTAGCTCTCTATTGATCCATGCATATATCGAAATATGACACGCATTCGAAGTAAGATTTCATATAGATGATCATGCAATTGTATATAACAAGGCGTTCTCAATTGCATTTTATGTATATATGCTAACGCGAGTAAAATGGAGTCGGATATAAATGCACACTGCAATATAACCCTTTAGATTACTTGTCTTGGCCGGGGGAATCGAGTTTGGCCACGATCATCCAATCATTCCGAAAAACATGACATGAAAGGTTGCCAGACCTTCAAAATGGCTTGGCTGAGGTTAGAGTAGTTGTTAAGCTTGGTGGTTACAATTTAATAGGATGCATTTACTCACATTAAAACAACAATTGTTTACAAACTTTGCTGACATTTTTCAAAAAATATGTGGGTAGATGCTACCTCGAAATATATATAATTATATGATATAACTAAAGATTTCGCCAGACAAAATGGATTGATCATGATGCTTTCATGCATGTCTTATTTTAATAATCTGTCCGGGGAAATCTTGATTAGTTAATTTTACTGTAAGCAGGAGGCACAAATTGTGTCACAAGTAGATGTCTCGAAGATGTTGAGGATCGATGTTTCTTAAAATGGTGAGTATAAACTCCCCTGTGCATGCATTTGGCATCGTCGTTTCTATATGGGCGGCAGCATTGCTATATGCTTTGCAGAAAATTATTTGCACTCTTTGTGATTTAAAAACCCGGTTTCTATATGGGCCGTCTGCTATTGCTATATGCTTTAGTGAAAATACTGTGCACTCTTTTCTTGCTGCCGGGGTTGAGTATTAAGTTGCTTTGCAGGGCGGATATTCGGACCTTCGGGATTGCGGATTGCCGGCGATCGTTTGAAATGAAGATTTCGAAATTATCCCATTAATTTACGCGTTCTATTTCTTTAGGTCACTATTGTTAGGCTCATGCAGGTAGCTTAGGTATTTTTACACAGTTAACTATGTAGATGGTCGAATATATGGGGGGAAAAAAAATATTTCCTGATGAATATATTGACCACCAAGAATTTAGTTAGCTAATTTAATATCACAAGTATTAATTAGCGATATACTGGCTCATAAGTCATAACACATGCATATGTGATCGTATGGTCACAAAACATATCACTTATATGAAAAAATATGGCGGCAGAAATAGCAACATTGCAGCTTTAGCTTTGCGAAGAAAATATGGCGATGGTGCACGCAGTCAATAAAATAGATTATTATCAAACTTTAAAATATTCTTAACGTATAATGATGCCCTTATAGTCGTTACTGACATTACTGTGTATAGGCGACATTCCGCGACAAGCTTGACTGCAGGTAGAGGCTACTGGTGTTGCTGCACGGGACATATTCGGTGTGCACTAGGTAAATATCCAAGCTTATATTTTAAATATTTTAGTACCGCGCAATGCATTGCTGAAATTGAAATGTGGATTTTCACGTGTATAAATGGTTTGGATATTTAATGTAGTATTTATACCAAATAAGTTTTGACAGCATGCAAGCACACGTTACTACGCTGGTTCGCATACAAACGAACTTTGCCTATGTGATATTCTGTATTAATGTCTGGTTATCATCTGTAAACAACTTGATCCTTGCGCTAATTAATTTAATCGTTTGCGCGTCAAAGAGTATAAGCAAAAGTGTACAGTGGAATCTCTTGTGTTTAGTTTAACATAAAATATGTATCCAGTAGCTCAAACTCAACCAAACTGAGACGGTGCATGACCGATGACATTGCCTATGATATTATTATCGAAGCCAGGCCATTTATGGCATCTTCGTTTACTCTCGGTTTAGAGCCGTGTTAATAAAACGGATGCATGCTGTATGTGTATATGTCTTTAACCACTCATACATATAGTTTGTCTGTGGAGAGATTTACAAAATCTGTACGTTGTTGCAAATGACACGCGCTGAATATCTTAATGGGTATAGTTGCAGATGATGCATTGATTTTTGACATAGGATAATTTGTACTAATAACTGAAGGCTTTCTAACGATTAACCCGAATTTTGATGCAAATGCAAATGTATATATGTATATAAAGTATATAATATTGTGATTTAGGTAGTATAGCTATAAATAATCTTAGTTAAGCATTGAAATGAAGGTATAGCTATTTATGTACACGCGCATATTTGCGCCAACACATGTTACGTGTTTGAAAATATTTCCTATTCTTTTAATTAGTCAATAATATCTTGCGTCAATCATACGCGCAACAGGCGTTCAGACTAATTCGTTAAAACCGTTCATAAACATAAATCGTTCAAACGGCTTCTGATTGAACGTTTATTTATCCGTTCGTATTCTCGACTTTAAACGTTCACATTTTTAGCTGAATTCGTCAAAACGTTTTCTGGGTTCGTTGAAACGTTATTACAGATCGTTCACTACCCGTTCGTTATCCGTTCGTTTTGCCGTTTCAACGAAATATCGTTAACGTACGTTTTCCCGTGGAAGGTCACAATTATGCTTTGCATGGAGTGGCGACTACGAATCTTTAAAGCAGTTCATAAAGGACGACCTAGATCTCGAAGGAATATGGTCGCAGCCTGGTGGGGATAGAAAACTTTTCACTTTTGATGAATCTACCATATTGTGGAAAAAGAATAAGAATCTTTTGTACCTTGATGGTGCGAGAGCGAACGAGATTATACAAAAGTTTTGTAAGTTGATATGCTCTTCCGAAGCTCCCATTTTGGACGCTCGGCAGTCGGGCATGCAATCGTCTACAGTCAATGTAATTCTAGATGACCTTCAACAAGGCCAGTTGGTAAACTCGGAAGCGATTCGGGCTTTATCGGGGACGATTTCTCACATAACATCGGTGATTTCGCATTTCCAGAGCTTTATGGATAAAGATAAAGGCGGCCAAGACGATTTAAACTCGGCAGCGCCTCCGAATGAAGCGAGCGAACAATCCGAATATGTTAATCAAGATAACATTAATGATGCAACAATTGTGAAGCCTTTTGTCTTGAACGATTCCGCAAATCCTAATATGATCAATGCGCCGGAATCTGTTAACGATCTCATTAATCAAGAACCCATTGTTATTGATGATTCATGCGAACATACTAATGATAGCCTTGTTGTCGTGAAATTAAGCGAGAACGAACAGTTAAAACCTAATAATGATACAACAAGTGCTGAGCTGACTTCACCGCAAGAATGTAAATTAACTTACGCAAACACTGTAAAGTCATCTCATGCAATTGATACGAGTAATAAACCTAAGGTAAACCTGCAGAAATCACCAAGCAGAAACAAGGTGCCTTCTAGCGAGTCCGATGGTTTTATCGGAGTAGAGCGAAAGCGAAGAAAAATAAAAAAAAATTTTCTATCTGGCATCGCCCAAGACGTGAATGAAAATCAGATTTTATCTTACCTAAAGAAGAAAAATATAGTCCCAACATATATCTCCATTTTCCCTAGTCGGCGCAGTGGAACCCTTTCATCGAAGATCCATGTCCCTCTGGCTACTAGTTCACTCGTGCAAGAAGATAATTTCTGGCCAAAATTTGTTACTTGTAAGCCTTGGCGCCCAAAGAAGGAGCATCTTGCGAAGCATGAAATAAATTTAACCCATAAGGGAATTTTATCAACGTACGTGTAATGGCTCACACAATTCAAGTCAGAATATCTTCTCGCGCTCATGGCCATAGATCTAGGCAAAATGCGCGGAACATGCATCGCAACCTTAAATACGTGAATATTGCAAAGCATGATGCTTTGACGGATGTTAACAATACTAATAGATCTAATATGAATAAGTCTGTCCAAAAGTCAGCACCTTGCAACAATCTTCAGTTCGTTCCATCTCTCCTACTGTCCAATACGATGTCAATTGTACCAAAGATTGACGAAATAGCCTATACGATTAGCCTGGAAAACCCTGATATAGCCTTTTTTACAGAGACTTGGCTTAAAGAATCGATACCAGACCAGTCAATTAAAATAAACGGATACCAATTATTTCGACGTGACCGCATTAACAGTTCACATGGGGGTTTGTGCGTACATTAAAGACTCTATTGAAAGTAAAATTCTGTTAGATCTCCAAGCGGACGAATACGAAATACTATGGCTACTACTTCGTCCAGAAAGGCTGCCCCGTGGATTCCATAATATAGTTGTAGCGGTTATTTACCATCCACCCAATTCGGATAATAAAGCAATGCTGGATCATCTAAAAAACTCGTTAGAACGCGTTGAAACCATACACACTAATAGTGCGATCATTTTGGCTGGAGACTTCAATCAACTAGAGTTTAAATCAACTGCCAGGTGCTTCCAGCTTAAACACATGGTGACCTTTCCTACAAGAGGTGGAAATACCCTGGATCAAGTGTTTACTAACTTACATAAATTCTACACTGATCCTATTCCTAGCCCTCCATTTGGCTTATCCGATCACATAACTATCTTAATATTTCCAACAAGGCGACAAAAAACCGGGTGCCATAAAAGATTAATCAAAGTACGGGATAGAAGACCAAGTAAAGTTGGAAGTCTTGGGAGATTTCTGTCAAACATAGCTTGGGAAGACGTGCTATCAACCGCCCCGACTGTTGATGAGAAATTAAAAATTTTTACCGATCTTATCCATTGTGGATTAGATATCCTGATGCCGGAACGTTCGATAAAAGTTCATGTGTCTGATCGTCCATGGATGACTAACCAACTTAAACAGCTCATTATTCAAAGGCAAAAGGCGTTCTCACGAGGAAAGGATGGTTTATTCAGGCATTTAAGGAATAAAGTAAACCGTGAAAGGAAGCGATGCCGAAAAAGTTATTATCTATCTAAAGTCCGTGGTCTAAAGGAAATTAAACCGCACAGATGGTGGCACGAAATCAAACTGTTATGTGGCTCTTCGGAAAAGCATAACCCAGATTTTCGATCAAGCTTGACTATGAACTTAAAGTGCAACGATTACGAACTAGCAAATAAGATCAATGAAGCCTTTATCAGTGTTATGGCAGACCACGATCCGCTAACTAATGACGTATGTGTCTTGAAGGAAGACGATGACGAACCAATACAAGTTACCGAAATGTTGGTCGCAAAAACTTTACGTGAATTAAGCGCCACAAAAGCGAATGGTCCGGACAAGTTACCAAACTGGGTACTGAAGACATACGCCGATATATTAGCACCTGCCGTTGCTGATATTATCAACTGCTCATTCCAAACGTGCAAAGTCCCACAAGCATGGAAGATGGCTGACGTTCCCCCCATCCCTAAACAATCAAAGATCACGGACTTTAATAAAGATCTAAGGCCAATTTCTCTGACGTCAACCTTATCAAAAGTGGCAGAAAAATTCATCATTGACAGAGGTCTGAGGCCGACTTTGCTTAGATCTTTGGATCCATCACAATTTGGTTTTGTACCAGGCTCATGTACAACGTTTGCTCTTATCTCAATGTTACACAAATGGCTAACTGAAACCGATGGCACAGGCTCAGCGATAAGAGTAGCTTTACTCGATTACAGGAAAGCCTTCGACTTGGTTGATCATAATTTGCTAATTGCAAAATTACTCAGTTATGGTTTAAAACCCACAATCGTAAATTGGATTACGGACTTTCTACGAAATAGATTACAGCGAGTAAAGATATCAACCGAAGGTGTATCCGACTTCCTACAAGTTCCAGCGGGCGTCCCACAAGGAACCAGGATTGGTCCATGGCTGTTCTTAGCCATGATTAACGATCTACGTATCAATGGTTCCCCCACAAATAGTATATGGAAATTTGCAGACGACACGACCATTTCTGAAGTCATCTTAAGGAACATGGAAAGTAGATTACAAGATACAATAGACCAAGTTGCTCAAATGGTCCAATGAAAATAAATTTCAGTTAAATCCGATAAAGTGTAAAGAGCTCCGAATTGACTTTACTAGAAGACCCTCTACTGATGATGGTTTGATTCTAAATGGCAAACGCTTTGAACCTGTTAAATCAGCTAAACTACTGGGTATGACCATCACGGAAGACCTAAAATGGAACAGTCATATCGAAAATATTGTATTAAAAGCATCAAAACGACTATACTTATTAAGGCAGTTAAAACGTGCAGGTGTAGATCATTATTCCTTGATTCAATTCTACTGTACATGCATTAGATCCATCTTAGAATACGGCTCCCAAGTTTTCCACTCAGGCCTTCCTGATTATTTGTCGCTGGATATGGAACGTGTACAAAATCGAGCTTTGCGGATAATCTACCCGGAATCAAGTCCAAAAGTCGCATTGAAGGAAGCAAAATTATTAACACTGAAGGACAGAAGAGAAAAGTTATCACAAAAGCTATTCTCGTCCATCGAAACAAAAGATGATCAAAATTACACATACTACAAAAGAAAATTTACCAACACTTAATTTTAGAGAACTGAGAAGATTTAATCTTCCCATTATTAATACGAATAGGTTATTGAACTCTTTTATTCCAAATTATGCGAAAAAATCAAAACTTTAAGCATATTAGTATAGTTTTAGTATTAATACTTTATCGTAGCGGAACATTTTACAGTAATCTTAAATTTAATAGAATTTTATAGCAACATGTTGTAAATATAGTAAACATATTCCATTTTTTACTTAAATTTCTTTGCCTGTAAATTCAATTGTAATTCAGTCGTAAGACTGCAAAAATTGATCAATTAAACATTAACAAGATTAACAAAAAAAACATCCTACGTAAAAACTGGAACATATTGGAGAATGACCCCACACTGAGGAGTCTATGGCAAGAACCTCCAATTGTAGCTTACCAATGCAATACTAACCTGACCAAACATAACAACATCCCATTACCCAAATCACCCAAGTCTTCCATCAACCCCAAACCTAAACAAAACCAGCCAAAAACCTCCACACCACCGTGAACACAGAGATACAAAATTTTAACCACTCCCAATTGA
The DNA here is from genome assembly GCF_004324835.1 of Dendronephthya gigantea. NCBI lineage: Eukaryota > Metazoa > Cnidaria > Anthozoa > Malacalcyonacea > Nephtheidae > Dendronephthya > Dendronephthya gigantea. Next base: position 3,327,679 of record NW_021163014.1, read on the forward strand.
CATTGTGTCTGAATACCACCTTGAAAACACCAGAGTGGATATAACAAACCAAAGAACTTACTGTGACACACTGAGATACAATTGAGAACATGCCAGAACCAACACACGGCAAGCAAACCTTGTGGCACTCTCCTGTGAAAACAACAAAACTACATGACCTTAACCAGACACCTAAATCTGGCATCCTGGGCATCCTGCTGACATAAATATAAAACAATTTTTTAAAAATACCTTAGCAGAATTAGGCCATAAATGTGACCAGATGCCCGAACAAAACCTAAATGTTCAACCACACGGATTAAATACACTTCAAATCAAACCACACGGACATGGTCACGGGAAACATAGTCTCGTCCAACAATCTTTATGTAATATAATGTACAGTCCATATGCTGTATATATACAGTAATTTGAACGCATGACAAGGTCCACATCGACTTCGAATTACCGATGATAATTCAAACACCAACTAAATAATGATATCTATATACCTACAACCTTACATGCACTCACAATTATATGCACGTTTTACAAGCTTATTATAAAACTTCTAAATACATACAAACCTTAAAAACCTTGACTATCTCAAAAACGATAACCCTAATCACGATTGAAACCCTCACGGTTGATGCATCGCCGAACATCGACCCACGGAAGTTTTTAGGACCCGGGGTAGTTTACTACCCACAGATGACGATATTGCACTCTAATTCTGTAATTCCTCGCTAAAAGTCCAAAACACTTCGACCATACTTGTAATACTAATATTAGTGAGTTTGGGAAATACAACGGCAACGGCAATTGCAACGACAAAATATATTCACCTAATATTGTGGTATTCAAAGAAAATACGAGTTAGTATCGACTTGATTTGCCTGTTCAAGATTCCTCTTTCTCTAAAACAGTTATTAACTATTATAAATATGGTCGATCAGCAAAATTACATCTAACACTCCAAACAACATCGAACACATTAACTGTTGCCGTGTGGTCATGCACCGTGAAATTCGTATAAGTAACGTTGCCGTTTCAGCAACTACGGCAGTGTGCAACGTTAAAGGCCACGTAATTTACATTTTCTTTTGTCTTAAAGGATCAATGCCATTGTTGATAAAGACGTTGCGGTTGCCGTTGCCGTTGTATTTCCCAAACTCACTAAGGGGCTGTTTACATGAGCCCGGTTACCCGAGATTTAACGAAGCGTGAGATGATTTTGAGGTATTGAAATGAGCAGATAACATGATCCTGCATGGCAGTCGTATAATCACCACAACAATAGCATGTACCTATTTGGTGTCGTAAAGACTTTTTTCAATACTTCAAAGTCCTCTCACGCTTCGTTGAATCTCGGGTCACCGGGCTCATGTAAACAGCCCCTAATTCATGACTACGGTGCATGATAAAACGCAACTTTAACAATAATAACCAACCATACTACATGAAGTACAACCCACGACCAAAACACACTTAAACCTCGGATGTCCACGCACAACCATAATTGACACGTAAACCCCCACTATCCCCAACACAGACTTTGACACCTGACCTCAGTGACGTAACATACTAATGCATTTTATGCACACACGTGTAATCCCTGACCCCTTTTCGATCAAGCCTCTTGAACGAACACAAGCTCGAACACAAGCTCTGCTCTTAAGCAATTCCAAGCAATTTTTAGTAAATTTACACTCGGTTTCATATCAACTCTGAGATGGCTCACCGCGTTAGTTTATCCAAGGTCAACAACAGCTTTGGTAAGACACACAGTTTAATTTTACCATTTTACCTTTTACGAATACACTCACTCTCACGCAGATTTGATTCTTTATGATTCTCTTTTAAACACACAACACTTTTACTCACTTCTTATCCGGCTTCATGGTTATTTCACACAAAGCCAACCCTGCTCCCCGCTGACGAGTCCGCTAAAGGATGAAACGCCGCGTACGGGGATACTGATTCGCACGCTTGCCTTTCTTGTCTTCTGGTTTACTTTTCTACCTACCTCCTTACATAACTTTGATTTAAACACCACCAACAACACTACACAATCTATTACTACACACGTAACTACATAGTTTCTTGAAGAACTCCATCATACACAAACAAAACCCTTTTTACAAAAAAAAATTATTTCAAACACACCACATGGTTGGCGGTTGTCCAACAAATTTCTAATTACCCCATCTGGTTATTTCTATTTCTACGCCCCTTAAATCGCAATTAACTATTCAACAAATTACTCATTATGTTCCCTTTTTGCCCACATATACATAACGTCCAAAATTTTTTCTCTAGTTAGTTTAATTCAGACAATTGTTA